>NC_142262.1:3701982-4006379 GCF_052056855.1 Sturnus vulgaris
CCTTCTAGTCATCGTCCCCCTCCTACAATGCAGACTTTGAAGACTGTTCTTTGTAGAATGCACAGAGCATTCTAGCTCTGAATGAGACCTTAGAGATCATCACCTTCAGCCAAAAAAAAAAGCTCTTTTCTGTGTGTTAACAGCTAGCACAATTTATCCAGTCACATCTCTTTTGGGGGGTGAAGTGCATGGATTTATTATTTATGCAGTTTCTAAGCAGTGCTGTGGCTGACTCTGCTGGTTCTCTGTTGCAGTATGTTGAGCAGAAGGCCTTCAGCCACCATGGCTTACAACCCATCACTCTCCTGCAGCAGACAACGTCTGGGCTGGCTTACCTGCACTCCTTGAGTATTGGTAAGAACCCCTCTCCTTTCAGGACATTTTCTTAGCTGGAAAATAAAGAAAAATTGGTCTGGTACTGGTCTGTTCACATGACCTATTGGAAGGTGTCCCTGCCTATGGCAGGGGAGTTGGAGTGAGATGATCTTTTAAGGTCCCTTTGGACCCAAACCATTCTGTGGTTCTGTGATTTGACACTGGCCTTGTCTCTGCAACATTCTACAGCCATGGAGTACTAAAGGAAGTCCTTACTGTTTGTTGAGGGTGCTGAAGTTTTTAGATGAGAGTCATATAAAACATGATGGAATAAAAAAATGAAATTACCAATGAAAATCATTTGAAGTTATGACTTTGGTGTAATGAATGGTGGTTCAGCCTTGTGAAATCCACTTTAAAATTTACAATGATTGTTGGGATTGCCTGAATGAATAAGTGGGTGTTTGTAACAGTCCACAGGGACCTGAAGCCCCACAACATCCTCATCTCGATGCCCAACGCTCACGGGAAAGTCAAAGCCATGATTTCAGACTTTGGGCTGTGCAAGAAGCTGGCAGTGGGCAGGCACAGCTTCAGCCGCCGCTCGGGCGTGCCGGGCACTGAAGGCTGGATCGCCCCGGAGATGCTGAGTGAAGACTGCAAAGAGAATCCTGTAAGTCCTCGCCCTTCCCAGGCTCCCTGGGACCAGGCCAGACCCTAAAACAGGCAGCACCCAGTGCCTGGGCCTCCAGGCTGCCTTGCAGCTCAAATCTGTGAGTCAGAAAATTTCCTTCTGCTCTCAGATACAAAATAACTACCCTGTGAGAATCAGAGCTTTCAGAGGGAAAAGGTGTCACTGCTACTGAAGGCTGTTTCTTTGCAGACATACACCGTGGACATCTTTTCAGCTGGCTGTGTCTTCTATTACGTGGTGTCTGAAGGTGGCCATCCCTTTGGCAAGTCCCTGCAGCGGCAAGCCAACATCCTGCTGGGAGCATACAGCCTGGAGGCTCTGGATGCAGGGAGACATGGTAAGGACTGCACTGCAGGGATCAGTGAGCAGCCCAGGCTGCTAAATACCAACACCAATGACAGAACCAAGGCCCACAGTTACTCCCAGCGTGGCAGAGAGGAAAGTTGTACTCCTCAGTTGTACTCCTGAAGTAAAGGGCCTAAAGTTGTTGGAGTTAGTACCCCAGAGCAACTCTGGAACACATAATTTGGAACCCTGCAATCTTGACTGTGATGTTATTTAAAGGGTGAGAGAGAGCTGAACTTTGATATTCTTAGTCTTTGATATTCTTTCTGTTGGTTGCCCAGGACATCTGTGAGGGCAGCATTTGTACTAGCAGGACAGGAGGAAGTAGAGACGATAATGAATTTCTGAAGTACAAAATATTATAAAATTACAAAATTTTGCATTTCACTACAGCCTAAGAACAAAGAGAAAATAAAACAAAAGAAGTAAATTTCCTTGCACGCTCTTCCTTGCAGAGGATGTTGTTGCTCGTGATTTAATAGAGCAGATGATAAACATGGACCCTCAGAAACGGCCATCTGCCAGCTGTGTGCTCAAACATCCCTTCTTCTGGAGTCTAGAAAAACAGCTCCAATTCTTTCAGGTTTGTGACGACCTTTTCTCTCCTCTCAGGGCTCCTGTAGACCTTTTCAGGTCTTGAATTCAGTCCCTCTTTTGTGCCTGAGGTCATAGAATCCACAGCCTTACTGTGAGAAGTGAGGCTGCCCAGTTTTAAAACCTGGGTGGAGCTCCTAAGCAATCGGCTTAGTCTTAGAGCAGAACTTTCAGAGGGAACCAGAGCTGATGTTACCAAGGTCAGCTGGTGGGAGGAAGGTGTCCTTTAGCAGCTGCAGTACCCGCAGAGAAAGTGGCCAGGAGGGTTTTCAAGAACAGGAGCGAACATGCACTGAATCCTGATGTGGGGTGGGAAGTGGCTGAGGACTTGAGATCCTTTCCAGACTTATCTTTTAGACTTTGGCAGAGGATGAAGCAAATAATCTCAGAAACTTCTGTATCCTATTCCCAGGCATTGTCATGGAGTTAAGTGGAATTCTAACTTTACTACCAGGACAGACTGTAATTGGCCAGAAGCAGCAATTTGAAAATATTGGAAAAAACTTGGAAATAAAACTAGAAATAATCTGAATGTCTCTTCCAGGATGTTAGTGACCGGATAGAGAAAGAATCTTTAGATGGTCCAATAGTCAAGCAGTTAGAAAGAGGTGGAAGAGAAGTGGTGAAAATGGACTGGAGAGAGCACATCACTGTTCCTCTTCAGACAGGTAATGGACAGCATTTTATCAGAGTGGGAATTACCTGTTCACAGCTTGCTGGGACAGAAAAGTCAGGATAACACTATCTTAGTTTTGGCACGTAACTGTTACTTGCCAGTAAAGTGTTTCTTCAAATGCAGGTATGTGTTTATGTACTGAAACACACCTATATGGATCTGTGGCTGCAGACACACACCCCAGCACCTAAAACTGCATCACAACACACAAAAAAAAATTTGTTTCTCTTGCAGATCTTCGAAAATTCAGATCCTATAAAGGTGGCTCCGTCCGGGACCTTCTGAGGGCAATGAGAAATAAGGTAAAGGAGTCTTTTCCTTGTGCACTCTGGGCTCCTGCCTCTGACTGCTGTTGTCAGCCTGTGTCAGACCCTGATTTAGGTATTGAGCTCCTTTACAAGAGCCCAGTAGGAGGTTACTGGGTCCAGGAGCGCCAACAGCTCTGTTTACACGAGGCTTCTGAGCAAACCCTCTGACTGAGCTTTTCCCTCTTCTGTTTTCCTCCACAGAAGCACCATTACAGGGAATTGCCTCCAGAAGTGCAGGAGACCCTGGGCTCCATCCCAGATGATTTTGTGTGTTACTTTACAGCTCGTTTCCCCCGCCTGCTCCTGCACACCTACCACGCTATGCACATCTGCTGCCAAGAAAGACTCTTCCAGCATTACTATGCTGAGGACTCTGCAGAGCTGAGCCTTACAGGAGACGTGGTTTGAGAGGAGAGGGATGGAGCTTTCTTCTCTGGGACCAACATTCCAAGCACAGGCTTACCCTTAGCAGGGAAAAGTGGGATCAAAGAGCTGAATTCTCTCTCTTTGAAGAAACCAAGTTTCCAAAAAGTGCCTTGTACCTGTGCCTGTGCTGGATCAGGAGATGGTGGAGCCCAGGGCGCGAGTGGTAAAGTGATGAACCCTGGGGATGGGGTTACTGACTCCAAGGCAGTTTTCAAGACTCTGGAAATGAAGAGCAAAAGCTGGAAATAACCATCACCCAATATCCCTGTACTGTATGTGATTTTGTAACGGATGTATTTTACTACAAAAAAATTTCAGTGATTGAAATCATATAATTTACTTGAGACTGGGATGTGCAAAAGGAGCCCATTGGTTGTAGCAAATCATCTGAACCTGCCATTGCACTACTGCCACATTAGGCATTAGGTACACCACAGTGATTTTAAAGGGAATCATTCATGATTATTGAAAAATGGTATGAAAGTACCATTTCTGTTTAATCAGTACTACCCTGGAAAATTAGTCCCTCATATTTGAGCAGAAACAGTTTAAAACATACTGACTTGAAACATCAATTCAAGGTTTGCCTACTCTGAAAATAAGCCTTGTTGTTTAATATGAACCAGTATTCACAGAAGAGGTTGAACAGTCCTCGACTTAACTCACGGTATGAGAACAGATCTGCTCAAGTGCCTGCAGCAAACACCGATGGCAGCTGGGAGCTGCCTGTGGCTCATCAACTGCAAATGTCCCTCAAGGGGTAAGAAAAGGCCAGAGCCACAAAGCCCGGGGTGAGAGGAGTCCTGGGAAAAAGAGATAAACAAGAACCAAGAGCTGTTCAGAGCAGTGAAACCAGGGCAGTGTTTAAGGGGTGCCACAGAGCTGTAGAACCCCATTTCCTGTGTGTGTGGGCTGGTAAATCCATCCACAGGAGAATGTGGTTAAAGATGCAGTATTTCTTTACACTGGCCCTGAAGCTGAGACAAAGCATTGTGTGTGCTAGGATGAAGAAATGATGAATTCTAATGTAACTGGGGTGTTCTTTTACAATATATTTATTTAATGTATTTATATTTATTTAATTTTTACTACAAAGTGGTATCAAATCCAAGTGGTACAAGTATGAAGCATGCCAAATCAGTCTTAATCAGTTTTGTGTTTATATTTAATCATCAGATAACTGGAAGAGGAAAGTGATACTGCATCTTTCAATGGAATTCATTAAAGGAGAAATTACAAAGTGAGAATTTGTATGACTGTGCCATTGTGTCTTAAATAAATTATTGCCAGTAATATGTATGATGGGGTACGTACACCTCCTTTTCTGGAGATACTTTACAGGATGTTTTTTTCCTACTTTTACAATGTATGAGAGCAATATACCTAAGATGCCAAAACGTGCAGGTTACATGTTTCTAAAGCTTGAAAAAATAATGGTAATTTTACCTAAAAAGATTCAAAGCCTATTTCATATTTTTGTATTTCTCATGTAAAGGTCTTTTATAAATCTACTAAATAAAGACTTGTGCTCAGATTAAAACCCCACAGCTTTTAGTGCCAATGTGTGCCCAGGGAACCCAGCAGGCCTGGTGCTGGCAGAGCTGTCAGAAGTGAGCATGGAAGGGGCCAAGGCCTGCAGCAGCCCCGTCCTGCCTGCCTCGGGAAGGGACACGTGCCTGGATTTTGAGCCTGCTCAAACCATTGTCTGCCTGCTGATGCAACAGGATGCAGGAGTTGTTCAGGTGGGGGGGAGCACTGAGCCTCCCTGAAGGCCCAGGAGCCTCGTTTGTTACTCTGACAGTCCCCAGGCACCAGCCCCCTCCAGCCTGGTGGCTGAGGCAGGTGCACAGGTGAGATAATAGGGCAGGAATTTGTACTGCTGTGTGATAAGGAATGCCCTTAAATAAATGGTTTTGGTGAAATTGATTTGATAACTGATCACGTGCTTTACAGGAAACAAAACCACAAAGTTCTGCTACAGCACAGCTTTCCTGGGCTGCAGTGGCACAGAGGGCTGGGCTGAGGAGCCTCTTGTGCTTTATGACCCTGCCAACCTCTCCACTACTTACCTGATGTGAGTAGGTAGGTCATATAGAAGGCAGTGAGTGAGGTGGATCCGAAAGTTTAAAACAGAAAAGAAAGAATAAATGTATGCCACACCCTTTCCTGACAGTTAGCTGGTTTTGGCGGGGCTAAGGCTGCTGAATTCTGACAGCAAAGGGGGTGGAGACAGCTCACCAGAATATTTGTCTAAAGCAATCTTCCCCTCTTTTATTTCCGGACTAATTTACAAGAGATCCGCAGGAGCTGCAGAACACCCACAGTGCTCAGACTGCTTCATGTGCAGAGCCTGGCACCACAGGTGTTGAAGCACCTTCCCTCCCTTCCTCCTACGGAAACTCTTTCCCTGCAGGCAGACAGCACTGGAGCCACTCGGCCATCCGCGGGCTCGGCAAGGTAAGCTCTCCGTGCGCTGCGGGCTCATTCCCAGCCTTGCGGGTTACTTTACAGGTAGCAGGTTTAACGATAAGTGATGATATCCCTCCACTGGCACCCCACCGGGACAGGAGCTGCTGGGCAGCATTCCGCGGGACTGGCCGAGCAGCTCGGAGGGTGGGAGGGGGTCGCAGACAGCTCTGCCCGCCCCCCCGCAGCTGCACCCCCGCAGCTGCACCCCCCTGCCCACGCGTGCAGCCCTGAGCACCCAGAGCCCGCTGCAGCAAAAGCCGCTGCCAGCCCCGACTGCTCCTTGAACCAGGAGGGATCGGGGACCCGCGGGCCCCTCCAGCCGCGCTCCCCCAGCCCTGCCCCCACTCCGCTCCGCCTCCATTCCAGTTTCGATTCCCCGGCAAAGCTCTTCTGACGTCCGCTGTCACAGCGGGCTGGCGCGGAGAGACAAGGGCGGGACGGGATTCACCCACGGTACAAGCCCAGCCCTGGGAGGTGGCCAAAGGCACTAAAAGATCAGTATTTCAGGGACAGTTTTAGCCCCCCTTTCTCGTTGAAGGCTGCACCAAGCGTCAATGGAAATCCGTCTCCCACCATTTTCATAACCAGCCTGTTTACGCTTACTCTGAGGGATGCCTTACACACCTACAGCACATCAGGGCAGTCCCGTAACAGGCTCCCCCCTCAGAGTCACCTGCTCACACCAAAGCTCCAGCCATGCTGATGCCTCAGCCAGCCAAGGCTTCCACAGGGCTGACCAGGTGCAGAAAGGGTTAATGTGCACTTGTTAGCTGTTTCCAGCACACCCTATTCTCCTAGAACCAGAATCTCCCCAAACCACCCCTTTCTGCTGAACTCACCTCCTGCCAAGCTGTGATCCCTGGAAGTGAACACTCTTCTCCTTCCCTCAGTCACCACCATTACAGCACTTGCTGAGAGCACTGCTTAGCACCACGAGCTGTAGGGGTGGAGCTGGCTGAGCTCCTGCAACAGAAACAGAAAGCAGAGCCTCCACACCACAGTAAGAGAAGAAACACCACCACAGCACACTTTTTACTGTGACTGGGCCAATGGATGGTTACTGCTGACTGTGAATGTCTTGTATCTCTGCTGTCACACCGAGCAGGTGTATTTAACCCATTCCTCCTGCAGTACAGAACAGGCTGTTCCTGCTGCCACCCATCTCTGAACACCTGGAATGGAGGCTGGGCACAGGAAGGATGTCACAACTCAGGCGAGGACACCCCACTAAACAGAAGAGCTGCTGGGTTCAGCAGTGAGTCGAACTGCTCCTTGGAAATTTTGGTTTTGGTAAGCACCAGGAGAGAGTGAACCCACCAAAGAACGGAGGGGGAAAAGTGAGTGTGAAGGAACAAAAGGCAGGAAAAGTGAGAAAAAGCAATAAAAAGTAAGAGATAGAACCTGGGATATACAGTAGTGGGGGGCCTTCTTTTCTTCCAACAGAAGGAACTGTTGGGCTCAGCACAAGCTTCTCCAGCAACCCCGTTTCTTTCACAGCCACGTGTATCAGAGGCAGGAGCAGCTGCCTTCACACAGGCACACAGAAGCAGCTTAGCTGACAAGAACAGGCTTTTGGAGGTACAGAAATTACCTCGGCCCAAAACGATGGGGAGGAAGTTGGGAAAACAGAATATCAAAGTCAGACTGAACTATCACAGGAATGTGAACTGTAAATCTGAAGACTTCCTTTTCCCCTCCCTCTAGGGTTTTGTTCATTAACAGCAGGATTTCCCTCACCAAAGACAATGGGTACGTATTGCTTCCAAAAAATTTCTACTTTGCATGTAGCAAATTGCTTTTTAATATATGCATTTGAAGGATTCATCTCTAGTGGGGAACTAATCAGTACTCGATACTATCATCATCTTAGGGTTTCTATTGATGGTATCCTCATTTAGCAGAAAATAATCAGATTCAAGTGGGTACGTGATCTACCCAAACCTGTCCAGTTTAGGGAATCCAGCCTTGTCAATTCCCATAAACTTTATCACAGCATTCCCCGCAAAAAACATTTTGGGTTATTTCCGTGACTCCTTTTGAGGATCATTTCCAAGTCTCCTTCCTAGTTTCCTACTTTGCTGATTTATTAGTCTTGCATCATTGTTTAGAACTGCTTCTGATTAAGGTTATGGATACTCTGTCATCAGAATTGATATATTTGAAAAGTTAAGACCTGCTTTCTCACTGTGACTGGTAGAAAGAAAATCTAACATTCAGTGTGGCCAAACAAACATTAGTTTATATTAGTAATACATGATTTTCACTTCTAGATTACAAAACATTACCTGTGAATGAATGGGTTGAAAGCCATGTCAAATGTTGGCTGGAATCTACCGGAATCAAGAAGGAGTATGTAGATAAACTACATGCAGAAGAAGTGACAGGTCCAGCACTAATACAACTGGATGAGTCTTTCCTCAAAGACATAGGAATGAAGAAAGGCCAAATTCACATCTTAATCCAAAAGAGAAATGAACTTCTGCAGCTCCAGAACAATGCACTGCAAGCTGATGGCTCCAGCAGTAAAACACCTGACAGGATGGATGCACAAACAGGCCCAGCCAGAGCCAGCAATGCCCCTGCTCAGGGCACAGCCAGTGGAGGCAGCTCTGGTGATGTGGGTACAACCAGCAGCGAGAACACAGCTCCTACTTCTGTCAAGAAACAAAAAAGAAGCAAAAAATCGCAGCTTCTAAGTGCTGAAGAAGTTCTAGAGCTTAGAAACTGTCGGCCATTTAGAAGTCAGGATACTGATTTCAAATATGTGAAAGACACAGTCCTTGCTCCAGAATCAGGAGTCAATGATTTAATCATTCCTTGCCACGAATACAAATCTTTTGCCATTGCTGCAGAACTGAACAAAGATCAACTGCAATCAAAATTTGCCTCTGAAGTGATACGATTTGCTTCAGCCTGCATGAACATTCGAACAAATGGCACCATCCATTTTGGTGTCATGGACAGTGTGGAGGACAAGGCCCAGAAACACGGACAGATTGTTGGTGTGAAGGTCAAAAACCGAGAAGACTTTGTTGATGCACTGGATTATATAGAAAAGTGTTTTTGCAATAATTTAGAAGAAATTGCAAGGAAATGTATTCACCCACCTGTGTTTGTTGAAGTGATTGCAAAAGACTCTCAAGAACAAAGATTTGTAGTGGAGGTTGACATTGAACCAACATTCAGCTTGGTAAAGAACAATTGTTTTGAAGTTTATTTGCCCAAATACAACGAAAGCAGTCGGAAGGTGATCCTGACCAAAGAACCAGCTCTCTATCAGAGATTAGGAGCAAAATCTGAACCTGTGCAGCGCAACAAACTCACTGCTTTCATTCAAGCTATGCAAGACAGGGATGCTCAAAGAGAAAGAGCTGAGCTCTCCAGCACACAAGTACCTACAGAAATACCTCAAGATTTAGGAAGAAAGTTATCAATTCTATTAAATGATGGCAAAAGCTACATGGATGATTCCCTACGGTACATCCTTGTCACAAACAGATGTGAACAAGATAATCTGAACTACATCAACTTTTTAATGCACTTGAACATCTTCTGTGTCTTTGACTTTGATGAACATTCTAATGTGTCAGGACTGTACAGTAAATACAAAGAGCACCATGAAACAAGTTCTTATTTTTTACAGGATTTTTTCCAAGAGATTAAGACTGATAATTCTCCCTCTCAGAAACTGTTTGATCAGACCAGCTGGATATTCTGCAATGGACGCAGTGACTTCCTTGGGGATGAAAAACCTTGTGATGAGAATACATGGATTAGAACAAAGAAAAAATACCTGAAGAAAGTAATTACTTGTATCTGTGAAGAAATTCTGCCAGAGCGCTCTTTCATTGTGCTTTTTCTATTGCTATCACCAGTGCAGAAACCACTTGTGGACACTTTTCAGGAATTCTATACAGAGATGAATGGCATGGACTATATCATCTGCATTACAGAGTCCAGAGAAAATTACAGAAAGTGGGCTAATCTAGCTCAGGAATCCTGCAGCATTGAGACGCTAGAACAACGCAGTATTGTGGGTATGAAGCTCAGTCAAGTAGATGCCACCATCCAATCAATGCTGCCTTCTACAGCCCAGCCCAGACACCTGCCAGCTTCCACTGGAGGCGTGTGTATACTTCCTTTGCGGGAAGAAGAGAAACTGTATTCCCTAGAAATCCTTTGTGCTGATCAGTGTGATGATATCAACTTAAATCTTTGGACTGAAAACCAAAAACAAGAAATAGAACAAAATTTTTACCGTGGGAAAAAAATCATGTGGGAAAACCTGTGGCTTGCTGATAAAAAACTCTGTGGGGATATCATTGAACGTGAAGCGTGCACAGAGGCAAGCAAACTCTTGGACGGCATTTTACGAGGAAGTGGACAAAATTATTCTGTGGCTAAACTAAAGATATTTCACCATCCTGGGAGTGGTGGAAGCACAATAGCACGGCAAGTTCTATGGAAAAACAGAAAGCGTTTTAGATGTGCTGTTATCAAGACCTCATATCCCCATTCAACTGTTTGTAAGCATGTGCTCGCCCTTAGAGATTACGAAGAAAAGGAAATCACTCACTGTTTTCCTGTGCTGCTCCTCATTGAAGATTATGAGGACGAATACTTTGAAGAACTATGGATTGATTTAATGGAGGCTGTAGCAACAAGGAAAATTAATACCTGCAGGCCTTACTTCATCCTCATATGCTGTAGACGATGCAATAATCCCGAAAGGCTTTGCAAGGTTTCACCACTAGACACAGTTGCTGTCACTCACAAACTGACACAGTCAGAAAAAAATCTGTTCAATACAAAACTTAAAAAACTGCAGCAGGAATATGCCGAGCCAGAATTCATACTTACATTTGTGCTGATGTGTGAGGAGTTCAATAAAAAGTATGTATCAGACACAGTAGAGCACATACTGCAAGGCATTGACCCTTCCTCTCGTGACACCTGCCTGATGCGTTACGTGGCTCTGCTCAACTGCTATGTACCCAATTCATACATTTCACTGTCACACTGTGAGGCCTTTCTGGGGCTGGGGGCATATACAGAAAGTAAGGCAAGAGCATATGATTTCAAACATCACTTGAGTGAACAAGTAAGAATGATTTTTATTGAGCTAAGGGAAAGTACCACTTATATTTCATCTGTTCGGATAATACACTGCCTGGTTGCAAAAGAAATTCTGCGCCAGCTTTCAGGGAATCAATCACTAAGTCAACTTGCAACAACTCTTCTTCAGGAAAAGGCACTCTTTGAAAACAGATTTGGACGAGAAGAATTCATAAAGTTTATCAGACATCTGTTTATTCGGCGTGATAAAAGAAGCAGGGGTGACAATACTGATACTCTTTTCTCCCCATTCATTGAACACGTCTGTGAAGCTGAAAACTGTGAAAAAGCCATTGCTGTTTTACAAGCTGCATATGAACTCCTTGGAAAAGATCCTTTCTTTGCCCAGCAGCTTGCCAGACTAAATTATAGCAATGAAAAATTTGAAGATGCAAAATACTGGGCAAAGGTCGCAAAATCACATTTGCCAACTGATTCTTATATTTTGGATACAGAAGGTCAAGTCTACAGGAAATTGTTTAGCTTCACTGTGGATAAAATGACAGAGGAGGACCCCCCTGAAAAGATCACTGAGAATATACTGATTGCTCTTAAAGCTATGAAATGCTTCAGGGATGCACAACAGGCAGCAAAAGAAGAACGTGAAAGTATGAACAACGCTGGCTATTTTGGAGAAGTTGAAGTAGGTTGTCGCCTTCTTCGATTTTTGTCCACACTGCCTGTATTCCCCAAAAGTCCAGAGGGGGAATATACTGAGCTCGTGAAATACCTCACCACAGATTACATTCCTGAAGACATAAAAAGAACATGGGGAACACTTCATTCCCGCTTAAAAAGCTTGCGCCAGAACCTGTACAATGCTCTGGAATGGATTTCAGAAGAACTAAGTTATTTCCAAACAGAGAAAAATCAAGAGAAGGATGATGAAAATGATGATAAGGAAGAACTAATTTATAATCCCAGAAAATGGCTGAGAAGACAAACAGCAGTATACGCTAAATTCTTCATCTCAGCATCACTTACTGCTGACAGCAATGGTCCTGACACTCAGCTCATGAGACGCATGAATATTTATGGCAGTGGTGGAGGAAATGTCACCAATATCCTGTCATTCTTAACAGATAAGAAAGAGAACAGGGCAGCTGAAAAGCTAGAAAGGATCCTTAGTTTCTATCCAGAAAACCCGCTGAAAAACAGGCTAGAGGACAATGATTTGATCAATTTTATTTTGTGCCACATCACATTAGCCTGTTTAGCACCAGGATCAGCCAAACTCCTTCCACTGCCAACTCTTCGTGAGCTCAGTCGAAGATTTGTGAAAGGAAAAAGACCATTTCCAGCAAGTGCCTTTTTTTTGCTCACCTTGCTGTACTGGCCAGATGAGGCGTTAGACAAAGAGCCTAATCCCGAAAAAGATGAAATTTTAACTTCAGCCCTTCAAACCCTGAAACGCTTATATGACATCAAAATGAAAGATGTTCCTACCAGAAAGAAAAGAATCTATACCCATTTTTTTTTGGGAAGGGGTTATGGCTTAAGTAAGATTGTGCACAAAAATAAAATTGACAAATTGATGGTGGGGTCCTTGGATGAGAAAAGAATGAAGTGGCTGCATGGAACTGTATGGAATATTTCCATAATTCGTGACAATCTCAGAAGAGTTTCTGGCTGGACCAAGGACAGAAATGTATTTATACGTGGTCACGTGAAGGAGCTCCGTATCTTGCCACTCCATCACGAATCAGTGCCTGCTGGAAATGAAAATGTGACCTTTTATTTAGGCTTTTCATTTAATGGTCTTGTTGCTTTCAATATAGAGGCTGAAAATGATTCACCTGTCAGAAGAATGTAAGGTATGTAGTACAGTACTGTATGCACTGTGCTCTTAGAAGGTACTGCAGTGTACCATGTATGAAATAACTACCAACTGCAAAGCCAGCATCAGTATGGAAACAATTCTAAAACTGACTTTGCAATAAGGACTGATAAATCACTGGTCTCAAATTCTGCAAAACTCCTGCATTGCTTCTCTGTGTAAATATTACCTAACTAGACATATCTGTATCTGGGGTGGGGTGCAGAATCATGGATGACATAACAGTGCTTACAAATAATCTTTTATGTGTTCATAGTCCAAACATTTCCTGTACTTGGTGAAATGATTTTGTATTATCATCTAAGGAATTCCACAGAACACAGAACTCAAATTTGTCTAGAGTATATATTCACAATTTGAAAAATACAAAGGAGTTTTTCAGTGCTGTGTTTGCAACCATGATGTCACATTTAGCTTCTAATAATAAAAGTGTGTATTGTTGGAGTTTCACAGTTTGACAGAAGATACTGTGACTAAGATTGCCAAAACCCGTCATGTAACTTGTTTTGATCTAATAAATATCTTCTATGAAGGATTACCCTTTCTACATGAGATTTATTACCCTACCTGAGGATGTATTTCCAACAGTAGCTAGGTATGATTTGCTTTTCAAACTCCAGCCAAGATCTGGGCAAAACCAAAAACTGTAAAACAAACTGCAAGCCATGGTGAATTCAGAAGCAAGATTATTGTCTAGTCCAAGCCTTCGCATTGTGGCCTCAGATAGCAGGAACAATTGCCAGACACAAAAGAGCTGGCTGGCCAGAGGTATCCCCCCTCTGCTCCCCAGCCCTGGCACAGGGGCAGGAGTATGTCTGAGAAGGTAAATGGGCAAAGGCAGCTTCCCGAAGTCTAGCCTGAGGCATTGGGATGGCTTCAACCCAGAGTAGAACCAGGACATAGAAACTTATTGAAAAGTAAGCTTCATAGGAGTGAAAAACAAAGCATTGACTGCTCACCACATAAACAACCTGCTCAAATCCTGTGGCAGAAGCACACTTTGTTTTTGAAAAGGAACTGTTATCATGATGAAAAATTAAAGCCAGCTTGGCCAAAAGCATCCATCTTGTAACTTGTTTTCTGCCTGCACACACACAACTCGATTCTGCAGACAGCAGTGCTTTGCCCTGTAGCCCACACTGCACAAGCTTGAGTCTTGTTTTTGAGCTATAAACAAGGGTCTCACTTTTCAAAAATGCCCACTTCTACCTTTTAAGAAATTAAAAGTTTAGATTCAAACTTTAGTTCATTACCCTCAGAAAAAAACACAAAACCAACAAAAAAACCCCCACAAAACAACAAAAAAACCAACCCAAAAAACCCCAAAAACACAAAAACCCCAAAACAAAACAACCAAAAAAAACCCCACCAAAAAACCAACAAACAAGTTTTAGAGAAAAAGTGCAAACTTAGATTAACTCTTGGAGTCACACATTGCAGGACCAGCTGAGGCTCACAGGGCAAGGGCAGCAAGTACAGACCCACCCTTCCTACCAGTCACCACATTGGGAGGGCTTTAACCTGCCAGGCAACAACAACTGCCTTTGCTCTAATCTTAGTACAAAGCAGTTCCCAAATGCCCCTTGGATTTCCCTGGAGCTGAAAGGGCTCATACCCATTTCAAAATGCCTCCAACTGGTCCATGTAACAGAATTAAAATATCCATTTATCTTTCATTTGCCATCTCTCAGAAACTAACCTGTAAGTGAAAAGTGGTAGCTAAGTAAGGCCAACCAGCCTAGCACAGTAATCCATTCTCCTCCTGTACACAGGAGGTGCAGGGATACCCATCTCCCAAGCCCACCTCATCTCTCTGGCATTTTGCTCGAAATGGTTTTAGAACAGAGCACCTCCTAGCATGGCCATGCCACCAACTTTCATGAAACACTGTTAGAACCTTTTCCTCCATATTCTGACTCTTCCAACTTCAATGGCTTTGTACAGTAAGCTTAGCAGCAGGACAGTGGATCAACAGCAACAGGAAGTTACAGGTTAAGAAGTCAGGATTCACTTGTTTGTCTCCACTTTAAGTCAGAGCTCACATAAATGAGTCTCTGCAGCTTACAGAGAATAAAAAAGCTGGTACCAAGTTATTCCCACCATAACATCTGTTGCAATAATAATTTAAATAGGTTTTCAAGAGAAAAAAAATACACAGAAACAGTGATTCACTTGTTTAATCTGAGACTGTTACACAATGATCACACATTACAGATGGCTTTATGTGCAATGACCCATTCCTGAAGAACAGTTCAGAGAAGGATCCCAGTGGATGCAAATGATGTTAGCTCCGTATTTTCTTTTAATCTTCTTTGTAAACTGCTATAAAATTAAGCTTGTTATTGTTACTATTATTTGCATGCATTAAAGTGATGCATATACTTACCAGTCTCTCACTTTCTTGAATTAAATTCAACATCAGTATTTTGCCACCACCTGTCTTTTTAAAAAGATCAGTAATCCCAGCCCTTTCATACCACTTAACACAAAAGCAGTACCAAGTTACAGAAAAAACCCCTTCACAACACACCAACTTCTGTCATACTGCAACCAAAAGGGGACACTACTCACTCATGTGCTCAACAGTCCTTTATGCAGATACTAAAAACAGCTTGGAGTTTGTTCATTTTGGTTTGCTGCAGAGTGACAAGAAACTCTAAAAGGGTAATTGAGTCTAAGGAGCAAGAAGTCTAAGGAAATAGCAGGAAATGACAAACTGTTCTAAATATACAGTACCAGAACTGGGAGGAAGACTGCTGAACCACTTTACAATGGACAGCTGCCTTAATGGTGTGTCAGAAGTTGAGCTACAATTTAACACTGCTCACCTTGTAATCAAAGTTCAAGTTTCCAGTATTGTTTTGGTCCTATCGCAAAAGAAAAACTTTATTCTACCAAAAAGTACCTTAAGTAATTGCCATTTAGAGTTTCACAAAGAGATGATATTCCACCAGATTGCTACTATGATCTATCCTGGAGAAATGCAACTTTTTTTTTGTTAAGACACTATGGAACACACTCTGCCCTTTAGTTATCCCCACTGACTGCAAGGCTGGTGTACAAGTAGTGCAGGTCTGCATCCAAACACTGTCAAAACCAGGACTTGATAAGGTAATTGAGCAGCCAAAACCAGTTAGTCACTCCAACTTAGTACTGAGCACTACATTAAGCACCAGCTAACGTCAACCACAGAGGGTGTAAGAAATATAGATACATTCTGTTAACAGGGTAATGGCCTCACAACAAGGTATCCCTTTTATTCTTGTACACCTTCAATTAAGATTAAGCAAATACAGATAAAGCTAAATTATAAATATTAACGTATAACTTCTTTTCCCTTTCCCAGAAAAAAAACCTAAGCAACATTAGTCAGAAATTTGCCTGTATTTCATTGGAGACAAATCAATTTAGTGTGAATTACCAAGAACTGATACGTAGAAGATGGCTGGCAATGGGTTGCAAGTGTAATTATTCTAAAACCTGTGAAGTTACAATTGCCTTGAAACTGTGTACGTTTTTATGATGAATTATGCAGCATCCTTTAAGAGTTCAGAAGCCTAAGACAAGCAGTTCTGCTGGAGGTGGAGAGTCACTCAAACCCACTCTAGATCCCCTCAGATGAGCTGGCAAAACTGAAGTGTTTGTTCTGCTACCACTTAACTATGACCTCCCCCATATTGACTAAGTAATTACCCACCAGTGATGCCAAAAGCCCCTCAAATTCAGAGTGGGACATCATGGCCTTAAAAAGTGAATTAAAGCACAGTCTTACAGCCCATCCAGCTGTGGATCTCTGCTTTGTGCTACAGCACAGACAAAATTCTCTTCTCCTGGTATGCAGAGATGAGATATACAAAGTCTAAATAGAAATAAATGTATGCAGCCATTCCAGAGAAAGCTGCATCTTATATCCATTCACAAATCTTTCCTACTTTAAGGTTTCTTAAGAATTTCTGGGAAGATGGAATAGGGCAGAATTAAAATAGAGGTAGAACAGTAACCCTGGAGTAAGATCAAACATCTGGACAAAACCATGTTCATAGGTAGCCTCTGAAGTGCTGAAATGAACTAACAAAAGTCATAATTAAAAAAGCATAGAAGAACAATCTCCTGCTTACCGGCCTAACAAAGTAAAAATCTGTGGGTAAGAAAGGGTAATTAGCAATAGCTAAAGAAAATGGAAAGATTACAAACTGCTATGGATTCTTACAAACAGAAATGCTTAATCCCCAACACAACAAACACAGGATCCTGCTGGTTTGCTGATAAAAAACAGCCTCATCAATAACTGGCATGTTAGCACAGTAATTTTGACTTCAGATTTTCACACCCTTCAATAACATCAAAGGCTGCTTGTAAAGATTCTGTATTAAATTTTCCTTAAAGGTGCTTGCAGATATTTTTTACCTGTCCACAAGCATAGTTAAATCCATTACAGATCTTCCAAAAAAAGTCTAGTCTGTTCACTCACTACTGGAATCAGTAGTAGGTAACAATCACATTTCAGAGACCAATATTCCCCTCAGGTATTTAAGTGGTATCATTTGAACAAATTATTTCAAATAGGAACATCAGGTACTTACAGATTAAACTAACCTGTACTGGCAGTTCTGTGGAATTTTTCTTCTCTACCAGTAAGTAGCAAATGCTGAAATTCTGCTGCTAGTTAACAGAAACACAAATTGTATTAAACCAAAGTGTTTAACACATAATTTAGTTTTTTATTAAAAAAAAAAAAAAAAAGCTGCCAAACTTCAATTACTGCAATTTGTTGCTTGAGAAAAGCATGTGAAGTAAAGGCAACTATGAAACTACTTTCAATTTGCCCTTTTGATTTTTCATACATAACCCATAAGTTTAACAAGGTCACCTGTTGCCTATTAAAGACATAAAGAAAATTACAATACTTACATTGCCAGGTTCCTTCATTTAAGTCTTAAAGTGTGTTTTCTTATTCTGTACTTTACAAGTAAAAGATCAAAATATATTTTTTCCCCATTTAAATTTATGAGAAAGAAGCTAAAGAATTCAGTGCAAAAAGAGAAAAGAAAAAAGCTCTGCATGATGTCTTTATCTCCAAGCATTACAGGGCTTCCTAAGCTGGGAGATGGTGAAATAGCTTCCTTTGGTTGTACTGCATTAATTTCTGGTATTTAAAATTGCTGTTAGCAAAAACCAGTTATACATATTGGCTACTAAGAGCAGCAGAAGCCAAAATTCTACAAGCCACGTCCCCTTTCTGAATATAGTAGAGATTTAGACAAAACTTAAGGAAAAACGTCTAATGTCAGAAGCTTGAACCTTGTATAAGGCAGTTAGCTATAAGAGACACAAACTGCTAACAAGAGAATTTATAAGGAAGCTTTCAAGCTCTCAATGTCATGTGCTTCTTTGCTTCTAATTAAGATACTGGCATTAAAATTCTACTATTTACTCAAAATTTTTTCACTTCTTTATATGCTCAATAAAGAAAAACCTTAAGGCAAGTAAGTTAAAGACAATATTTCTGCAGAAGTCAAATTCAGTGCCTTTAAAATAGCAGCGTTGCTGACTGTCCCTACTGCAAGAAAGCCCCTAAGAATTTAAGGTTACTGTAAACTTGTTCAAAAGGTGCAAGGGCCTCACTATTCACAACAGCGTCCAGGTATACAAATACCAAGCCTTGCAATTATTCATACCAGGGACAGTCAAAAGTGACTCAGCAGGATGCCAGGAACAAGTGGTCTGAAGGTAACACCCTGGATGCTGTGGGTCAGGACAGGATATGGCTGGCTGCCAAAGCAGCAGGCTCCAGTGCTCAGCCCCCTCAGCCACACCTTCACAAGAGTGCAGTAAAACTGCATTTCTTTTAACAGAGCCTTACTGGGAATCTGAGCTCTGGCAATCAAGACTGCATTAAGCTGCTGCTTACAGTGTGCCAGAAACCTCTCACCAAGTGTCTTTCAGAAATTCAGAAAGAACCTTTAAATACATTACACTTTACAAACACTTTGATTCATTCTGGTCCCTTAAACGGCTGTCCCCAAACTTGCTTTCCTCTAAACTACTTCCAACCTACCCCAGCCATGACAGACAAAATGGCTCAGCAGGCACAGGCAGCTGCATTCTTACAGAACCCAGTCACTACCACTGGTTTCCCTGGTCTGACTGATTGCAAGCATACAGATTTTTTAAAAGTTCTTAGTGAGTGGTGTGTACTTTACTGACCACATCTCCAAGTTACTTTTCTTGTTTAATACGGCAGGTGTAAATTTACCTCATTTAGCCAAGTATCAGTAACCCCATCTCTTTAAAAAAGTTATGTGCCCCTACTTGAGCTTCAAAAAACTGAACTCCAAGACCTCATTTTGTTATCATGTCACTGAAATAATGTCACCTTTAGTAATGTCACCAATAGCAAGATGTACAACTTTGTGATACCCAAAGTGCTGCAATGAGACCTGCGATACTGGAATGTAACTAAAGAACATGCTTCATCCCTCAAAATAAAGAGGCATTTGGAATTTGCCTATTTTTTATTTTGAGACTCAAAGAGATTCAGATACTTGAAGCAAG
Organism: Sturnus vulgaris; assembly: GCF_052056855.1. NCBI lineage: Eukaryota > Metazoa > Chordata > Aves > Passeriformes > Sturnidae > Sturnus > Sturnus vulgaris. The sequence continues at coordinate 3,721,317 of NC_142262.1, forward strand.
AAGTACAAGTCCCACAACAGATTATTTTGAGTTAAACAGTTTCCTTAGACATTCTACGGAAATAAGAACTAAGCCAAATGCTCCTGTAAATTAAGCAAGTGAAAGAAGCACTAGTTGCAATAGTCTATCTTGAAGAGTTACTCTCATCATCACTGTTATCAGGGGGAGCACCACAATGAGAATTAGCAAAGCAAGACCATGCTCAATAACCATTCTGAAACAGTTAACATGGACATGTCCATTTTCCAGTCAGACAGGGATTTGGGGGAGCCTTCTACAGGAAAAATGCAAAGGGCAGAGTACAAATAAAGAAGGGCACAACAGCAATGTGCAATCCACTCTTCTAAATTAATTACAACTCTATACTTGAATTAAAATCACTTGAAATCCCATTAGGGGTCATTATTTAGCAAAACCTCAAAGAAACGAAACAGAGTCTATGCTCATAAAAAAAGCCTCACCACAAACTTTAAAAATATCTCAAAAACTTAAAAAAAAAAAAAAAAAAAGGGTCAAACTAGACTCCCACATTTGTTTATTTACTATTTCACTGCTGATACGCTGCAAGACCTCCCTGGGCAAAACCTGCTGTTCTGAAGCTGAAGTTGTCTTTAAGCAACCTCATGCATTCACAAACAATGCATCTGCAACAGAACGAGCACCTTTTTCTTCACAAAGGGTAGAAATTTTTACTAGTCACTGTGTGAAAGGAGAAAGTTCAAATAAAGCAAATTTTGAATGTGCAACAGAATTTCACAAGATTAAAAAAAAAAAGTTTTCCAACTCTTACTATTGTTGCAATAGTCAAAATAATCTCAAATTTCATGTTTATCAGAGATTGAGGAAAAGGCTCTCCCTGAAACTGGCAAAATGAAAGACCTGCAGCTCTGATTTCTCACTCTTCTATTTTCTGTTACTAACTCAGATCTGATTTCTATTTCTTTGCAGGGCTCTACATTAATATTTGTTGAGGTACAGCACGCAGCAGTATTAACATCTCAACCTTCTTCAAAGAAACTGTATTCTGTAATTTGGGCAACACAATTTTATAGCAATTAACTTACTAGTTCAAACCTATTTTAAGCTTTTCAACAGATACACCTCCTCAGAAGAGAAAACATTAATAATTGATATTTACATGCCACTAATTCAGAGACTACACAAAATCAACACTAGCAAACCCAAAAACAAATACAGCACAAATGCAATGCAAGGAAAGATGGGGAGGGGCAGTGTGGCTTAAGGACTACCTGAGCAGCCTTGAAGGAAATGCATTCTATTAAGAGAAAAGGTACCCACACATCTTAAAACAGGTTCCCTCCCCTTAAGACTCTTAAAAACACAGTGATAATAAAAAGATAAATATTAATATAGAGCCCATCTACCAAAAGAGAATAAAAAAACCTAAATTAAAATAAATTTAGGGGCCTTCACCAAACTTGCTGCAAGTTTGGGGACATAAATATCCAACAGCCATAAAGCTGTGAAAGCCCCCAGAATGAATAAAGTAAATCCCACTTGCCTCAGACTGAACAGGGCAACACTGAGACTCTGCCTCAGCCTGTCCTATGGCAGGGCTATAGGAAGAAGAAAAATTTAAATTTTAGAAAAAACATGACCCAATTAAGTGAAAGACATGCATTCAAAATTAACAAAATTCCAGTGATCAAGCAAACAAAAGAAAATGACTGCTATAGCACCTCTTTTGTTAGGCCCAAACAGTATTTTTTGTAGTTGGTAGCTATTTCTGAATTGGACAGCTTGTTTTGCTTTGTATCTTGATCAATGGAACGTCAGTCAATTGTTTGGGGGCATTTTTCCCATAACTGACAGTATTTGTTGTACTAGTTCATGGAAAGTTGAGTTAAAGATTCCACCAGCCACTGAAAATGTTCACCCTTTTCTCAGTGTTCATGTAGAAACTAGACCAGTACAATTATTAAGACATTTACTAAGAAGTGTCATTAGTTACAATTTTAAATGGTGGCCCCAGCTTATGGACTAGTGTATCAGTCTCAATTTTACTGAAGGTTATAATGCCCTTCTTCCTGTTCATAAAACAGAAGTAATCTCAGTATTTTAGTTTTCGTCTTGTATCCAGAATTCTTTGATTCCTATAAAATAACGGTAGGTTAGCTATCCCATTCAATTTCATCCACGTTTTAAGAGAGTAAGTTATCCAGTTCTGTGTCAGTGCTGCTCAAGAGCTCCACAGACTAAAATACTGGCAGAAATCAGAGAAGGCAGATGAATCTGAATTTATTTCTAGAAGCTTGTTTTTACATTGTCCCATGCATGCACAGAGTGAGGAAGAGTTATCCATTATTATTAGATAAACAGCCCAGCCTCAAATTTATTATCAGCACCTAAAATATCATCTGTGGAAGGAAAAAAAAGGCAATCCAAAAGTTTCAGAAGAAATTTTCAATCTACATATGCCAGCTAAGTAGTATTTTTAAAGGAACTTTGCCAATGGCAGAAGGCTATTCTAATGGCAGTTTGGAAGAGTATATAAAGACTTCTAAAAAACTAACCCAGGCTTTTTCAAGGTTCTTCTATGCCAATCTCATCCATTTTGCCCTAAAGATCATTATTATGATTATGATATATGCTTATTACAATATTGTGACACCATGCATAAAATAACTGAGAACCTTCTAGAACAATCCTAGATCCTCTAAGTTCTGGCTTTTTTTTTTGTTAAAACTATTTTTCCATCTGTGTCTGAAATTTTCTTGTAGCCTAGTCTTTTGTATTCAACATTTGCATTATATTGCAATTTCAAGACTGGTCAAAATGCACTTGTGCAAGGGTGAGTTTTACTGCAAGATCTGCCATGGCAAATTTGGGCAACAACTTAAAAAAAAGCTTCTGCCTATGTCATTACATCACTAGAGTCCTGCAACAGCTATAAAACATATGCTTTTCTGTAATCATAAAGACTTCTGCAATCTCCTTCTAGGAAGAGATTAACTAAAGCAAAATCCTGTTTTGATGGCTGCATTACATCAGGGATTTTGCTGGCAGAGCTATGTTGATTAACTTGGTACCGTAAACCAAGATTGTCTTTATACAAACAATTATTACATTCAAAGTAGTTTTACTGTTTTTGAGTAAATACACCATAAATCCAACTCTCTGAACATTAAGAAGCAGTATCCAAAGAAATGAAGGCACGGACCAACAGACAACACAGGCACTGAAACACCTGCCTGTTTAAAGAAGAATCACACAAGAGACAAGAGTAAGTGAAGACTAAAGGCAGCCACATCACAGCTCTTATTGCATAGGAATGACAGGAGCAGGAAAGTATCCACGTGAAAATCACGGAAAAGTTATTCACCTGCTTGTATGCAAGTACTAATGAAATGCATGTGGCAGTACTTGCTCAAAGGATTTTCATAACATTATACTAAAGAAAGATCGTTTTCAAAATGCATTCAAGCTTGAAGTCTATGCAGTATTAGCTACAAAATGGTACCATTATCAGAATGAGACATTCACCGTTTAAAAGAGTGAAACTTAATTAATACAACTTGCAGAATATGCTGAGTTAACAGTGCATGCAATAAGGTTTCATCCCAGGAAAAGCAGGGGTCTGAAAACAACATAAGGAAAATTAGAGAAAGACACCAAAGGGAGATGGGATTTACTTGACTGGGGCAGAAGGGCAAAGCATCCTTAGAGCAGCAGTATGATCCTCAGAAAAAGCAAGAAGTTTTATAGTTTTACAAGCAGTAGTTAAGATCACTTTATAATATACGAATTTTATGAGTAATATAAATATAAGACATCAAAAATTTCTTCAGTATTTTGCAATTATCCTAATTAGGTAAACAGAAGAAAACCAGAATATTAAAGTGTTGCCTGAGCAAAACAAGTTTTACTGTCAGACTTATGCCTAAAGCAAGATGAAGAGCTAACAAAAAAATTGACATCAAGGCCCACTCAGCACATTTGCAAGCCAAATACTGCACATCTGACAGTGAGCAGTAGATACCAGTGATTAGAGAGATCTGCTTCTCAACAGAGGCTTGGAGTTATGGTCCTAAAACTGCCAAACACTTCAGAAAAAAGTGCTGGCAATTCTTAATGGTTAACCTACAGCCATTCAGCTGTAACTAGGCTGCACTGGACGCTCTGGTGCTTTTGAGACATTCTGTCACCACAGGTCAAAAGCTGAGACACTGTAGTTTTTCAGCTGTACTGTATTTTTGCACTTGTAAGAGACAGTACAGAATGAAGTCACATGAAGTACTTTAGTGCAGCTAAAAAACCCCAAGACTTTCAGGAAACAGAGCAGTAATGCTCAGTATTATAATTAATGAAAAGTTTCCACCATCTACAAAAACATCTATGAATATAATGACACAAAAATGTTGATAATCCTTCTAACCCTACCCTATGGAAGGGATATCCCCATTAATTAAACTGCAGATAAGGCTTGAGGCTGGCACATGTATTTAAAGTTGACCTGCAAATGAGAAATTCACCACTCTTTTCCCTATTGAGAAGAGGCTAAAGATGCTCTCACTTCCCTCCCCTTCAAAAACTCTCCTTCTACATACTCATCAGAGGTATAACACAGGAACAAATGATGTCAGACTTAATTAGAACCTTAAGAGGAACTTGTTGCTCTGCTCCTATAAACAGAGAAATGGCTAATTCATAGAGGGAAGACCTCTCTTGGATAAAAAGGTCTCTTAGTCCAGAAACTTTCACTGAATGGCTCAAGAAAACTCAAGACAACATCTGATCATAGCACACAACAGATGGTTACAGATGGTTCACCTTTCAGAGACTGTCAAAACATGAAATTCTGAACATTTAAAGTAAAAACACAGCATGTAATACATTACTCTTGCCTGCTTTGACTCTTCTGTGCATTAAGAGGGTTAAGCTACTATTTCTCTTTTGCAGGTCAACTTCAATACATCAACTGGAAGTCACTCACCCATGTGCCATGCATCTAAGCTTCTAGAAATGTTCACCTAAAAGGCTCCTAAAATTCACCTCCATTTGCACATTAAAAAGCATCAGTTGCAGAGTGAACTAATGGGACATACCTTGGCACTAGGATGTATCTCAGAGCACTTTCACATCCTACAAGCAAGTGTAGATTTCTAGCAAGACTAGAAATCATTTAAAATTTATTGAGGACAAGAAAGCACAAATAAAGAAAGATAAGCATTAAGAGACGTTACAATCAAGAGTTAGGATGTGCCTCCTGCAGCCTCAGTTTTGAGGAGTCAGTTAATAAGTGTACAGGTCTTTGTCTACTCAGACATACAGCTAAGGAGTGATTTTTTAGAACAAGGAATTCAGACTTTATCAAAACAGCACCAATAACTGTGTTCATTACACCAATGGCTACCACGGCATGCATCTGTACAAACCTTTCAGGCAGTTGTCCACAGCTGGTCACGAATAAAAAGGCATATAAATTTTTCTCCTCTTTTATTACAATGAAGTTTATAACAGTACAGAAAAGTCACATGACCTTAGTGGGTCAGTTTACTTAAACCCTGGAACAGGAGGAACTCTAAATACATTAAATATTGTTACAAGTTCAGACTTTAATGTACAAGTAGTTGGGAACAGTTACAGCCCTCACCAAACTATGTTGGGGACATGAAGTCCAACAGCACTTGAAGTGCTGTGAAGGCATCATTTCACAAATAGCAACATAACATTACAGAACTTGCCTTTAAGGTGGTATGTTCATGTAATTCCAGCGCCTTCACAATTTAACGAACCATATTTACTATACTTCACTTCTAAAAACCTAGATGAAACATGAAAAAGAAGCCATACAGTATAAATTGCAACATCAGGAAAAATTCCTGTTATTATTCCAAATAATTTTTCCCATGTAAAATCAGAATGTCCAATAGCTCCTTGCATGTGGGAAGATACTTATTTTTTTAAAAAGTCACAATGAAGCCTTAATTGACGGAAGCTCGGCTATATTAACAGCACAAGATGAGAAAAGGTTTAATCTCCAAACCTATTAGAGTGTGAGTAGGAGCATCAGTAGCGGCCGCCTTGTGACATTACGGGAGGTCTCATTCCCATCGGAGGGCGAGGAGGTCCACTCTGGTATGGGGGCACCATCGGAGGTCCCTGACCATATGGAGGCATTGCTCCAGGAAGATATCCTGGCATGCCCTGGTGATGAGCACCATACTGACCTATAAACAGAACAGTTAAGATGCAAAGAATAATTTTTAAATTTTTTTTTAAACAGTGAGAAGTGCGTATTGTGAAAAGCTCCACCCCTCCCTGCTAGCATAGGCAACTTCACAAATCTTTTCAAAACCAGGAAGCTGGGAAACTTATGATTACCATGAGGTGGCATGGGAGGTCTCATTCCTTGTTGTTGTGGAGGAATTCCTGGCTGAGGTGGCATCATACCTCCAATTGGTCCAACCGGTGGATTACCCAGCGCAGCCTGGCCCGGTCGAGGAAGATTGCGCTGGTATTTAGGCAACTGTGCCCTTCTCTCTTCCTAAAACCAGAAGAGACAACCACAACACATTGTGTTAAAACTCACTAAAAGCAAAGTAAGTAGAGGTGCAACAAAGTAGATTACTAAACTATTTTAACTACCTTACAAATTCAAAGACTACTAGTAACATCACACAGCAGCAGTAGGATTTCTACAGACTTTCTTCCTTAATATAGACCAATTCGAGCATTCTGCACGGAACTCAAATTCTCCCTTTCCCTCAGGTGAATAAAACCTTTTTCTCTTAAAAACACAAATCTAAAGACCACTGAACTGTAATTAATGTTCATTTGTTTTATCCATAAATTCCGTATTTCTAACTGCTGTAATAGCATCAAAACAACTTCAAATTTTTCAGTCTTTTGTTCTTCACTTACTACCCTGACCTAGTTAACTTCAAGTTTAAGACACATGTAGCAAAAGTCCAAACTGTATTTTGGGTTGAGAGATTTCCCACCACCACCAAAACTAAGGCTTAGACTGCAGCAAGACGACTGCAATATGCCAGTCATCACTTTGCAATCAAAGAAATTCTCTCAGTTACATTTGTTCTGTATGGTTTGCACTGTCACCATTACTAAAATACACAAAATGCAGAGCATAGATGAAATTCCATTACACCTGCCATTATCATCATAAATCGCATTTTTCAGTAAAACAATGAAAACATATTAACTTACCAGTGATATATCCTCATCTGGATGGATCAACTTACTGGTTGCACTGGTTGTTGTGAGGGTAGCAGGCTTACTTGTGATAGATGCAGCTGGTTTAGCTGCAGTGCTATTTGTTGTGCTAGTGGTTGAGGCTGTAGACTGTGTGTAAGCAGGGAATGTTGGTTTGGGGGGCTCCGTTGTTGTTGCAGGTGTAGAATTCAAAGGTTTGAAATCAGTACCAACTGGCCCTGGCACAGCTGCTGCAGCCTGTGAAACACAGAGACAGGTCAACACTTCTCAAAGCATAGGAAGATGTAAATGATGACTGTTAGACCTCTGAAACGTTCCAGTGAGATACATAATTATAATAAGCTGGACAAAAGTAAAGTTCAGCCTTATTGCATACTAGAGCAACTGAAACCAAGACAAAATAAACCCCAGTATGTACACATATACACACACACAGAGGAAAGTCTAGAATTTGCAGGTCAAAAGCCACCACAACAAAGGAACAACAAAGAAAAAACCACCCCACTATTTTATCTCAAACACTGAATTTGGCAAATGTGTTAATCTTTCCTGAACCACTATTTTTTAGGAGCCTCTAAGTATAAATTCATTATTTTTTCACTAAATTAACATACTTTAGCAACCATTAGTTTAGAGAACAGCTTAAAGTGCTAGTATTCATTATAATTAGGTATTTAAGAACTATTTTAATCAAATGTGTAAGAAAGCTCTACTGTGTCAGGGCTTTAAGCATTCTCCTTATAAACACATTGCAGTATTTTCACAAAGTACTATCTACAGAACTTTAATCTTAGCTGTGAATGAAGAACCAATGGAAGCAGGTAAGAGGTCCACTAGAGATCCCCATTTCACATCTCCTACTCTTTTGTTACAAAAACCCTGTAAAAGTCTGTTTTGCAAAGCTGTCTCAAAAGACATAGCAATCTCCAAAGCAAACCTTAGTTATGAGAGAATGCTTTTGTTTCTAGTCACTGCATATTTACAATTAACTGAATCTCCCAATCAAATGAACATTTTGCACGTAATTCAAACTTTAAATTCCCTACATTATGATGTGCCATATTAAACAACATAAACTAAAAAGCTTTCACCATGCATCAAGCTAACCACTGCCCACTAAAATGCATTTAACTGCTTTCATGCTCTTTTAACCCTTTAGAACCAGGATGTTACATTTCATTCTTTCACACTAAGAAAAATTGGGCACTTTGACATGCTTATTTCTGGTAAGATGCAACTCATAATCAAGGACTCTCCAGTTTTACCAGCTAAACATAATCAGGAATATAACAGAAATTATCTGAAGATGTTTAGTCAATTTTGGATTTGACAGGACGGTCCAAAGGGTTAAGTTGCAAAGCAATTTGTTTTAAACTGTGACTTCCTGCGTACTTGTGCTGTGCTAGGAAACAGAGCGTTAGAAGATGCTGAGAGACTTTCTGAATTGGAGGAAGCTGCACTTGAGCTTGTGACAGGTGTCCCCATCTGTAGCATAAAAGAAAGGAAACAGTGAAAAGTCTCCAAACAAATGGGTGGAAAATATCCAGATGAAAGGATTTCTTACACTAAGCCCTTTCCTATGTATTTTTGTAAACATCTATCTTCCCTGCAGACGCCCAAAATGCAAACAGTACATTACAAAGGCTTCTGCAACATACTTGAAGGCAAATAAAAACTCCAGGATCTAAGAACAAAGTGCATTCAAAGGGAAGAGGTCACAAGCAACTATCAATTCCCCACTTCCCTCCCCAAAACATTGAAATGAACTTTGCAGTACACTGACATACTCCTAAACTTTTTGAAGGAAAAAAACCTCCTAACTCGGGCAATGTTTAACCAGTTTGCAAGACTACAGAATAAATTCATCCATTTATCAGTAGAGAGCCCATTATGAGAACAGCTGAGAACAAGTCATGTCAAGATTTTTAATTTGGAAATTTTAGGTAGAGTTCTATGCAATCAGATTCAGCTAACACATCTCTTCACCCACCCAAAGCTCCCTTATGGACAACAAACTAAAGGCGTTTAAGAGTGTTTTGCCTATTCCTTCCTTCCTCAGTGCTTACAGAACTTCTGTCTGGTTTCACAGCTGTTTTAAGACAAACAAAAGAATCTTTTAAAATTCATTCAAGCACTACACTGAATTAAACTTAAGGATCAACCCAAGCAAAAACCTGAGCCAGTCATTTCTTGGGCCTCCTCAGTAATAAACAGGCACTGTTGACACGGTGGGTATTTGCAGAACATAACAAGAGATTCCAGGCTCTGGGATACCTTACCTGCCCCGCGCTTGGGAAGAGTGGTTTAGTAACTGGAGGCTGTGGGGTCGGGGCTGTAGCAGCAGGAGCAGGAGGCCGGTTCAGAATGCCCGGGGCTGTAACAGGCTGTGCTTGTGTCATTGGAGGCATGCCAGGCCGAGGCCCAACAGGCGGGGGCATCCCTACAAACCACAAACAATGGGCGACGGATCAGGCTCCAGGAAGCACGAATATTCCTTTAGACAATCCTGTTCCCAGTGCTCCTTAGAACAAAGTTTCCCACTACAACATGTATTTTTAAGGCAACAGTAACATAAAACATGACAAAGCATAATGCCAGCAGTCACCAGTCAATGACCATGAACAGGCAGTAACCTCAAACACTTCAGAGCAATGCTAGATTAAGCTGCTTTTTACTAAAGCTGCAATAATGAAGTTTATGCTCTCAATAAAACAACACAATTAATGCAGTAACTGTTTCTGACACATTGCACCTTCACTGCCAAGAGCATGGATAACACCGTTCCAAAATCTAAGAGAGACTAAAGTGTTTTTGAACAGTACCAGAACAGTGACCAAAACACAGCTTTGCTGGGGTCATCAGTAAAGTGGACTGGGACATTTTGTAGTGTCACCATAACACCTGCATTTGGTGTGCATGGAGCTCTAGGAGAGGTCAAGTGGGAAGTTAACAGCTCCCATGGGTCCCATCAAGCAAACCAGCAAATCTCACTTCATTATCACATAGCTGCTGGTCAGCTGGAGCACCCAGGAAACTTAGGGCTGCTAAGATCTGCTTAAGTAATATCTCTTCTAGCTATGGTAAGAGACCAAAATGTCAGTTAAGTTTCTCCACGCTGCAGATTCATTAGTTGGGTAAATCACCAACACTATTCCTCACATTCCACGTTTTCAATCATTATTATTTTCCAACTGCAACTACAAACATTAATTTTAAAAAGGGATGAAGACAGACCAGGCAACACAACAGTGTGAGAAAGTGCAATGAAACAAAAAACCTGTATTCTATTTTTTACTTTAACAACGGTATAAAAGTCAAATAATTATAATAATCAGAAGCCATAAATCAATCACCTCTGCACAAGAACGGCTTCTGTGGCAATCCAACCACATCAAGGTGGTGGGTGATAGCATAAAGTCTGTATGTTCTTTACATAAATCCTAAATCTTAGTGGAAATAAATAAATAAATAAATAAATAAATAAAATTAAACTCTCACCATAGTACGAGTTCGACAACCCTGACCTACCTGGTGGCATACCAGGCATAAGAGGTGGGATTCCTGGCCCAGGAGGCATCATTCCACCCATTGGCATCATCCTATTGAACAGAGAACAAGCACTAGTATGAACACTCATGATGATAATGTGTTAAGACAATTGGCACATCCCTGTATTAGATGAAAAATAATGGTAATTTCAAGAAGCTCTCAAGAGAGGCAATTCCAAACCAACTGACTCCACAAGAATAAAACCAAAACATAACCCAGCACCTAAAACCCCAAACACTTATTTGAACTTTAATTTCTCAAGATCTCACTTCTTCTGAGATTTCCAGTGTTTCTTGAAATCTCTCTGAGACTGTTAGCTGCAGCACAGTGCTCCAAGAACCCGACCTGAGTAGACTCATGGAGTCTGAATGTAGGAAAAGCAGCTAGCTCCAATCACACTGCAATCGCTGCACGTCTGCTAGCACTCCTCTCTGACACTGACTGGCAGATAACCCAGAGCTGTAGAACTATCCAAAAAATATTGACAAAAGCAGAGCAGAGACCATAGGGCAAGAAAGCTTCTGGAGTTTCAATTACAGAAAACACTCCAAATACTAAAGTGGGATTTTGATTTTTTTATGTGAGATGTTATCATTGTAACATTTTTTTCTCCATATTAAAAATGGGTTTGGTTTCTTTTCCTAGATGAGTAGATATGAGCTCTTTACAGGGAACAAACATCTTAAGTTTGCTTAATTTTTTGTAGACATTTAAAAATGGATTAGAGAAACAAAATAAAAGAATGCTTATTACTTTAGTGAGCAAGATAATCTGATCTGCAGCACTCCAGTACAAATCAAAACCCCACTAAGAAGCAGTTTCTGTTTGTATGACAGTCAAGACACTTTTATCACTGCTGTTTTCAGATCAAATTCATGAATAGGTGAGCAGTCATTCTGGAAAGTCTGATTTCTGCTCTCAACTCATCTATCACTGCTACGCAGGGAACAACCACTGCAGAAGCAGCAATACTGGGAACAAAGACCCACTGTCCTTTTTTTGGTTGGAGAAGGCAAAGTGAGTCTTGCCACTCAGCAGACATCAAAACAAGTGCTGGGTGCTCGCTGCCTGCTGCCCCAGAATGACTTCCTGAGAAACTGCAGACAGTGCTAGAACTGGCGTCTCACTAAAACCAAAGTTGCTTTCTGTCTCCTAATCCTTTGGTCATTTTTAAACAAAAGTTAATCAGGTTAAGTAAGCAAAATTTTAGATTAGAATAGACAGAAGCATAATGCAACACCACTCCCTCCTTCCAAAATGAAATGCAGTGAAGTCTTGGCAAATTCATTGGTGTTTTTACAAGTAACAAAACACTCACCTGAAGTTAACAAGGAATTTAATAAGGACTAAGTGTCAGACAACCTGATTAAATTCTGTTGAGTTTCCACCCAGAAAAGCTAAAGTTCTGATAAGCATCCACACCATGTTTGACTATAATATGAATTTTAAATTCAAAGACTATTAAATCAATACTTATGTCCCAGAAGAAAACAAGCTTTCATCTCAGTGAACAAAGTTTAATAAAAACTGAGTTCCTGCAGAATGTCCTGCAGTGTGAAGGATGGAGCATATGGAGCTGTTCGAGAGAGGCTTTAAGTCTCCAAGGGTTAATATTTTGTAGAATGCACTTCAGACACAGTTTTTTAATATTCATTTAAATAAAAGCTTAAAACCTTCATATATTATACAGTAACAAAACCTATTATAGGCAATATTCAAAGGTTTTCAGTAAAACAATTCCAAGCTTATAAAAAACATGACATAAAATGGCATAATGAATGCACCTAGAATTACATTAATGAGATGCTTACATGTTTCCACCACAAAATGACTGCATGTATTTTCTCTGTTGATGTAATCTGTGAAAATTTATGACAAAATCAAAAATCTAACTGTGACTTTCCAAACACATTGTGATAGTGTATGGTGTCAACCCCAAACAAGCATAAAAACCAACATCTTTTACCCAAAATACAAGAAAAATATAAACTATCCAGTACTTTTTTCCTGTTATGTTGATGACTGACAACCAGACACACAACGTATTTGCAATACACAAGGGAATAGTGGCTCACAGAAGGCTCTAAACCAACACAACAAAATTTTACAATATACTACTGCTTACTAATTATTAAGCCAGGAAAACGACAAGATACTTTACTCATAAATTCAGTTTGGCCATATTTTACATGTTGGTTTACAGCCATCCAGTTCTTTGGTTAGTCTTCATATTTAAGTTACAGAGTCCACAATTCCCTATGTACATTTTTAAAATTAGCTTTACTTTTTCTGTTACTGTTTAAAATACACAATATGAACATGTAGTATTAAATCTTTCTTGCTACTCACCCAGGTGGCATTCCAGGCATAACAGGAGGCATTCCAGGCATCATAGGTGGAACACCTGCCATTAATGGGGGTATACCTTAAAAGAAAAACAGATTTTCAACTCTGATAACATACAGCTGCTAAAAAACGTCATCTATTAAGTCATCTTTGCACTGAATAAATGCTTTACTGGATAAATTTTTTACTTTAAATGCTGAAAGTTCTAAATGATTGGGTTTTGAAATAATATTGCTTACAGACAGTGCAAGATAAATACTACCTGCAAATTTGACTTTAATTGTCCTCAGCCCTGCAAGATTGTGAATTTTCTTAGTGGTCTCCAAAGACATCTTATTACAAGAGACCATTTTTCACTCACTGATCAAAGTTCTGTCCTCACTGTATCTGTGGGCTGTGTATGAACGGCCTGTTCTGTGTTAGCAGTCTCCAGGTACACAGCAACCATTCTGTTTCCAAAACCCTGCTATAAACACCATCAACACGTATCACTGGTACACGTCTGTTTGAAGCACTAATCTGTCTTACTACCACATGCCTTCAACCTAAACTCCAGCGTTACGTATCTGAATCCAGTACACCAATGCTCACTCACAGAACAGGGGAAGAAAACGAAGAAACTGCTTATCAGCACCCCACAGAACTATTCTGTGACCCAGTGTTAAAAGAGCAGATTATTATTCAAGCACAAGCAGCAATCCATGTTTCTACTGAGGTTTTCAGTAACTACCTAACACACCCTCTCACCTGGAGGCATCCCTGGTGCACCTGGCACAGGAGGCAAACCTGGCTGTGCCATTGGGGGAATGTACCCCTGCTGTGGCTGAACTTGCTGGGGTTGAAATGAAGTTGAAGCTGCAGATTCATCATCTTCATACTCATCAGAATCATCCTGTTGTTTCTTTTTCTGGCTCTCTGCAGACAGTACAATGCATACGGTCAAAATGAACACGAATTATATTCTATAAAATTAACGAACAGCAAAATTCAAACCTTGTCAGTGTTCAAAAACTCACAGAAATACAATGAAAGAATGTTGTGTGAGCCCACCTATAGCCACAAATAAAGGGAAGGAACATGACTCACACTGTCATGACCCTGAACATACAGAAGGATCTGTCCTCGTGTCAATGTCATGCTGTCCAGCATAAACCAAAGCAGTTCAACCAAAGGTATGCTTGAACAGCAAAGAAACTGAAGCATGTGGAAATCATCAGGATAGTTTTACCTCTAGCCTTTCTTCCCCTTACCCTCACAAATAAATGACCATGCCCATATTCAATAGGTAACTGTTGTAGCTGCTCTGGCAGCAGCTACTTCTGAACAGAAAAGGAAAAACCCCTCCCAACCTCCCACATGGCTGGCAAATGCCTGGAGCTGCTGTCAGAGAATGATTAAATCCCACCCTCACTGAGTGCCATAGCTGACTAAGGAGCACACCAAATAACAGACAATCAGCCACATTACACCTTACCCTGAGTTTTTTGTTCAAGTAACCTCCTCCGTTCCTCCATATCTTTTTCTGGAATGCCTTCCATTCCATAGATTTCCAGTTCAATGTCTGTTCTTCCAGGAATAGCATTTGGAACAGCATCTATTGTTTCTTTATGTACCTAAAGAAAAACAAACAAATCCTGCTGACCACAATTCTGCATTCTTCAGGCACTTTCAAGACAGGAAAGGAATATCCTTAATGAGAATAATCTCTCTGGCCAAGCATTTTCTTGATCTCTGCTTCCTAATCTCTGATAACTACTATTACCCCTAAAACCATCTTACATAAGCTTAGAAAAACCAAGACAGTACAATTCCTTTACTCCTACAAAACTCCTGACAAAGATCTCTGCTGCACATTGTCCATTTGATTGCTGACACAGCAGGACTCCTGTGCTGCAAGCAGGCCATTGCTGTCTTTTTCTCACCAGTTTTAAAGACTCTGGAAGGTACCAACTCCCACCTCCTTAAGGACACTTAAATTTTACATACTTTAAAGAAAACCTCATATAAATCTAAAAGTCCTTACCTGCATGCAGTGTATAGCTAAACCAGGTCCTGTATACAGTTTCTTATGACATATATGGCATTTAAAGTGCTTCGCTTTTTGATGCTGTATAAGGATTTTCTCATCATCAAAATCCCTATTACAATACCTATTGAAGACTGTTAAGGAAACATTTAATACTGGGAGTGACCTTTTAGATAGGACTAAGGTAATTAGCACCAGCGTGACTATTCCTGAAGCAAAAGAAAGGCACAAGAAACACCTCTGAGCATTCAAAAGGTGACAAGTATTTCATGGATGCCTGAAACCAAAGACCCTCGTCCAATCCAGCACATCCCCCTTTACACAGGTACAAAAGTGGGAAGGTGTCTGCACGCAATCAGAATCATCATTTGATTCTACATTATTTGACCCATGGTTTTCAAGTCCTACCTATTTTTCTCTTCAGGGGTGTGAACGCAGCTAGAGCATTAAAAGAGAAACAGGCTTGAAAACAGCAAAAGGGAAATTATGCAAATGACTCAGGAGTGCCTCTTTAATCAATTACCAGTAACTATCAGTCATAAAAGAGAACAAAGGTTTTAGTTAAAAATTCCTTCCTCTCCCAGTTATCCAACTATCAATTTTTATGACAGCATAATTTGCTGCAGTAACTGAAGAATTCTCTGCTTTTCAACAAATATTAAAAGCAAAGAACTGTTTGGACATCTATGTAACAGAAGAGGCAAACTGCATTTCCTTTCTGAGGGTCAGCATTGATATTTCAGCAAACACCCCACGCATTTTTCTAGGTGAAACAAATACACGCTTGCTATTTATTAAGAAAATGTTAACACACAATGTTTTCCTTACTTCCACCAAAACTTCATAAATTTATGTTATAAACAAGCACAAATCCTTCCAAAACAAAACGGCAAAATACCTCGGAGCACCTCATAAATTTATTAGACAATTCTAAAGACAGAAGCGTAAGAGAAAAGGCAGATTTGTAATCACTCTTCAACACATTCTGAAGGAGCGATCAAATGAAAAGCCACCGGTATTTCTGAATACCGAAAAATTAAACATGATTATGATGCAGCAATTACAAACTGAAAGCTCCCCGAAAAATAAAAGTTTTCAAAAATTCTCTTTTAACCACATCCCACCCCCTCTGTGAATAAATGTATTTATTAATAGCGGGACTCTCTCCCTTTAAAATCCTTCTTCGCAAGGGATAAAGAGCATTCTCCATTTCCCGCTGTCCCGGCTTTAGGGATCGGGCGGGAGGCCGCGGCCTCGGCGAGGGCGATGGGAGCGGGCCTGAGGCCGTGCGGGGGGTGGGGAGCACAGAAAGGGCACGGACTGGGCCCCATCCCGAGGAGCACAGCGCTGGAACAGGGCCAAGCACCGAGACAAACCGTAACGAGCGTGGGGAGAAGGGCCTGAGCCCCATCTCGGGACGAGACCGAGCTCCGACCGCGCCAGGCCGCGCCGCTCCCCTCCCCCACCCATCTCTCCGCATCCACCGCGCTCCACACAGAAGGATACCAGCACCAAGGCTTCAGCTGCTTCTTCTTCTTACGGCCCATGGCGGCGTCACCCCGACCTACAGCGCAAGAGAGCCAAGCGCTCCCTCAGAGCCGCAGCGCCCGCGCGGCCGCCCCGGACTGAGCGAGAGGCACAAAATGGCGGCCGAGCTCCCTCAGGCACCGTTGCGGCCTCCGAACTCCCAGAATGCACCGCGCCAGGAGGGTGGGAGGGGGCGCTCACGTGACGCGATCGCGCTCGCCCCCACCGGGCTGTCCCGTGACGCCTCGCGCCGCCGCCGCCATTTTGTCCAGTCGGGGCTGTGGGTGGTCTGCCGGAGGCATTTGAGTGTGTAACAGAAACAGTCACGGAGTAGTTGGGTTTGGGAGGGGCCTTAAAGCCCATCTCGTTCCACCCCTCTGTCATGGCCAGGGACACCTTCCACTAAACCAGGTTGCTCCGAGCCCTGTCCAACCTGACCTTGAACACTTCCAGGGATGGGGCAGCCACAGCTTCTCTGGACAACGTGTTCCAGGGCCTCGGCACTCTCCGAGCAAAGAGCTTCCTCCTAATCTAAACTGTTGCCTGTCTTCGTGTTTAATGTCACAGAGAAACTGTGTTGTCCCCACTAAATGTTACTGGGCAAGAAGAGTTCTGGTGCTGGCTGTGCCTGAGTTGCTGGGTGCTGACAGCGAGGCCATGATGTGTGGGGGAGCCTGGCACCCCACGAACACAATAAAACCAACTTAAGTGTGCCTGGACTGGTCCCTCTGTTACAGTGACAGTCCATCGGGGTGTGTGTCTGTGTTACCCCAATGGGTAGCTCTCCTCCTCACCCTAGGTCTGCCAGGTGCTTAGAAGAGAATCACAGAATCATTAAAGTTGGAAAAGACCTGTAAGATCATCAAGTTCGGCTATCAGCCACGTCCAACCCTTTGCAGTGGCACTGCTGCAGCTGGGGGTCACATCTGCTCCCCCTACGGGGCTTGCCTGCAAAAGGAGACTGTGGAGTTTCCTTCTCTGAGACATTCCAAACCCACCTTGATGTGTTCCTGTGTCACCTGCTCCAGGTGACCCTGCTTTGGCAGGAGAATTGGACTGGATGATCTCCAGAGGTCTCTTCCAACCCCAATGATTCTGTGATTGTGATTCTGTAAATACCCGGTAGCCACAAGGCCGAGTTAACAAATGTGCTGTTTTAACAAGGAAAGAGTATTTCAGAAGCAGAACATTTTAAAAGCAGACAGCATGTCTAATCCTGCCAAATGCCCTTCCAATCCAAACCATTCTATGATTCTAAGATATGATTTGAGCAGGTCCTGCCGTTAAGTCAGTGACCGGCTTTTGAAAGATTACTTGTACTGACAGAGGCACTGCGGCGCCTGTCTTGCATTTTCCTGTGCATTACACGTACGGAGGAGCTGCAGCAGCCGGAGCCGCTCCAGCACGGCTCGGTACCGCCCTCGGTGGGGTGAGGACACACGGCCCGCGCGCTGCGAAGGCTCCTCCCGGCGCCGGGCCGCAGGGCAGGCTCACGGCACACCCGGCCGGGCGGGGCGGGGCGGCAGCGCGGCCCGGGGGCTCCCCGCGGCACAGGCGGGGCCAGGGCCGCGATGCTGCCGGCGCTGCCGGACGGCGACGAGCGGGAGCCGGAGAGCAGCGAGGAGGGCGGCGGCGCGGGCGAGGAGCGGCGGCCGGAGCGGCACGGCTGCACCTACCACGGCCTCTATGGCTACCGCAGGTGAGGCGCCGGGTTTCCCCGCGGGCAGGCCGTGCCCAGGCCTTGGCCGTTCCCAGCTCCCTGAATTCCCTTTATTTTTATTCCTCCTCTCTCTCCCCAGTGAGATTCTTTCCCTCCCATGATGCACCGATTCCCTGCTCCTGCTTTTACTCGCCCTCGAGCCGTGTCTTTTCCCTGCTGCAGCCCCTGTTCCCTGTTGCGTGGCACGGCTGTGAACTCACTCCGGGCATCGCTTGGGTTCCAGGTCCGCGCAGCAGGGAGCCGCCGGCGGGGATGGCAGTGCCGGCGGCGCTGTGGCACACACACCTTCCACCGAAGACTTCAGGTAAAGCCCAGCTGCAGAGCGGCACGGTCACGGAAATACCCCCCGCGATTTGAGGTCTTTGCCGTATAGCTGTCAGATCATTAGATGTTAGGTCCTGTAAAGTCCTTTCAAAACACAACCCCCGTGAAAGCATTCTGCAGTCCCCATGGCTCTTCTTCTGGAGTACCTGGGAATAGACACATACAGAGCTCAAGTAATGTATTAAACAGAAACTATCATCCTTGACTTTGAACTCTCTTTATTTTTTTCTACTAGTACTTGATACTGCTGTATTGACTTAATTTTTCATGTAGGTAGCATACAACAAAAACTAATTTTCAATGGAGACATCTTTCCATAAGCTCTGTATTACAATTGGAACAAAGAGAGCAGTGTCTTGTCCGTAGCCGGGAAGGTCAGCATGAGCTGACACCACATCTCCAGACTCCTGGTGAGTGGGCAAACCACTGACTGCTCCTGATGGGCCAAAAGTCACAGAGCTGCCTTAGCTCTCACCAGAGATCGCAGGGACCTCCCTCTAGAGGCACTTTCTGCACATGCTGAGAGACACAAAACGGTAACATTTGCCTTTTGGTAACGCTTTCTTCTGGTTTTTAAAGCCTCTCCTTGCTGGACACCAACTTGCCAGCTGAAGCAGAGACGGAGCTGCGCAGTTTCATTGCTAAGCGTCTTACTAAAGGAGCGCTGTTTGAAGGAATGGGCAATGTAGCATCAGTGGGACTGAGGTAAATTTTTGAAATTACATTGGCATATCTTGCTTGCCTGCTGCTGCACTTAGGTTTAATCCTGACTCTATGTTCTCAGTCTGTTGCTGCTGTCAGTAACAGCCGTACACAATGGCACTTTCCTTTTTTAGGTAACTTTGAGAAAAATATTGTTTTAAATAATTTGCTGTTTGAACACTTTAAAAATACTACAGATGTTTATAATTATCTCCTTTTAAACTACTCTGATCACACACAAGAAAAAAGAGAAGGTCTAAGAGCTGCACCTACCACGGCCATAGGAGCCACCAGTGCTAGTCGTTAAAATTACCTCAGAAATCGTGTATGCTTTTTGCACTTATTTATTGTGATGTATCTGGAAGAAAGTAAATTTCTTTTTCTTTTCTCATAGCATACCAGAAGGTAAAGTTGGTTGTTACTACTGTCGTTTCCAACAAGAAAGTCTTCTCGAAATGGCAACACTGGAATCAGACATCAATGCTCCAGAATATGTGGTGTGTTTCTTAGGTGGCTCAGAGAAAGGCCTGGAACTATATCCTTACCTTTAACTTTCTTTATCTGTATGGAGAGGGAGATGATGTAAAAACTATCTTGTCATTTTGTCTGTTCTTACTTGAAATCAGCCCATTTGTGCACACCTTCCAGTAACTGAAAATGTCAGTAACAGCCATATACTGAAAGGAAAAAATGTAGGTTTTAACTGATGCATCTTATTTTCCTTAAGAAAATACTTTCAGACTTGAGCTGGACAAATACATTCAAAATCTGAAGATAAACCTTGATTTGGAGGTAAAGCCTAACTTTATTTTTTTTTTAAGTTGAAAATTAGTATTTATGCAGATTAATTGCTAAAACCCACTGTGAGATCTAATCTATAGAGACAAAATAGGTGTTTCAAGTACAAGTATGAAACACTGGGAGAGATGCTTGACTCACTGTAGTACAATGAATGTCTAAGGTGCTATCAGCCACACAAGTCAAAATGAAAAAAAGAAAGGAGGGACCTTTTTGTGTCAGTCATTTATTTCTTTAAGGTCACTTACAGTTAAATTTGGAGAGAAGAATAATCAATAAAAGGCAGTGGCCTACAAGGAACTTAGCGATGTCCACCTTGATACTTACCAGTTCTGAATGTTAAGAAAGGACATTCGTGGGTTTCTTGTCACATTTTTCTAGTGGAAGTTCTGCATTTTAAGTCTCTGTGTCATCCCATCTGCTGGTCTTCATTCAATATATACCATAATATTACAATTCTGGCTGTTCCTTAAAATGCAAGGCCTTTCATTGCTGATAAAGCGAGGCTTTAAATGTCAAACTCATTATTTTAGTTCGCTGTGGTTTGAGATTAAGAAGGTTTCAACATCCAATTATCTTAGGTTGGGTAGATTATTAACAGGCTTCTATTGGTGTAGAAATCGGATTTGTAATAAAAGTTTTAATGTTTCAATGTGTTACAGCAAAAGAACTTGGAGGCCTGTGTTAGCCCCTACCTGAGGAGCTGGTTTGAGGATGCCATCTGCCCTATCCAGAGGGTAGTGCAGCTTTTCCAGGACAAACTTGCCTCTCTGCTGCACGCTGTAAGTGCATTTAAAATTGGGTAGCTAAAAAGCCTCCAGAAGGCATCTCAGTGACTCCAGTATGGTTAAAATGTTTCTTGTATTTGCTTTCTCAGCAGGAGGAAATGAAAAACCGTTTTTTCTTTTTTCTTTTTTTTTTTTTTGTGTTTTTTTTGGTGTATTTTTTTCTTTTTTTTTTTTTAATTCAGAGCAAATACTTTTCCCCTGCTTATTGCTAAAAAAGCATGTAACAATTTCTTCTGTCACTTAAAAAAAAAGTTACCTAATGGTGTCCACGCTGAAATGAGAGTAAGAAAATCAGAAGTATCATGAACTGGCTGTCCATGCCATAATTTGTCTGAATGAAAAGGGCTGTTATATATTGTATATGTGCCTTTTGTAATTCACTGGAAACAGGAAAGAGAGTAATCCTAGCTCTAGTCCCTGAGTTTGAGGAGGTTCTGGATGGAATAGCTAACAGAGTATAAGTGCTGAATTTCATCTGAGTGCAGAACCAGCTGCAATGGCAATAATACATAGTACTGCTTTGATAAGAACAATTTTTAAAGTACCACATTATGTATTTATTGCTCAGAACTGCAATATAGCAACAAAAGGAATACTGAAGTTGCAAAGCTGCATCCAGCTTTTCCTTTTTTTCTTTAATTTTTGTTTCTTTTTTTAAGGCTCTGAGTTACACTCCTGTAGAAGTCAAAAATGCAGATGAAAGAACAGAAAAGGACATCAGCAGGTAAAGATACTTTGAGCCCAAGGAACCTTTGAGTAACTTGGCTACTGTGTCTGACAGTCACCTTGGTGTCTAGGAGTTGTAAAAGAGCAAACACTTGACAAGAACTTTCTGTGTCAGGTTCCTGGCAGCTGCCAGCCTCCAAGGACTTGTCCAGGAAGGCACAATGACCTCGCTGTGCATTGCCATGACAGAGGAACAGCACAAGAACATGGTTATAGACTGTAGTGGACCTCAGCCCCAGCTGCATAATGCAGGTGAGATTACAGCTGAGAACACTTCATGTTGCTCCCTTAGATCCATCAGCTGCTGAGAGCTGTGACATTACAGGCAGTGGAGGATATTCAGAAGGTCACAGGCTCCCACCCAGAAAGTTTGGGTTCTGTTTTCCTATGAGGTACCAGAGTAGTTTGTTACACCAGACACACTGGAACTCTGGGTTGAAAATGCTTGGTAATAAAATCCACAGTGCATTTAGTTTGTGGACCATGAAAGTATGACTTGTACAATTCAGGCAATCTGCAAAACTTTTTTTTCCTGTTGTGGTTTTGACAAATGTTAGGAAAAAAGATTCAGCAATCAGAACACAGTCTTGCATAATCACTGTAGCTGTCTTTGCTTTTCTTTTCCATGTGTATTGTTTTTCCTTAAGATTAATTTCCTGGCTCAGGCATATTACTACCACTTGTTATGTGAGAGTGAGTAAACCAGGTGAATGCAGCCATATATTTATGTTGAGCTCATTTGCATTTTCTCATCCCTTCTCTGTGTTCCTGAACATTTAACAGGAAGCAACAGATTCTGTGAGGACTGGATGCAAGCTTTCATGAATGGTGCTGAAGGTGGAAATCCATTTCTCTTCCGGCAGATTTTGGAAAACTTTAAATTGAAGGTACCTGTTCATATATGTTAAAAACTTGAAGAAGATACTGGGGTTACTGAGGGAGCAAATACTATATGCAAAATATTATTTTGCAGTGAATAAAAGTTTTTGGTTATTATGTTATCTATATGTCATTAACTGGTTAACTCTGAAGCTTAATTTGAAGGCTGGCTTACTGTAGTCGACAAGAACAGCTGTAAAGTAGTGTGAAAGTTTCTTCAGTGAATGCTCCAAAGGTGATTTCTCAAATTTAAAGTAAGGCCCACCTTCTTGGTTGCTGTTGTTTTCTTCAAATACTGTTAATCTGAGTCTTGCACACACAGTGTCATGCAGCTGGTAACACTGGTTCAGTAGCTAACACTTCTTAAGTGAGCTGCCATCATAGAATTTTTGCTACAAGTTGGACATCACATTTTGTCCACTCATTTTGCATCATTATAGTATAAGCTGTAATATGCATCCAAGACAGTATTCAATTTTTATATTTCACTTAAGTAGTAATACAAATGTCTATTTTGTATTTATCCTTTATTTTCCACGATACCTTGTTTTCATTCCATGTAGGAGGATAAGAAAATGCTCTGTTGCTCTTTCCCCAGGCTATCCAGGACATTAACAACCTGAAGAGGTTTATCCGCCAGGCTGAAATGAACCACTATGCCTTGTTCAAGTGCTACCTGTTCCTAAAGAACTGTGGCAGTGGAGACATCCTGCTGAAGATTGTGAAAGTGGAACATGCAGAAATGCCAGAAGCCAGGAATGTAGTGACTGTCCTGGAGGAATTCATGAGAGAAACACTAGTGGCTTAAAATTATGTTATGTATAAATCATTTATTTCTTCTGTGCAGCTACTGCAGGATTTTTAATTTATATTTAAAAGTATTGCCCAAGTCAAACTTTAGTTGCAGTTTCACCTGCCTTTTCTTGTTTTTAAACAAAGCACTATGAGCTTTTTAATGTGTAACTATCAGATAATACAAACTCCTGCAGAGTTTTCAGATTCTCCAACTTGACTTGCCCCTGTTCTGAGGATATCATGACATTTGATTTTTACAGTCATTGCAAAACCAAACCCAAATCCCTTACTTGGCAATAATTTCACTCTTTTAAATATTTTAAATATATTTAAAATCATTTAGATCTGGCTACTTCATTTTAATAAAGAAGTACAAACATCTGGATAGATCCAAATAATGAATTGTTATAGTTTAGATAAGAGAACCTAGGTACTGAGTCTGTAGCTGGTTTCTGCTTTCAAACTGCCAGTTTGTTCTGCTGCCACTGGATCCACAAGTTGGTAATTGGTATGAACAGAGCTGCCTGAACCATTGCAGTGATCAGTTTGTATGTGCCTGTGTGTGTGCATACACACACAACTGCTATCTGAAATTCCCAGGCTATTTGATGTATCCCCTTCTTCCTTAGTCTGAGATGTGATCAAGCCCTTCCTTGTACATTCTTATATTACGGTTTTGCATAACTCTAAATAATCCTGTATTTTTCAATCACGAAGAAACTACAATGTTCCCACATTTAATATTAAGGCTTCTTCAGAATTTGAAGTAAATTAACTTCCCAAATTAATTAGTCAGACTTTAAAACATTTCGCTGTATCAGCAATGGATTCTTACCCACATCATGGGACACAGGCAGCAGAATACCTGAACGAAATCTATGGCTACAGCTGGAAAAAAAACTCATGGAGTCTCTGAGTAACCTCATAAAGAGGGCAATTTCTGCAAAGCTGATACAAGCAGAATTCCCTGTTGGTTCCCTTTGGAGCAGAGGGTGTTTGAACTCCTCCTGCAACAGTGCCTGTAACTAATGTGATTCAGTGTGACTTGTGCTGGTGCTCTGTACTGTGAGGGCAGGAGTTGCTGCTTTTCTGTGACACCACTATGTTGAACCTATAATAAGGTTGACAATAAAACACCTTGAAATCCTCAATAGTCTGCCTATAAATTGTCAATGAGTGTGGTCCATGTTGTCTCTGTTCAAAACCCTTTATCCCTCAATGCAGAGGAGCTGCAAGTGTGGCATTAACAGCCAAGGTAACATATAATGTATTTGGGCAGGTCAGAGAAGAAAAGCAGTGTGAAAGAAAACAAACCCGTCATTCAGTCATTTATAGTAGCTCTGAGAACAAACAAGTGTTTTCCTTCATGAGTGAGTACAGCAGCAGCACTCAATAAAACATGTCACCTTTGTTGCTCCTGTACATTTCTAACAAAGTTGGAGCAGTGATTGCTGAGTTTTTTGGCTGATCAGGACACAAGAGTGAGGTCAGTGCTTAAAAAAATAAGTTGGATGTGAAGAACAGGTAGCAAGAAAATGTATGGTGCTAGTAGGCTGAAATACTTTCTTGTCTTAATTGACAAAAGCTGACAAAATGCACCTTACCTTCATGCTGCAAGTCCTCAGCTAATGAATTGAGAGATTTGAGTGTCTTGGAAAGTTTAGTTCAGTGCAGAGAACTGACAGCAAGAGCTGAGTCTCACACATGGTAGCAGTGATCTGCCTCTCTTAGGAGTAGCACATCTGACAGGAACTGCTCCTACATAGAGCTTCATTCCTATAAATTATATTTTAACCCAGTGTTTCCCAACAAAACCAGCTTATTTTTCAAAATAAGCCTCCCCCTTCCACACTGGCAGAAGGATTTTTATTTCAATCAGTTGGGGGTTTACTGCAAACTTTCTGGATATGTTGTTTCCATTCTTGATTCAAGAGATGAGTGCTGGCTCTCAGATTTGAAAACATTCAGTAGAGCTTGATGTTAAAAAAGCACAACCCTCCTCCCAGTAAAAAATTCACTCAAATGTAAAAAAAAAATTTCTTAAATATCATCAACTTTCCTGCAGTTCCGAGGTCACTGCAATGAAGGGACAGCTGCCAAAAGGTGGGACAACACCTGAATTTCCATACAAGTTCCAAGCCAGTTCTGCATCCTCATTAGATCTTGTGGAGAAATTAAGCTGCAGTTCACTCTCTCCTTTATCTGTTAGACAGACATAAAAATGAGTTACCAATGTCATTATTAGAAGATTACATGGCAGAGCTCCAAACCAAGGGCTCTTTTGCTAAATACCATGTTAACGGTAGACAAATGTACAAAACTGTACTTGGAAGTTCTTTCTTGGTTTGTTTTTTGGTATGTGATATAGAACAATTCACTTTTACTAAAAAGCAAAAAAAAAGGAAACAGAAAACAAACAAAAAAACCCACAAAAAAAATTTAATGGATTCTGCGCTCAAATAATATTGTCACAACAAAAATATACAGAATGTACACAATACAAAAATATTTGGAAACATACAATAGCATCTTACCTTGCAAATATCATTTTGTTTTACTAGCCCTTCACAGGGAAAGTACCATTTGTTCAGTATTTTAAGGCAGAAAATTACGTAGTTTAGTGCTTTGTGTTTAACACTTGGATGTGTTGTTATCATTAGTAGTGTAAGCAAAAGAAAAGCTGTATAAATCTGGCTTTATTTGCAAACTGAACAGACACTGTGGGAGTCAGGAGGGAGTCAGTGACAACGTGTCTATCAAGCTTGCTGAAAATAAGGTACTTTAGCTACTCAAATAATGGGGAATATTTTGTGCTCTGTTGTAAAGTACCCTGAAACATAGATTTTTCTGTACTCCTACAGGCATATTAGAAAGCTTTTTCCAATTAAAAGCCAATGATTAATGGTGACATTAAAATACATTTGCCTTTAAATAAGCTTGGTTTCTGTCTTGGGTGTGATTCTTTTTTACAGAGCTGCAAAATGCACTGCACTCCTTTATAACCAGCTCTTGGTATCAGTGTTTAGAGAAGGAATCTTTGAGTTCTACCACACAAAGCACTGCAGAGCAGCCACCACTGTAAGAGGAGCAGGGGAGCATCAATACTCAGAGGTGCTGGCCTGGGCTCTCTTGTCCCCAGCTTGTCCCCAGAGGTGGCTGGTGCTGACCTGCCATGTGCCCATTCTCCAGCTCCACTTCGGGCAAAGCCAGTGGATGGGTGTTCCAAAGCAATCGGGCTGAGCTTGAATCTTTGTGAATAGACTGAGCTCTTTACTCACTGAAGGATGTGTGAAAGTCCCACCCACCATCCTGTGAGACTAAATATTGGCAGAGAACAGCAGCTGCCTTACAAGGTCAGCAGTCAGCTGCTGTCAGTACCAGCTCTGAACACGTCAGATTCCATCCTCCATAGCCCAGTTCAGACTGAAAGGGCCCAATCTGATCTAAAACACATGGGCAGTATAATCCACCAGAAGCAGCAAAGGTGTTGGGATACAGAATCCCTGAGCTTTATTTCTAGCAACAATTTCTCTAGTTTCTCCCTTCCCTGTTGATAACATACTTCCCACTGCTAAAGGAGCAAACAGTGAAAAAGCACAACATGCCACGTAAGTGCTAAGATTCCTCATCAACTGACAGGGAAACAGTGACACAATATGTTGTCTCACAAACTCAGCAAAAGTAAATTCATCAGCATTTTTATGACTGCTACACTTCACTCAGAGATTGTTTCCACAAACCTCCTCTCCCACCACTGCACGACAACTCTCTCGGTTCTCCTATCTGTGTGTAAAACTAATTTTTACCTGTCTTCAAGCATCTAGGAATAAAAGGTGCCATTAGCGGTCCCCGTGGACTTTGATCTGCCTGGTTGTCCTCTCGTCCCGCCTGCGGCCGGCAGGTGTCCCTGGCAGCTCCGCATCCAGCGCCGCCTGCCGCACTGCTCCTCATCCTCACGGAGCTCTGCTGCAATGAACTCACCGCAAGGGAAATCCACCACACAAACCGCTGCTTCTTTGCTTTTCTCCCCCAGGTGTTGTGTCCTCACTCAAGGACACAGCGTTATGTAACTTGCTCCCAGGTGCTCTGTTCAAACCTGTACATTGGTGACAGTCCTTGCCTCCTGCTCCAGCACTGCACAGTTGTAAGGTTCAATAGATTCATGTTTTATCTGACTGATGGAAAATCCTAGTTGAAATACAACCACAATAAATCACTGAAACCGGTCCCTCCGTGGATGCTCCTTCAGGAGCACGCTGCTGACTGTGACAGGTTGGAACCACAAATGAGCAGGATGGAGAGTATTACATCTCCAACATGAGCCAGCAGCTTCAAGGACATCTGGAGGTAACAGAAAAGCCTGGTTGCTGTTAGTTCTGTGGTGCTGCAGCACTGTGGCACTGTGGCACTCCTGGGTGTGTTAGAAAATAACATAACTGGAATTCATTCACTCTGTAAAAACATAGCAAGTTTTCACACTGCAATTTTAATGATTAAAAAATTAATTTAAAAGCTTAAGCACTTTGTGCTGCTTCTGGCTCCATGAGGTGATTGATTCTTAGCAGACAACAGGCTCTGTGAACAAACTTCTCCATGTATGGGGGGAGATTTAGGCTCTGATGAACAGGAATGTGAGAGGGCTTCATTCCTTCACCTACAATAAATCTAACACTGTCTTAAAGTCTGGCCTTTCTGATCCCCAAGGTTGTTTGTAGACTTGCTCAGGCAGAGTACAGGGACACAGGAATGAAGTCAGAAAGATGAACAACAGTTTAAAAGAACAAGTCATAAGATCAACTTCAGAGCTGTTTTCTACCAGTTCATGTAAACTACACTCATCTATGGAAAAAGGACCAACAAAGGCTGTCTGCATTACTCTGTTCAGCTCCCTCCCACTCCTGAGCTGAATAAAGACATTTTGGCCATGATCAAACTGATCAAGAAACTGGTGGCTCTTGAACTTTTATCTTGCTGCTTCACCTCAGAGCACACACTGGCAGGCACAGAAACCTTTACTGGTAAGAAACTCATGGGCAGTAAGTAGCTTTCAGCTGAGAAACCAAAACTAAAAGTCAATTGGTGCACATTGCACTCAGGTAAATGAAAGGCAAAGTAATCAGATGTTTTCTGCAATTGAAATTTTCTACCAAAATTTTAAAAGCTTTCCTAAGATTTCAAGAGAACTCCCATTCCTGGTCACTTCTGTTTTCAAGGCATCTGTCATGAGAAAGGCTTAGCAATAAGTGAGGGAAGGAATGTCTTCCTTACTTGATAACCATGTCAGAACTGTCCTAGCTCCCACCCACCCTCCTTCCTGCTCCCAGGGGGATCCGTGGCTATGACACTCACTGGGCCAGCACCTGCAACAATCTGTGAGAACTCTAGTGACTGCTGGGATCTGGACCCAAACTGCAGAGGTAAAATGGCTCAGGGAACCAATCCCTTTCCCAAAATGATCAGAGCTCTGACCCTTATCCCTTCCTCTGAGCCCCAATGAGGGCCCATGAACAATGTACTGGCCATGCAGAACAACAAAAGTGCAACTGCCCTCAGAAATCCCATTTCTGTGCACAAAGGTGACAATTTTTTTTTTTTCTTTTGCAGGTAAGGCTTATTCCAGGCTGCAGAAACCCTTATTTTCTCTCCCTTCCTTCTGAGCCAACAGAAGTTTTATGAGTGCATCTGGTGGGAGAAAACTTCACCCTTCAACCCAGAGTTATTTTCCTTAAGAGGCAAAGAAGGGGGCAGCTGATAAGCACTTGTGGATGTCCCCTCTAGAAGGACAGGCAGCTACTAGCCTGTGGAATCATCTGGCAGCATCGATAACACAGCTGAGATAATAAAGCCCACAACAGAGAGACATTTTTCTACAGAGCAAACACAAGTGCTATGGTGCCCATGGGATGGGCTGTGAAAGACTCTGGTGGCTGTGCCTGGGCACCAGCAGGAAATAGAAAAAAGGAAGAGAGGAGCTTGTCTGGAGAGACTCTTATGGCTGCTTTGTCCAGACCATTGAATAGGTGGGTAAAGGACAGAGAAAAGGAGGGCACCAACATTCCTGGACTGTAATTTGGCAGCTCTCTAAAGTGACAAGCAAAATAAGCACCTTACAGAGAAGAGTACCTGTAAGCTCTGCTTGTGCTACAGATGTCCCTGTGTTGTCCTTAGGTCTGTGCAGGCATCTGTATGAACTGTGCCACAGCCCACTTACAGATTGCCTGAACTGGGCTTGACCAATGTTAAAGAAAAAGGCAACTAACTGTTGTCTTGAGCTCCTGAACATCCATTGCCTCAGGCAGAGGCATCCTCAAAATTTAGAAGTCATACTAAAACCAGTTTTATCCATTTCACAATGATCACTGTAGCAAATAACACCCTCTCCATTTCATTGGGAAACCAGTGCTACATAGAAACTGATTTAACTCCACTGTCTTCAGTGGACTTGGCCCCAAATGGACTGTATGGCTGTAAAGACTGGATAACTCCCACCATGGGCTGCTGGAGGTGATCATGGTCCCATTTTCCTAATAAGAACCTGCTGGAAGAGTTGAGATTCTTGCTAAGAGCTCACTGCAGACCAGGTGTTAGGTCAGTGTGGCCAGAAAAAAAGTGAGAAGAAAACAGCACCTGATTGTCATCTGATAAAATCACAAATGAACATTTGCCCTCCTTTTCTTCATCCCTCAAATGCCCTCCCCCCAAAAAAAAACCCAAACAACCCAGCCACACCTTTAGCCACACCAGGCTGGGGACGGGGGAATAATTAATTAAAATCAAGTGAAACATGCACAGTGAAAGTCACTTCTGGCTGGGTGTCCACAACACTCTAAGATTTCCGATGTTCATAGTGCAATTTCATTTGACCTGTAGTTGAAGACCAGTCTCCATCACTTTGTGTGATCAAGTTCTGCCAATTCCTTTGAAAGTTGTGCAAGACAAGTTTCAGCATAGGCTAAAATACCTTAGGAACCATTCAAGTAATTAGACAGTGGCACTGGTATGGCTGAACAGTCAGATGTGTCCAAAGAAACCAGATTCAAGCTGCCTTGTACCATTGGAGTCTCTAATTAGTAAATGTCTGCTCTTTTCCCCTTTTAGTGTTCAGTAACATTGAGGAAATTCACTGAACAATTGGCCATAATTCCAGCACTGACCTGGAAAATACAAATATAGAAAATATTGATGTATGATTATAACCCAAGCAGTCAGTGCCCAGGTGCAGGGCAGAAACTGCAGGGCATGGCCAGCCAGTTACAGAACCTGCTGGATTTGTGAACAAACTGATTGGCCTATTCTTTCATGAGACCTTTAAGCACCTCCTCCAGCACACTCGTGTGTTCAGAAGAATCATCCTTCCCTAAGTTAAATACAAAAATAGATCCTCCATCTTCATTCATTTAACACAGCTGACAGATGACTTCTGCTCTCCAGTTTTCTGTCCCATGTTTTCAAGGAGGGGGAGGTAGCTTTAGATCCAACAGACCGTAGGCAAAAATATTCCAGAAGATGGCAAACAAAACAAAAATGACATAAATAGAAAGGAAGATCCACCATAAAGTCTGATCTTGCAGTCTCTGCTCATAGTTCCTCAGGATGATGACACCAAGGGTGATTCCAACCATCACCCCTCCCAGGTGAGCCATGAAGCTGGGGTGGGGGCATGGGGGATAAGCAGAGGGGTGGAATCGCAGCCACACAGCTCTTCCGAATTCAAAGCTCACTGCAACAAAGAATAAAAAATAAATTAATTGTCTAGCTTTATCCCTTCTTAAGTCCACTGCATG
The DNA here is from genome assembly GCF_052056855.1 of Sturnus vulgaris. NCBI lineage: Eukaryota > Metazoa > Chordata > Aves > Passeriformes > Sturnidae > Sturnus > Sturnus vulgaris. The sequence goes on from NC_142262.1 coordinate 3,752,475, forward strand.
CCTGAGGAGACAGAGAGGAGAAATTGCTTGTATGGTGAGTACAGGGAAGCTGTGGCTACGTCAGGGCTGTGGCACACAGACATGAGGTCTCTCCAGTGACTGGAAAGTGGTCTGGGTTTGTGAGAGTGTAGATAGGTTGGGGAATACTCACCTTCTGAAATTCATACCAAAACCATAACAAAAACGAGTTAGAATTTGAAGACAGTTGTCTGTGATGAACACATGGTTTAGTTTTTCTTATTGTGTCCCCCTGGGGATAGGGCTGAAGAGAACTCATCAGTGTGGGTATAATGCTGCTGCCACCCTAGACAGGACATGCTCTAGGAAACCCAAGTATTATCATTATGAAAGCATAGCCTGTTTGAGACTGCAAAGAGAAGATGTTTAAGTCCCACTCTTCCACAAACACCACAAGTTACATGCTGGCTAACGACAAATCCTTGTTTACAAATGTTTGTGTTGAAATTCAAAATTTACATGGGAGAGCAACGTGGTTCCTGCTGCCAGAAGGTCCAGCTGCAAGTTCCTACCAAAACTGCTGCAAAGTCAAAACCCTCTGAATCAGCATGAACTATTATGACAAGGACAAACAAAACAGGACTGGCTGCACATGTGCCAAGCATTGTATGGTACTTACTACAGATCAAGGCAACAGCCATGCGCAGCAGTTTGAATTGGCACTTCATTCCTGACCAATTCTGGAAAAGAGACAAGGAAAACAAAGTAATGCTGCACACAATCCTGAAGGGATATTACATTTACATCTGTCACTTGTCAAGCAACTTCTCAGTGCATGCAAGCCCTACTGTGCTTTTTCAATGCTGCTTTCTGTGCCTCAGGCTCCCTGAAATTCTGCAGCTCAGATCTTTGGCAGAGCATAGAGAAGCAATAAAGACTTCAAAAAAAGCATATCAAGGAAACAGTGCCATAAGAAAGCCTGGACTTAGTCTCCTCTGTCTTCATGCTTGGTTATTAATCAATATAGTGGAATACAAATCTCTGAATGATAAACAGAAATCATGGAAGAAATATTAAAATTCCTCCTTTCCCACTTGCACATAATTTTAAAGCAGGAAAGAGATAATGTTTTGAGAAACTCAGACGTATGACAACACTTATTATTATTATTATCATTATTATTATTATTATTATTATTATGTGACTAAATGAAAATTTGCCTATTGAAGGCAGACTGAGATACCAAGACAATCAGGTTTCTTGTGAAAATCTCCATATTTGTCATACTCAAGAAATAAAAAGAATGCTTGTAAACTCTTCAGACTATCTCTAATGGCACTTTGGATGGCAAAAATGCAACCTCCACAAAATAAGTAACTGATTTTCTCTCTCCACAGAGAGACCTAACCCAGTCAGAAAGCTCTGAGCTCATGCTCATTAATACTGTGCTGCCTCCTTCACTTTTCATTTCCATGCAGCTGCTTTGAATGCCTCCCCTCACTCTTTTCCTTGGGGTGACACACTTTATTGCTTCCTCCTGTTGGTTATTTTATGTATTTAATTCCAATAATATTTATTTTTCCAAGCAGGAATGTTTCCATTTCCTTTGGCTACCAGGAGGCACGAGGGAATAGAAGATCCCAGAGACCTCCCCTGCCACAGTCCCTGCCCTCCCCAGCTGTGCCAGACTGAGCTTTGCCAGCAGACCCCCAGCGCGTTTTTCAGTGTGCAGGAGCATCCCATCTAGATAACAAGTGAGCACAGAGAGACAAGGGGGGGAAAGGAAAGCAGAAAACCCCCTCCACCAGAACTGGAAAGGCAGCAAGAAGAATTTCAGATGAGAAGAGAGGCAGTGGATAATGGAGAAATAAAATGCTAAGGTAGCAGTTGGTAAATAGATTTGGCAGAGGCCAATGAGTAGTGAAAGAACAGATCAGTTTGTGATGTTCTAAGCAGTCTGGGAAGGTAACTGCTGAAGACTCTCCACATGCCTCTAGAAGAGCCTCTTCCACTAAACCAGGCCAAAATTTCCTCCAATGTCCCCCTCTAACCCTGTGAATTGTGGTGTTAAAAAAAACGGTGTCTGTGCTACCACACTGAAAGGCAGAGGAAGGGAACTGCTTCCCTTGGCACAGTGGCAGGGAACACAGATCACACTGAAAAGAGCTGCATGTAGGGATGCAATTCCCAGCAGAAACCCTGTGCCATAGGGGTGTCCCCTCTCCTCCACCCCCAACCTCTCTGCCAGCCACTCAGCTGTCTAATTTGGACAACAACCTCAGCTCATTCATGCTCTGAAAAGCTTAAAGAGGGTGAAGGAGACCAATTCTGCTCAGGATATCTCTCACTTTCCAGCTGTTACAAAGCTGTCTGGAGCAGCACCACTGTGGGTCACAGCTGGAGCCTGCTGACTTTACTGCAGACAAGCAACAAGTAGAAAGTTCAGGCTTGACTCCAACAACACCACACACACACATCTTCCAGCACCCATATAACAGATCTTCTGTCTCTATTGCAGCCACCTCACATTATCTTCCCATTCAGACCCAGGGGAGGAGCATTATCCTCATTTTTATGGTTATTCTGCTCTGATATACCTGATACCTGCTGGTACAGGACAGATGTGCCACCACACATGAATATTCTATCAGCAAAGCTTTTTTTTCCTGGTGTCATCTGAGGAGTCCCCAGCTGTGCTGGGCTTTGTCACCCCCTAGCTGATGGCTGGGGATGAACTCCTGTTTCCAGCTTTAGAAGAATGACAATGCTGGCATTTGCTCACCTTTGTAAAGTATTTCATGAGGTGAAACAGCAAAAGATGCATCACTAGATCACCCAGGGTTCAGATTCAGATTGGGTTTTACAAATGCAGATAAGGAATATTCTGCACATGAATCCACTAAAAATACAGAGCACATGCAGACAGAAACAGGTCTGCCACTTCTGCAGAACCAGTCTGCTTTTCAAACATTTGTCAGCCCTTGCATGGAGAGCTGATAGCCTGGAGAACACTGATAAATCTTGGATTACCAACATCTTTAGGTTGTCCTGGCAAACTGCCAGCCATCAAATGCAGGGTAGTATTTCCATTCCAGGACCACAGCACTGAGACAAGACTCTTAGCTGGGGCAAGCTCTGACTGACCAACAGCTGGGTCAGGCCACACTTCCAGCCCCTTTGGGCCACCAGACATGGCTCACTCTGAGGTCAGCTGGTCACTCTGGTACTCACCATCACAATATTGGCCAGGTGAGCAGAGACAAGAGCATACACACCTCCAGAGGAGCCCACCACCGGCGCCCTCATGTCAGCCACTGACACTGCCAGGGACCCTGGGGGAAACAACAAAGTTTTGTGACAATTGCCCACCAAATAAACACACTCTCTCCTACTCTACATCCCTGCTAAGGCCTGCTTGTGCTAATTGCTGCAGGTCAGGAATACAGAAAGAGAAGGAGGGGGAAATTGATTGACTTGTGAAGCCAACTCAGTCATGTCAAGGCAGGGACTGATTGATTCCTCTGCCAGGCAAGGCAGAGTCTTTAAACTCGTGCTGCAAAAAGGCATTTATTCCCTGATTGAAAGAACAAGGAAGCAGGAGACAGACAAATGTCTGTGTTTGTTTCTCACCTGAAGATAAAATAGAAGTAGCTCCCATGTTGGTAAGAAAAATATTAGCACAGGCAGAAGGAACTAGGGACTTAGCACAGGCCTCTGATCAAAGCACAACCTATTACCCGTAAAACTTCAGAGTAAAACTAGTCAAAAATAACCTGATGGAGGCAGTAGGCACATGACAGAAAAATGACAGGTCAAGTACATAAAGGAACCACTAAAACAATACAGTCAAACATAGACATTGCTTCTTCTTATCCCAGTTGGAGGCTTGGATCTGCTCAAAGCTCCTTTCATTGCTGACTTTAAGAATAATTTAAGCAATAGAGGGAAAGGCAGATTTGCTGTCACAAGGAAGGGATAATGAAGATCTTTGTGATGAGTAGGAATGAGAAAAAGATATATTGGCAAATCTTGAGAGAGTCTTTGGTAGTACAGAATCTAATGAACTTCTTTGCTAATTGCCCAACTGATTCCAGGTCAAGAAAGTGCCGAGTTTCCACCAGCCAGTTCTGATGATAGCTCCCTCCTCCCTTGTATGGCCTGAGACTTCTCAGCTCTTAAACACTGCCATTAAGGAAAAAGTTAATGAGAAATAAAGGAAGGAGTAATAAGAACTTGCAGTTAAGTCCTCAGACACTGCACTGAATGCCTCAATTTCCAGTCTTAATGTGTCTTCTTAGTAAAGCCAGACAAATGAAAAAGAACCATAAATGTTGTGGCCTAACTACATTTTACTGTCTGTTCCTGATTATTTAGGAGCTGAGTTATCTTTATATTGCCTCAGCATGAATATACCCATTTCCCTCTCTCCTGGCACATGACAAAGAATAAAGGATGTTTCATAACTGGCTAAGATATCAGTGAAGCCCTGTGGTTTGGTAGGTGTATCTGTGTAGAAAAGCTATGTCTGGAAAGTTGCAAATTGGGCACCACTTTTGTTAGTGCTTGTTAAAGTAACAGTCAGGAGACAGTGGAGCTGCTCTGCTAACTCTTTTCTCTGCATTAAATACTGTTGGTGTTTGTACCATGCCTAGTGCTGTGTCCTAGTCCAATTATTCTTTCCACAGTCTCTCTCCTGGAATGCAGGATTTATTAGTACCCAATGCAGCCCATTCTACAAAGGGTTTATCTGCTTATTATGGAAGAAAAATAATTATGTGGCTGGAAAAAGCCAAACAAACACTATAAATCTTGAACTAAGGCAGTCAATCGCTGTCTGAGTTCCACTGTAAAGCTCTTGGTTGTTTTCACACCCTCCTCCTGTTTTAGTTAGATGTTGATCTATTACCAGCTAACTTCCATCACCTCCAAACTGCTGGAAAATCCAAACATAAATAAAAGCAATTCAGCACAAACTAAAAATCAATCAGACTCCATGGCTTAATGATGAAATGAATTTTCCAGATTTCTGTGCACTGCTCACAGCCTATGATCAAATACTTCTTGCTTACTAAGGCTGTAGAAACGTGATAGACAGGACAAATGGAGGAAGAACTGATACAGGACCAGCATGACTCCACATTCAGGAAGATCATCTAAAGCAAGGCTGTTTTAAAATAACAGGTAGTTGGTGCATTTTTAGCAGGTCTCTTAAACACAGACCCTATGGCTACATAGAAATACATGTCAAGTTGTACCATATTTTCTATGTCCAGCCCCTAAAGGATTTCAATGCACAGAAGATCAGTGAATGCTCCTCTCCTAATCCCAAATATCATAAAACATTTCTCCAACTCAAAAGCTAGCACAGATCATTTTCACTGCTTCTCCATCCATGCAGAGGTGTCACCTACCTGCCACAACTCCTGCAACGTACACAAAACTGATCCTCGCAGCTCCATGCACCATTTCCAGAGGAACCCCAACCAAGAGCTGAAGGACAACATTGAGCCCAAGGTGTTCTATCCTGCAGCAAGGAAAAACAACAGTTGTCCTCCAATTCTTCATCTCCTTGCTCTATCACTGAGACACAGATATCTTGGAAAGAAAATCAAATAGCACCCAATTCACATAAATAGACTAATGCTGGGAAAAACAGTGAGTGATTCCAGAAAAAAGCAGACCTAGAGTTGCAACATTTCTTCCCTCTTTGCTGCTTTTATCTTTTTTGTATCAATCCAGGTCCTTTCAGCCAAAGACCTTGTACAATGTTTGGCTCTTATTTAGACATTTTTTTCTTTTTTCTTTGTTTGAAGTAGTTAAACGACTTGTCAAAAAAAAAAAAAAAAAAAAGGCAGCAAGATGGCAGCAGAACCTGGAACAGAAGCCAGAAATGTGACCTGCTCCTCTCTTCTCCCTCCTCATCATTCCACTTTTCCCTGCACACATCACCCTGCCACAATGGGGAGTGGTTGTTAAGAATGAGGTGAAGTACAAGTTCCAAGAGAACTGCCATTTCCTGGTGCCATAATGTGCTTTACAGTATGGGACTGTCTGACCCTCACTCTTTTCTGCTGTGCCTACTTCAATGGTCAGAAGGGGAAGCAGAGGGATTTTCATCTCTGCTCAGGTGCCCAGGTGTACTCACTGATGCTCTCTCTTCACCTGAGCTGAATCAATAGCTTCAACCCAAGTTTTCTGTTGCTTTAATCAATACTACTTAACAAACCTGTCCTGCCACTTTTCAGAGCTCTATAGAGATATTAATCTGTAGGATCTCCCACACATGGGTAATAACAGCACCAGGCCCTGAGCAGGGTCCTCAACACTCTGCTAGTTTCTCAGATTTACCCTGGGCTTGCAGGACTGGGACCTCATTGAATGGTGACATCCCACTGGAGCCAAGGGTTTCCTGCTTTTTGTATGAAGAGAACCAGCTTACAAAGAGATGGATCTAAATTACACCCTTAACACAGAAGGCCAGCATTTTTGGGGAAAAGAAAGCAAAGTACCTAATGCCTTGAAAATATACATCCCATTTTATACAAGAAAAGGGTTGCTTACAGGCAGGCACTAGCAAACTTTGGTTTAAGTTATATGCATTTCCACTGTTCTGATCTTTTTCACGTTACCATAGCAATTTCCCATATACAGTAGAGAAAAACACTGATGGTGAGATGCAGTAATGACAGAATAGTCTCATAAACGAGAATTTAAAATTGGACTGTAAAAAAGTGCTAGAAATGATACTACAGAAAACAGTCCTTTTCTGATATCTTAGTAAGTTTGTTTCCGTTGAACTTCTCTCCAAAGATGAATTTCCCTCCTGCACACTCAGCACAGCAATGTTTCATCATGGGAAACTGCTGCATGTAACTGAGTTCTTTTATTACCTTCCTCAAGGCTTTTAAAGCCACTGGGCATGGTCAGTGCTCGCTCTGATCCAGCTGCTCACAGAATGCAGGAAATTAAATTAGGAACAAGCAGCAAAGGTCAAACCGAGAGCACTGAGATGAGTCAAAACATCCAAGTGACCTTTCACAGAGGAGAGGGAAGAAGCTTTGGCTGGCACACAGCCAGCATCATGAGGTGGCACCTGACATATCCACACAAAGCACTGAGTCTTATTTTTCAAAGGAAGCTTTTGTAAGAGCTCAGCAAAGTTTATCCTGGACTCTGAAGTGACTGCTCTGATTCACAGTTGTTCTTAAAAGACTTCCCAGGAGCAATCCCATTCACTTCTCTTCCCCATCATGCTAAGAGCTTTGAAGGCACCAGAGTCAATAAGAAGCCATAAAATATAATTACCCTTTGCCAGTACTGAATGTGTCATTCTTGAAATGACAATTTCATTGATTTATTCAGGACTTTCTCCTTCCCTGGGACCAAACAAATGGGACTGAGCATCAGAGCAAGTCATTAGTTATGGCAGTGATACAAATGTGTGAGCTTCAGATATCAACGTCTGCTTTCCATGAAAACAGAAGGGCAGAATTTACAACTTTGCCTTTTCAGCCCTTGACAAAGCTCCCTCCATCAGAACCAACACACAGCCTGTGCATTTTTGGAATCTTTCTAGAGGCACAGCCAGCCAAGCCATAGCAACTGCTGCCTTCTCAAACACCTTCAGGCTGCCACTTGCTCTTCAAAAAAAGACCGAATGCACTAAATTAAGGAGCAGTCCACATTACCATTTAAAAGTCTCAGCTGGAAGCAGGATAACAATAGACCCATGGCATTGTGCTATCCTCTCATTTGAAAATGAGAGGAGAATGATGGGTGTCCACTAAAAACCATTATTACCTTTCCAAGATTTATCTGTTTCCCTCACAAGAAAGAAGCTTAACACAGAGAAGTTAGAAATAAAGGAACATTTAGCTTAACTCCAGATACTGCAGATAAATCACAAGGTTTACTGTTCCAGTGGGACCCTCCATGGTTTTAAAGGCTGTGTAGCTAAAGGAGTTGGAATCCATCACGACGAGTCCCCTGCCCACCACCTTCCATTGTTCCACTCTGAGCCAGCCAGAGGTAAAATAATCCTGAGGGATTTTTTGGCCAGTGAGTGTGAAGAATGCCAGAGAACTGCCTGCTATAAGGGTGACCTGGCACAGGTTAGGGAAGCATGCCACAGAAAGGCATTTAATGCTGGAAAATTGTCCATGTGCAAATGCTTCTCCTCCAGTGTATCCTAAAGCAATCTGTAGTCATAGAAGCAATATGGTAAAACACCACCACCATCAAAAGAAAGCCCAAATACAAAATAACTAATAGTAGTTAAAATCAAGTGTTTCTTTCTTTTACAAGCCTAGTTTTCCCCATATTTTCAGTGAAATTTTCGTATTTTCTCTTCTCATTTTATGTAACCAGCCTCATGTCTAAACCCAGTAGTCCCCACTTGCAGGATGAAATCTATGGAATATTTACTCTTTGGGGGGATTCAGCACACAGAGGACAGATGTTGCCACATTCAAAAGCTTCTTCTACAAACTTTTCCCTACTCTTCCCTTGGGTGGAGTCTGTTTTTATCCAGGGATCTGAGGCACATCTTGTGCTCCAGGGCAATTACACACCAAGGAAGTTATTCCATGGCAGGGAAGAGACATCAGTATGTCTTCCATCAGAGAAATGGAAAAAGACAAAGATCAACTTGATCTTTCTGGCCTTTCATAGAAGAACATTGACTGATGGAAATACAGGCTTTCTATTTAAGAACAAAGGGTCCTTATGCAGTTGCAAACTCTACACTACTGCTAAAAGGCTTGTTGCTGTCATTTTTCAATGACAGAATTAAAGAAAATTGCAATTATCTGCCAGGAATGTGTGAAGATAATGATCTGAGAAACTGCTCAGAGGGTGTAGAATGTTTTGTACAGGGATGAACTTTCCAGTGACACTTACTCATCACCATGGCATCACAAACATCAATTAAGTCTATTTGAATTTTGTGAGGACTAGGACAGCTGAGAAGAACAGAGTTAGAATCTGTATATTCTTCACCTTGTATATTCTTCCCAAGTCTGCTACATACCTCCCATGGGATGAAGGAGGATTCATTTTACTGTGCACCTTCATTTTGCATGAGATGGACCATTCCCTGTCCATCTGGTCACTCGAGATTGTCAGCTCTTCAGGAGCACTGGTGTTTGCCCAGTGTGTACAAAATGGGACTTCAGGCTTGACACAGCCTCCCAGGCATTATCTCAGTCCCTAGAGAAGGGACCATCATTACTGAGAGATGACACGTCCCAGGCACAGGGAATTTAACTGACTTTTCCAACACCCTGCAGTTTTTAAATACCAGCCCAGCATCTTTGCAGACTTGTTCTACTACCTTCAGTGGGCTTTGACCTGGTTTTAGGAAGAGCACAGTAAGAACAAAGTGTGGTCCCAACACTGCTGGGGAGAAGAGCAGCATCTGTTAAGTTCCTTTTGTTGCCTCCTCCCTTCGGAGAGCTGTGAAGGTTTGCACCTCATTGCCCCACATTCCACAACATCTTCAGATTTTTACACACAATTTATAACTGAGTTTTAAAAATTTAATTCTGAGCTGATTCTGTCACTTCCTCTTTCTCTCTGGGGAACCTAAACTGTTTGTAAGTACTCACCCTGCATGCATGAATATGTAGGTTAGGTACCTCCAAGCCTGGGCTCGAAGCTGGGGATGGTACAGTAATGCATTCTTCAAGTACAAGGGGTGGCTGACTTGCAGCACAAATCTGTCTAAGACCACTCCATTGTAAAGAAAAAAGGCAACCTAGAAGAGCAGAGAGATTCATTGGTTAGTAAATGCCTTTTCTCACCAAAAAAATAGCTCAAAATAATGGAGAAAAAAGTAATATATACAAAAAGTTTTCTCCCATTTGACAATGACTTGAAATTTGACAGCTTCACATGGCATGAAAATTCCCTGTTTTGAGGAACCTGCAACACATTAACTGTATTTGTGGTCTTCTGTAACACACCAGCCCCTGAGTCAGAGGAACCTGCTCCCAGCCAGCACCCTACAATCATTGTCATATTCTACTCCATACTTGCTTGAGCACATTACTCAGCAAATGTGCAAAGATCTCATTTGGGAAACATATGAGCAGGTCAGAATATTTAACCCAGAGGTTCCTTCCCGTCCTTTTTCTCTCCACTCACAGAACAGAGGTAACTGTATAAAAATTTCTAATACCTTTGACTTATCCATTTCTCTAGAACAGTCCTGTTTTTACTTCTCATACATTTTTGCTCTAGTTTCCCCAAACTATGTAGTCTCATATACAAATTGTTCCAATGACAGGATCAGACTCCACTTAAACACACCCCAACCAAAATGGCCAGCAGCTTCACATCTGTCCCCATCCAGGTCTGAACGAGTCCCTCTCTAACCCTTGGCTGTGTCCAGCAGAGCCTTTGGCAGTGTGGCTGGGCTCCCAGGGAGGGCACTTGCCTCTACAAGAGTGATGGTGATCATGAACCAGGGCGGGGGGCAGCACGTGTAGCTGTCATAGTACCACTTGCGGTCGATCTCGCGCGGCAGGGTCTCGTAGGCCACGTGCCGGATCAGCCTCTGCGACAGGCTCAGCCCCGTCTCCTCCAGCAGGGCCTTGCTGCACAGCCTCCTGTTCCCCTGCAGGATGGCCTGGCGGAAACTGTTGGACCTTTTGTTGCTCATCTGGGTAAAAGGGAAAGGAAGAAACTGTGAGTACAAAGCAAGGCCTGGCAGAGCCATCAGGGAGAACAGTGCCAGTTTGGTAGCACCAGATCCAGGCAGGCAAGAAAGCCACCACGAGGCTGAGCTTTAGGATCCAAGTCTTGGGACAATGACAGAGTGGTCGACTTGGTGTGCAAGGAAAACCAGTACCACGGTCTGCAATTATGATGCCAATCAACGAGGTCAGAGCAGAACTCTGGCAAGGCTGCTGATGCACCTGGCTGAGCTCTGTGGCTCATTCTCCCGACTTCCATGCACTGTCTTCACCATCAGTTATCACAATCAATATTCCTGTGTCCTCCTCCTTCTCCCTGTTCCCCCTGCTCTATCACACTTCCCTGCAGCCTTGAGGCAGAAAATTTCTCAAATGTAGCAGCAGGCACTTTCACAGCACATCTAACCCTTGTGGCAGGAGTTAGTTCTGGGCAAAGAAAATTATCTCTGTGTAAAACAAAACTGCCTGAGCAACAGCAACAAACAACAAATTAATTGGCTGTACAGACTGCCTTAGCTCCTGTAAGCTTGCAAGTCTCTTTACAAGGCTTCTTTCATAAGTTATCCTCTGAGGGGACAGGTTCTGAGATGGCAGAGGCTTACATTATCACCCTACATGCATAGATTTAGCTGTCTATCTTTTTGAGTGTACACTTTCCAGTGTAATGCAGCTTGGATGCATAATTAGAGCAATTGCATTTGCAAATTAGGCAGATGGAATCTTATGCTTAGCCTGCTGGGGGCGGGGGAACAAACCAGGTCTGAAAGAGCTTGCTCCAAGATGTCTATAATTGTTAATTAGCCCTGATGCATTACAGCCCCTCTCTGTACTGGCTGAATCTTTGGCAGGGAGCTCCAAAGGCTCACTGTGTACACAGGCTGCTGCAGAGGAACCTCCTATTGTAGCAGCAAAGCAAACACAACAGCCTGGTCCTTCTTCTGAGAGAACTGCTAACTGCTCTCAAACCACCAGCACCTCCAGCCTCCCAGAACGAAGCAAGAGATGACATTGGCTTCCAGTTATCTCGGCTCATGCTAGTTTCAGCTGATATCCCAAAGCCAGCACAGCCCAGAGCTTGTGCTGTCAATGCCCAGGCAGTCAGGGAATTGCTCCAAGATGGACCAAGCTGCTTAAACACAGTAATCACTGCAGAGAGCCACCTCCTGTTAATCACTGGAGGAAGGCAAGGGGCCATCTGAGGTGACAGCACTGTGACCCTCTCTGCCCTTCCCTCCTCAGCCTTCACTTGTAGTCTGTCCCCCCAACACAGAGGAGCATTGACTGTCAATTGGTGTTCTTATATTTTTTTTAACTGGGGAAGATTTGTTGTTGTTGTTCTCTTTGAGCTGTTTCAGTGAGATGTTTTACCCTAACAACTCTCTCCATTTTGGTATTTCTCCTTTGCTCTTTCTTTCTTTCATTCATTCAGAAAACACTTGCAACAGAACATTTCTGGGGAAAAAAAGCAGAAAAACAAAGAATAAAAAAAAGTCCACAAAGTGTCTCTCTCAGTATTCTCAAGTCTATCATTCAGAAGCCTGTATCTAAAACTAGGCAAGTTGAGGGGAAAAAATTGTTGTGGTCCTCGATTACATTAAGAAAGCCTGGTCATACTGAAAGACAATAATAGACAAACATCCAACAGGTACAAGGCTTTCCTTAGCATGTGTGAGATGCCTTTTGATAGGTAACAGATGTACCTCTGTTTCAAAGATACTTTTAGCCACCTAATGACCTCACAGTGTCCACAGAAGAAAGCTTCACTCCAGGTTAGTTCAGAACAGCCTTTCAGAGATGTTCTGCATGTACTCCTTCACAAAGCTAATTCTTTTCTCTCTGGCATTGCTCCATTTGTGGGCAGGAATAAATTCAGACTGAAACTATAAACTTGCCTGAAGATACCAGACAGTTGACTGGAGCTGCTGATCTGCTTATTCCAATTACAGCGATAAATGGGATTTCCTGCCTACCACATAACAGTCAGTGCTTTTCCCTGCTGCAGCACTTCAGTGGAAAATATAATCATTTCCAGAGTCAAGGAAAATCATCATTTCAGTTCACCATCAAGAAGTGCTGGCCATCTTTAGCAGATGATGACCTCATCAGTGCAGAGACAGCTGAGGGAGATGGGCAGGAAACTCCCAAGGCTGCTGATGTCCATGGCCAGGCTCATAACAAAAATTTCCTTGCATCTGTTGAGCAGAGGATCCTAATGGAGACACCCCTGAACCTGTCTGTTACTGTTGAGTATGACACAAGGGACCTGAACTCAGCACAGCCCCATCAGTCCAGTGTCCTCTCTGCAATAGTGCTTGTGCTGCCCATGGAGCCCAGAAAACAGCCAGGGTACTGCAAATTCACCACCATGACATTTCTGAAGGTGCTCCTCAACATACTAAAAACAGGACAGAAGGGAAAGGTCTTCTTAGATTTAAGAGCAAAATATTGCAGGATCACTGTAAGTCATACCTCAGATGACCAAAGCCTCCATTGGCTCTCCTGAGGAGGTGGGCAACTGGACTACTGTTCAGCAGAAAGCTCTGCCTTCTTCCTTCCAGAGAGGAAAATAAATCCCTCACACAGATCTTTCACACCCCACACAGAAGCTAACATGGAAGGGACATGAAAATATTTGCCAGATCTTCTTTAGAGCAAAGGATATGGAAAGAAGGTCCAGGTTCCCTCTACATGCTGTAGTCTTGGCATAGTTTTACACCCCATTGAGGCAGGGACACAGTGTCAGGAGTGTGCCAGACGTGCTGAAAAGCCCCCACAATCCCACAAGATGTGGATGAGTGGATGTACTGAGCCCTTGTTAAAATCAGGCCTCTCAGGAAGGAGACATCCTGCTGGTCCCCACCTGCATGCACTGCCCATAGCACCAAGAAGGAGATGATCTCCAAAGAGACAGCACAAATGCCAGGGCTGAAGCAAACACAGCAGTCCTGGTTACTCACATGACCCCACAGGCCTTTGGATCAAGCTAGAAGGAGATGGGCATGAGGAGAGACAGAGGACTGAGTCATTATTGCTGCTCTCACCAATTCTTGATGAGAAGTCTGTTTTATTCCTCAGACTGACTTGGGAAGACTCAAATCTTCCCAGAGTCTCGCATATGGTCACAATTTGCTGACTTGATTTTGGAATTACATAATATTGGTATTTATGAGCCAATTATTTAATCATCAGCTGAAAGAACACTAGGCCCATTGTTGGCCTGCACATTATCATGGCTCCAGGAGCCCAGGGCAGCCTACTACACTTCTCTTCAGGCAATTGATCTAGGACTTCTTTAATGAGTGTGATATTAAAGCTGCAAGCAGATGGGTAAAGCAAACAGTATGTGGAGAGAGAAGGTAGCAGTGGGGAGCAACACATTCCCTTAGTCCTTCCTGCCTGCAAAATGGTATTATGCAGAGAGAAAGAAATTTCCCTTGCAGAAGAGCCAAGCTGAGCTGACTGGTACCCAGGTGCTGTCACCTCTGCCCTTTGGTATCACCCTACCAAAACAAACCAAGGCTTAGTGCTAGAGCTCTGCTCTAGGGCTGGGTTTGATACTTCTGTGCAAAAGGAAGATTTTTTCCTACTTATATTTGAACCTGTCTTCAACAACGAAAATGTGAACATTTAGGATGAGTCCTTACTGTCAAGAGTAGCACAGTGACAAACTTTGATGAAGTACAAAGCCCTGCTTTTGTTTAGTACACATGGCACTCTAAAATTACTCTGGGATAATCTGCAACTTGCAAAGGAAGTTGTCCATCCCCATTGGCAGACCAGTTTCTTGGTGCTCCCTGGATATCTGTAGTACTGTGGCTACCTCTAGATAATCAATAGCCAAGTCCACAGGACTTCCCCCATCTCCAATTTCAGGCTTATGTGGGGCACAGTACCCTTTCTATGGTTTTATTCAGCCTCACTCAGAAAGTTTTGAAAAACATGGATTTCTGCCCATTATGTATTGGCATCTTTGAGGGTGGTCTCAAGCTATTTTTAAACACATGCAGCTCTGACAGGCAATGCATTCAGATCTCCAGCTCTGATCCTCCAAGACACAGAACACTAAATCAGAAGTTAGCACAAGCTTTTTAAAAGCCTCTGCCAGCTCCAGTTTTATAACCCACTTTACTTACAAATGCAACCTCTCCAATCAATTTTGCTTTCAAGACTCACATTTATTTCCTTCCCTCTCCCCACACTTCTACAAAATGCTAATGTGGGTAGAGACAGCTTTTCCCAAAATGCATATCTCAGCATTAAGTTCATCTATCACAGATGTTCACATCCTCTGAGCCAACCTGGTTGTACTTTCCCAAACAGTATCAAAGGGAAAAAAAACCTGAATACCAAAGACCAACATTCTGATCTGATTTGACCAAGCAGTGGTTTACTCTAGGGATTCAAAGAAAAACGCAGGAGAGATAAAATAAATTATCCCTGCTCAAGGTTTTGCCTCATTACTATTAAATGTGCCAGGCTTAGGTCTTCCAGCACTTCCAATAGAAAAGGTAAAACACTTTAAAATTTCAAGGTTACTTGAAAGAACGTTACTCGCAGGACAAGACTAATGTTGTGGCCCAAATAACATTGTAACACAGTGCTTCAAAAATGTTTGCTGCTCACATTAAAAATGAGGTAGAATTAGCCTGTCCCTAGAAGCCAGCAAGACCAGGGAAAGCAAAGCAGGTGATGATTCTTGATTTGGAAAATCAGATGTGCATTTAATTAGTTAATATATTTTGCTCATTACTGAGATGCTACATCAGCTTCAAGTTACTACAAAGCCACAGCCAAACATTTCTGTTGGAAGCAGCAGTGTTTTGTAGTAGCTTGTAGTAAGCTCTATCACAGTTCACAGGATATTATGTGAAGTAACCCAGGACTGCCAACAGCAATTCCTGTTCAGCAAGAATCCCAGCAAATAACATCTCAAGTATAATTACCTCCTGGCTTGTCTCTTCCCTAAAAGTAGCAAAGTTAGTTAAACACTTTGGTTCACTGTCTCCTCCTGTGACCCATGCTTTTCATAGCCAAAATTTTCTCTGTGCATCTCTTTTCACAATGCTGCAAAGCAACCAGACAGCAAAGATGCACGAGATGTCTCCAGTCGTACAGGAAACACTTTTGTTACTCTGCACTGTCTCAGACACAGCATAAGAAACCCCATCTGAAACTGCTTTCTGCTGTTACTACAAATCACAGTGCAGAAACAGAAATTGATATGATTGCAGCATTGTGTTTTATAACTACATGAGCTGAATTTCGTACACACAGAGGAGAAGTAATTTCCAATGAGCTGCCTATCTGATCTTTTTGAGCCTCTTCTGTTTTCAGATCACATTAGGAGTTTTCATCTTCCCTGAATTTATTAATTTCTGACTTTATTTCCTGAGTGCTTTCTGGGGTCTAGTCTCATATTTTAAAAGTTTCAATTTCATAAATTTAAGTTGCTTTGCTGAGTTGAGAGCAGGCATGGATGTTGTTATTAAGGTGAGAAGTCCTATAATTACATTTTTGATGTATCTAGAAGTTCACACCATCATTTTTGGCAGCAGGTAAATTCTTGCTAAGCTACTGAAACAGACAAATTAACCTGAGCACAAAGCAGAGAGGGCTAATGATCATCAAGCACAAACATGAACCTGAGCACCACCACAGCAAGGACTGACAGCTAGGAGGTGAAGGAAATCCCTAATTTCACAGTGATTCTGTATCAACTGTGCTGTTTCTTTCTATCAGGAAGTTCAAAAGAAAGTTCAGAAGGCAGTGAAAAGAGGAGTCCTAAAAAAAGTCTGGATGTTGGAAATCAATAGAAATTAGAGGAGAAGTGAGAAGAGAGATGTCATTTGCAAGTAGTTTAATGTTTTGGCATTTGCATTGCCTATTGATTAGAAAGTGCAAAAAATGCAGACAAGGATAGAGGGGCTGATGACAAGAAGATCAATGGCTTTTTTATAGGAGTCATTCAATAGTAGTGAAGGAAATTTGCTGTTTTGCAGAAACCACATCGGCTGGGTGTGAGCTGGCATAGCCTCCTATTCCCAAAGGAGAATGTCCAAGCATTTCAGCTCCCATCTCCCTCTCATTAGCTTGTGCTGCTCCTGAGCCCTGTGGAGTGGGGAGAGAAGAAAAAGCCCAGTTCTATTCCTGAGCCTCTTGCCAATGTGTTACCTGGCCCTAGGCCATCATTTCTGTAAAAGAAATTCGACGATGCCTCTTCCTGCTACCTAAGTGTTGTGCAGCCCAATTAGTGAATGCTTGCATGGTGCTTTGAATATCCCCAACTGTGGAACAAGCAGCTGTTACTATAAATACTCTGCTGAGCACTGAGGACCACACTGTTTGTTATGCTGGAGCTGAGGAAAACCTCACACTGTGTGATCTGTTTAAGAGCATTTATTTACTGAGTACCTAGATAAGACAGCCTGGTTAGATACAGCAGGTTTATGTCATTCCAACAAAGTAACTTCACCTTGACACTGCCCACAGCCTGATGGAGGTCATGACCTGGGTCCTTGACAGCTGGGCCATGTTATCATACTTTTCTGATTAATGTGAAAACAGGACACAAGCATGTGTTTTCTAAACCAAGAACACATGCATGAGTGAACATGACAAATGAAGGGATCAAAACCCCACGTTGTCTGAGATGCAAATTACTGTACTCTGCATCAGGGACACATTCAGTTTTCAGAGAAACCTCAGAGATGTCACCAACTTCCATTCCTCTTTGACTTTGTCACTCAGGCTTATAATAATATTGCACTAAATCTGCTGGGATTCAGGCATTCAATGACAGAGCGAAAACAAGGCAAAAGCCTGAATGGCCAGTGTCCAAGATATCTTGCAAACAACATTTCTAAGCCATCCTGGGCACCTGACAACACATGTCTACAATTGTGTTGACTCAACAAACTGCCTTGACAAGAAACAGAGCATCCCTTCACTAATTGACTCATTAGTAGAGATAGAGAGGCATCCAGATCATGACTCATGCACTCTGAGACACCTCACCTGGGATAAAATGAATGTGACCTAGAAACACTTTATCCCTGCTGCTGTTGATGCCTACAGCAGTGCAATATGACTCCACCTAGCACGTCAACACAACATTATCTATATGTTTTTGTCTGGAAGTGGTGAAATCTCTAGATAAAACAGGAGACATCCAGACTGACAGACCTCTGCTTGCAAACAAATGGCTCATTATAGCAGCTAGCAACTGATACTGAGAGCAAAAACCTCTAAACTAGCAGTAGCCATTGCTTCATGATCTTACTATAGCTCCCACAGTTCCTTCCCATGCAAATTTGTTTCCCTGGAAAAATCAGAAGTAATTTGACTCTTGCTGAAGCATTCAGTCACCACTGAATGCTTCAGCAAGTCCACGCAGAATGTGATGCAGCAAACACTGGTGTTAATAAAGAGAGGGAAAGAGAGAGAGACACTGTCCCTCGACAGCCCTCAACATGTTTTAAGCAGAGCCAAGGACTGACAGGCCCTGCCAGCCAGAGCACTCACCAGGTTGACGAAGTCCTGGTAGCAGATCCTCCCCTCAGAGTTGCTGTCTGCCAGGGCTAGCAGGACCTCCAGCTTGTGGGGGTCCAGCTCTGAGCCGTGTCTCTGCAGAAGGGAGCGAAACTTCTCAGTGCTGATGTAGCCAGTGTTGTCAGGATCAAACTGGGATAGGAGGGGAGAATGCCACAATTAACAATCTCATGTTACACACAACTCTGTCCTATGCATTCATCACCCACTGCAGACTCATAGGGATACAGAGGCTGCTCTAGGCTTTGGTTACACTGCCCTGCAATCACCCAGGGACTGGAAAGCACCCTGCTGCAGAGAGGGGTGAGTCTAGGCACCATCATCCCCACCATCATCACATTTCCACCCAAGCTTCAGCTACATCAGCTCCCTTCACCTTCTTTCCCTCTGCATCATCATTTCTTGTCATTTTTTTATGTCTCTTTCTATCTGGAACATCAAGCAAACCAGAGACGCAGTTTGTGAGATAAAATGCACTGAAAACAGTTTTACTCCTCTATTTGCTAACACAATTGCACCACAGGACTATGTCATCCCTCCTCAAGCCCCTTCCGTGCTCAATGTTTCTTGACAGTCACCTTTCCAGATCATCTCTAGAGATGCCTTCACTATGGTAAGTGCTTTCACTGCTGAAGAGCTATTTTAAGACTGTTGGGAAAGAAAATCTTTGGACAGGAAGCAAAGCAGATGAACACCATGTCAAACTAAAAGTGACAAGGCTGCCACATGCCATTTTGAGAATGTAAACCAGAGTCATTAGAAGGAAAGTCCCAGGTGAGACCTGGAGTGAATCCCACTCTGACCAAAAAATTACTGTTTTCCCTGGGCCTAAGTGGCTAATCTAGAAATGCCACTGGAAATGGAAATGAGATGGAAAGAGACACCTTTACAAGGCTGTCCAAATTTATGACTGTTCCAGTGACCTCTAGGGCACTCTGTGAGGGGCTGCCAGCTCACAAGGCACAGCCTCAGCCCTGACAAAGCCAGTGCTGGCACCACGCCGAGCACATTTCTGCTGTGCTTGGAAAAGTAGTGGCTGCAAGCTCCCAGAGCAGCCTGCACTAGCCCTGGTGCAGTCTGATCTCTACCAGTGCTCTGTTGCTGGGAGATTTTGTATTTGATTTCCAAACTTGGCTGTGAGGATCCTGGTGCTCACTGGCCTCCTTTTGTAGATAATGATATCAAGCTTGTTTGCTGGATTGAATGGCTGTCAGGGGGCAGGGTGGTCAGGAGGGAGTCTTTTCATGGAAACATTTGGGATATAATAGGGCCTTGGCAGAGCCAAAAAGGTCCTGACAATCCTCACTCTTTCCTAACGGAGAACAAAAGTTGAACAGGCGCTGTGCCTTTGATCAGACACAGTGGAGTAAAGGCTGTCTTGGCAAGGGAGGAGGTGGGAAGGAGGATGTGGCAGAGGATGCAGCCTGCCAGCAGCAGGGCTGGCATGGCTCTGCAGTGAGCAGAACAGCTATAAAACACACCAACCTCAGGCATGGGCTGCTCGTTTAGAGGCTGCAGTGCCCATGTGCGAGGATCTGGCTCCATCTCCTTCTGGCCTCAGCACCTTTGTCCTGCTGCTCTGCTCTCCCCAGCTGCTTAGGAGCTGTCTAACCTGAGCAGGGGAGGTCACAGCTCCTTGCTGGAGGAGGGCTGTCTGCCTTTGGTCAAAGCAGCAGCCCCTCTGTGAAGAAGCTGCTGGGGCAAGTGGATTACACAAATCAAGATAAACCAAGTGACCTGTGGACAGTCAGAGCTGGACACTCTCTCCTGATCTCTGTCAAAGGTTGTCCTGCCCTTGTGAGGTGGCCTGGATGTACCTCCCTGACAGATGGCACCCAGAGCCAAAGGTGGATTTCATCAGCTGTTTACTGTTAAACAAAGGCTTAGTATTAATCCCTGGAGAAGTTTAGCTCCCCTACTCCAGACCATTCTGATGCTTTGAGTTAACAGTTTAAACTCTAAACCTAACCCCAAAAGTCAGGGCTTCTGCACTCAGGCTCAGCTCTTATGAGTTTTGGCTCTTGCTGTGCCTCTCAGGCCAGCCTGTTTGTGGTGCCCAATCCCAGGAAATAAAGTATTATTAGCACAATACCTGGGATGACCTTTCTCAAGGGGAATTTGTAGGAGCTGGGAGATGAGTCATTCAGTGAAAGAGTCTAAGACCTGCAACCTCATAGATACTGCTCTGTTCATTCTTGTTTCCCAAAAACATTTGACCTAACCAACTTCTTACTTAATTGCACCGCTTTAACTGTATCTTGCTATTTCAAATATCAGAACCTAGCTTGTCTAGGACAAAACCTTTTGCTCCTTGAGAGCTTAAGTACCTCTCTACTTTGAGGGCCAGGGTCAGCACCCAAAGTGTGGGATTCTCCCCATGCTGTGTGCTCATGGACTCTGTAGGAAAGACCAAGGGCTGCAGTCCCAGGGAACATGGCTAGTCCTTCAAAGGGCAGACGAGATACAGAGCTGAAGGACACCGGCCCCCCAGAGAACAAAAGAGCTGCTGAGATCATAAACCACTTTTCCCAGACTTTGTTCTGCTTTAAAGCCTTCCAAAAAGAAGCATTTTGTAACCAAGAACAGAAATTACACAACTGCTTCAGAACTTCAAACCAGCCCACAAGGACACACTAATGACTTCAGACTCACTGCTGCTGGAGCTGATACATCATGTCACTCAGGATGTTGCTGTTACTGGCTGCTGGTTTCCACAGGCACAGCTGAAGCTGGAGCTGTCTGGTGGCTCTAAGTGAATCTGCTTCTTTCTCACACCAATAGGCACCAGCATTCCTCCTTCAGCTCACTGAAGTCTTGCTGCTTGCTCCACAAAAATCAAAGCAGTGGCAGAAGATAGCTGGTGTTTTCTGTACTGTAATTTGGCTATCGATTCTCTCCTCCTCTTCCATGTTATTATATATAATTATTTTTAAGCACCATGTTAATGATAATAATTAGAAATAAGTTTAAAGTAAAACAGTGGATCTGAACAACATGAGAACAAGAGATGAGCAATGAACAACTGACATCTGAACTCAAATACCTCAGAGCAGGGTCAGAGCACAAGTCCCACAACCTGGAGCAGAATGTTTTACTGTCAACCACAGCTGTAAGGAAGTCCTCCTATTTATGTTTATACAATATTTTTAAGTGTAAGATTTGTCTATAAAAATGTATATAAAAATCTCATCTGCCACCACTCAAAATCCACACCAATACTTCAAACTGCCTCAAACCCTGTTTCTGACACCACAGCTATCCACAAAAATCAAGGGGTTGAGGAGGTTCTGCATATTCTGTGTCCCTACACATGGAAATCATAGAATCACAGAATGTGCTGAGTTAGGATGGGCCCATCAGGATCATCGAGTCCTTCATGCTCCATCCAGCTCCTGGCCCTATGCAGGACAGCCCAAGAATCCCATCATGTGCCCAAGAATCCCATCATGTGCCCAAACATTTCTTGAACTCAGACAAGCTTGGTGCTGTGACCACAGCCCTGGGGAGCCTGTTCCAGTGCACAACCACCCTTAGATATCCAACCTAAACCTCGCCCTGACTCAGCCCTAGCCATTTCCTTGAGTCCTGTCATTGGCCATAAGAGTGAGGAGATCAAATCCTGCCCCTTCACTGGCCCTCATGAGGATGTTGAAGATCACAGTGAGGTCTCTCCTCAGTCTGCTCTTGTCCAGGCTGAACAAACCAAGGGACCTCAGCCCTTCCTCACACGGCTTCCTCTCAAGAGCCTGCATCATCCTCGTGGCCTCCTTTGGACACTGTTAATAGCTTCTTTTTCATAATGTGACGCCCAAAACTACACACAGCACTCCAGGTGACGCTGCACCAGTGCAAAAACGTGACAGCAGACTCAAACCACTCAGCTCCATCAATTATAAAAGAGACAACTGACCTTTGCGAGCTGCTTCATGCATTTATCCATGACGATCTCCTTCGGGGCCAATTGTCCCACAAGCCCAGGCGAGCATCAGGGTCTCACCCGAGGACAGACAGTGCCTGGAGGCAGCAGCAGGGCTGTGCTGAGCCCGGCTCCAGCCCCACGGGGAGCAGAGCTCCCTCAGCACGGGCACCACGGTGCCTTCCCTCAGCGCAGCTCCTTCTGCCTGTCCCCAACTCTCACCAGGGCTGAGGAAGCCGTTCCCCCCTCGTCCCCCACACAATAGGACACTAACGGCAATTTCATGCAAGGTTTCCTCCGCATTTCAATGACAATCACCCTTAACTCCCTTGATCCTCAACCAGGCTCTTAAGCAAAAATGTAAATATGTTAATGACCGTAGCAGCCATCTGACCCAGGATCTTAATTCCCTAGCCCAATACAAGCTGTTTTTCTCCTGTTTTTTCCTTATATTAGAGGAGACACACCACAAACTTAAGGTCCCACAGCAAAACTACAATGCTAAAGTAAGGTGAGGGGGCCTCACAAACTATGATGAAAATAGGAAATTTGGTTGAGGAAAGAAAATGCAATCTCAAATTGTTCCTGTTCTTTAATTAAAGACACATCAGCCACGGTTGAGTGAGCAAGTAGGGTGGAGGCTGGTGCTGCAGACAGACAATGAGTATCTTGGGAAAACTCAGACATTGAGAGTGCAGCCAGCTGCTCCTCTCCCATGGCACACAGCCCTCGGGGGCACCGGAGCAGCTGGAGAGTCAACAGCTGAACTGGGCACAACAGGAGGATCCTTGGCTGGCTTTAGGATTGCAGGAACAGAGTTTGCTACCACCCATAGTTTCCTCATTGAAGGGCTTTGTCTTGACATCACCAAAGCCACACATTATCTTTCCAGAGGGCAAGGCTCCAAGCAACTTCATCTAATTTGGAAATTGGCCTTGAGTTGGACCAGTTCCTTAAAATCTGAGTCATTCTAAGGTTCAGTGGTATCTTCACTTTTGGGAGAGACTGGCCTGGCAGTGTCAGGTCTTCTGGCTCTGATCCCAGCTCTGCTCCAGACTAGGAGATTCTGCAAAGAAATTGCCCTGAGTTTTAGCTTCTCCTTCCTATTACACAGAAATGACAACTCCTGATTCATTTCCCACCAGAAAGGAGCTCTCAATAGTTGGCCTGTTTTTTTATTTACATGTAGGCCCTTTTCCACTGGAAAGGGGGAGATGCTGCATGCAACATCTTTTCAGCTCCAAGGATTTCAGAAACCGCTCTGAACTTTGCTGGATGGAACTCAGATGTTAGGTGGCACAGTCTCTGCAATCTAGGGATGCTTAATGATCCTCCAATCTCTTCCAAAGGTGAGAAGTGCATGTGAGAAACCCTGATCCAACAGAGGAAGGCCAGTCAGAGGTAAACGCATATCACTCCACCCTGAAATCCAGCTTCCCATTTCAAGTCACCTCATGTGAGTGGCCTGAACACACGTGGTAAAGCATTAATGCTGGCTCCAGTGATGCACACTCGCCTCCCCTGTAAATAATGAATTTACTCACCACGGCCCAGACAATATCAAGTGATTAAGGGCTGTCCAGCAGTACTTTTAGGGCATGTTAGATTGCTTTGACCTGAGATGAACCCGAGGGCTGGAAACATCACCCAGCTCTCAAAAGCCAGATTGCTTTTAAGCACAGAGGATATTCCCTCAGCAAGCTGTGCTCCCAGACACACCTGCTCCCCAGGAAGGCTGCAGTGAGAGCACGGAGCTGCCCAGCTCAGCACTCACCTAGGCCAGGGGGCATTCCAGAGAAGAAGGGAATCCAGCCTGTCACCTGGATTTGGGTAACTGTGTCTCTGCATGCAGCACATGGCAAAGTGGAGATGGAGGGGGCTGGCATAAGATTCCCTTTTCCTTGAAGAGCAGAATAGCCTGAAAGACCAGATTCATGAGCTAGTTGGCCAATCCATAGAGGCATTTCTCTTCTAATTTATTTCTCTTACAGTCTCAGGCATAAAGACAAGGAAGGGACCTACATTACTACCATCTGTTGTTACCTTCTGCAGAAACACTTCATCTAGACAGTGGAAGCACAGATTCAACAAGAATGAGAGAATCAAAAGATTCAGGAGTGTGCTACTACTCAGCTCTGAGGCAGACAGGAAAAACGGCTTGGAATCAGATTTGATTCTTGGTATTGCCAAGATTGCTGGAGTGAGCCCACAGACCTGTGTGGTGTTGTGACCTTCCCACCTACAGGGCACAGGCACCACACCTCTGTTCATGTGATCCAGCTCAGTGAGGGTGTGCAGATCTCAGAGTGAGGCTGGATGATGGCTGCAATGGCAAAGGGCAATTGCCAAGCCATCAGGCCAAGCAGCACAAGGACACTGTGAACAGACATGGCCTTCTGGGGAGGTTTCAGGTGCAGAAACCTATCGAACTTTCCAAAGCCAGTGGCAGCTGGACACCACACTGAACTTCTTGACTCTACAGAGGTCACACCCCTGTCCATAACCACCATAGGCCAAGCAAACCCTACACTTGGAGACCCTGGTAATTTCTGACCCACAGCTTGCAGGGGAAGCCTATCATGCTCAGCCAGGTACTCAAATTTATGTTTTTGTCTCCATGCTCAATTTTCATACAACTCTCTTCCTGATCCATCCTCTGCCTGTGGGTTTCTTGCTGCAAGACCTTGCTAAGACACTAAGAGAGGACAGAGCTGAGAGGCCCTCACAGGACCCACTGAGGGGGCTTTCAGTCCTCAGCCACCTTGACATCCCACCACTCTGAATGTTCCCACTGCCTCTCTCCAGATCAGCCTCCTGGCAGAATACTTCCAGAAATCAGCCTCTAGTCCCAGCTGGGGAATTACAGACAGTGTTCAAGCCACCCAGAACTAAATTATTCAAAATATACCACTGTGCTGGCTTTGAAACCAGAGCCGCTCCCCAGAAAGAAGCCAGGGTAAATAGAAGCTCCATTACCAGCAGCACTGGCAGGGAAGGAGATGCAGCACTGAAAGTGAGGCAGATAATTACATGATTAACGAGACAGCATGGGTGGCAGGAGATGCCCTCCATTACGCCACAAGGCTTAATGCAAAGAGACATGTTTATAGACTGAGCTTACTCCAGCTCTGCTTCTTCCTGTTTTATTATTTATGGCAGTGCATTAAGACTAATGGAAAGAAGCTGAGGCACTCTAAAAAGTCACAGGTGCGTTTTTTTAGGTGAAAATATTATTTTCAATCCTGATCCAGCACTGAGCACGTTGCACATTCCTACATGGGTAGCTGTCTCAGCTGCAGTAACAGGCTGGGCAGGCTGTGACCCAGACTGGTGAGTCGTGTATCCAACAGCACCAGCCCAAGCTCTGGTGCTATCTCTCATTCTTGAGATTGTGGACAAGATGAAGCCAACAAGAGATCACCTAGTGATTGGTGTGACCAAACTCACCTGAACAGTTAAAATCTTTCCTTAAATCCGGAGGCAAGGGGTTTATAACTTTGCAGAATTTCCTGTCAGCACTGGCCTCAATATTCTGTGTGTATGAATGCCCAGCCTCTTGCTCTCCCTTTTGAATTCCTCTAGTTTTTAGGCCTCCAGAATCTCCTGAAGTAATGAGTTCTGCAGTCAAGATAAAATAAACCCCACTTTTCATCTGGATGGTGTAAAGCATTAAATAATAAAAGCTGAGAACAGCAGTATCCATAGTATCATAAGACTCATTCACCACCACATAATTATTGTTTATGTGGTTTTGGACATGCCTGACTGGAAAATCTCAAAATTCTCTATTAATATTAATTACATCTCTCAGGGTTTCTACATCATGAGGGGACATAATATGTAAGTCACTTCATTCAACTCCAAAATGCAACTCACTCTGGACGAGATGCTGCATTGATCTGGATTACATAATTCACCAGAAGACATAAACATGCACAATCAGTCTCACAACTGGGAGACAGACAGGCTCTAATCACTACTGCTACAAAGAAAATAACAAAAACCAAAGCAAACCAGAAAGTGACACACAACAGTGAGAAGAGCTGTTCAGTGGGGGCTATATTTCAGGCCAAGCTCCTGCAGTCAGAACCCTGCTTACCCCAGGCCAATTAATCATACATAAGAGTTCTGTAAAATTCACTGCTGTGGATAATGTCTCCTGTCACAGTTCTGTCTATGCTAGTACAGATGAGGCAGATGAGTCTTCTCATTCAAAACAGGGTTTTGGTCTGATATTATCTGGAAAAAGTTGCACAGGTGATATCAGTGTGAAAGAGTCAGGAGAGTTGAAATGTTTCTGCTCTGTATGTGGACAAAAGCCCAATAATTATCTCTATCATATGATGATGATGATGCATTTTCTGTCCCAGCAGTGACTCTGGAGAATGTTACACAGCAGCTGCTGAAGTTAGTTTTGAATCAGCAGGTCAAGGTAACTTTCATCCAAAAGGTTTTAAAAAGTCATTACAAATACTGATTTTCTGCAAGTCTGGCAACACTGGAAGAACATCAAGATCTGCTTGCTCCCTTTCTTCCAGTTTTGAATCAGCAGTCTAGCCCTTCCAACCATGGCTCCAAACTCCTGTGCAATCACAGTGACAGGCACGCACCCTGCTCCCTAAACTGCCCAGCAAGAATTTAATTGCATACAGCATATCTTGTTGGTCTAACAGCAACTCACAGCAAAAAAACAAATGACTGATATTGAGTAATGCACATTTGAAGGAGGACTGGTCTAATATCAGTCAGGATAGGCCATAGAAAACAGATTACATCCAGTTGATATTACCTGGATGAGAACACAAACTGGGTGCAGAACATAAGCCAAGGTTGCTGGTATGACAGATTTCTGCAGGGCATCTGACATCACCACACAACCCTGAGTCTGAAGATTTACTGTGACACAAACTCAGGCTGTCACATATTCAACATGCTGAAATCTGGCTATTTGACAGGTCTCAAAAATAAATCTAAGCCAGAGAGCCACTATCACATGGCTGATGCCACTAATGGGGTCCCATGAGAATTCATTCTTCCTCCTACAGAATTCTCATTAGTAACTTTGGAGCAAAGGAATAGGAAAAGTCTGTATCATGCTCACAGCTGAGTTAAAGCAGCAACTTATTAAGTGTGAGCAAGGTCTTTTGGTAAATCTGGGTACTTACAAACAATATACATTACATTAAAAATAAATAGAAAGCCATCTGGACAGGAGCCAAAAATGCCAGTCAGTGTACAGGGTGTGGAATGCCATCTTCAGCAGCAGCCACTCCTGACAGGGAAAAAAACCCTTGCTTGTTATAGTGAGGACTCTCAAGGTAATACTGCCTGCAAAAGAGGAAACATGACCTGCAGGTTTGTAAATGAGGTGATATTACCTCTTTGGCACTTTTTATTGGTACAGTCTGACTGGCTGCACTGACAGGCTCAATTCATTACCTTATGAAAGGGAAGGTTAAGCAATGACTTGACTGCTGTCCAGAGGAACAGAAATATGGCAGTACAGGAGTCCCCACCAAGACAAAGGTATAATCACATCTAGGGGCTAGAAGTCAAACTGGACAGCTTTAGATTAGAGCAAGTTGATTATTTTTACTATTAACAAGTGAAACATCTCACTAACTTCACCAAAAGTTTTACAACTGAATTGCAAGTTCTACTAGGAGATGAGGAATGGCTGAGGTCAAGCAGAAGATTGCTCAGAAAACCTTCTTGCCTACATCAGGAGAGATTAGATAATCCCAGCAGTTCTCTTCTGACTGGATAGTAAGCTCTTAGGGTTCAGAAAAGCTCAAGCTAAACAGATGCATTTAAAGCTCCAGCTAACAAGAGCCATAGCACACGTGTAGCCAAAATGACCCACCTGTACTGGAATTCAAACCACGCTTCTGGTTTGAGCAGCAACCATGGAGCAAAACTCCTGCTAAACAGACTGGGAAAGGTATTTAACACTTACTGGTCTTACAACTAGCTTTGCTCAGTCATGGGAACTAGAACCTACCAGAGAAACTCTGCTTTCCAAGCTAAACTGGAGTAGAAGTTTAAGTCAGCCTTGTGAAGAGGAGACAGAGGTATCACATGATTCCCTGCAATGCCTTGTAGGCTCTGGCATTACACTGCAATGACATAAACATCTCAAAGGTACTGCAGACAGGCTGGTTCCAAATGCAGCCTGGAGCTGGGAGCATTAATTATTCTCTAACTTCTACCATTTAAACGCTTGAGAGCAAGAAATCCTGACTTGCATCTTTCCAGGGTGATCACAGGAGTTACAGCTGCAGGAAGGAGCCAGACTGCTGGAAGCTGTGGTGGTTTGCATTGTTTCTTAGGTGATCTATCCAAATCATTCCTGGATGACACCCTGACTGCAGGTTCCTGCATTGAACTGCAATAGTAATTTCTGCAGTGTTTGTACTTTACCAGTGTCTGCTATGTCAAATATGCTTTGGTTAAAGAGTAGAAGAGATTTGTCCAAGTGCCAAAGTTGCAAAACCATAAATCAGAAAAATCACGCTGCATTTTGGATTCCTATAGGCTTTTATTGGATACAAGGGACAGCGTTTCCAGAGTTCTCTCTGCCACAAGTTTTCAAATAGGAAGAAAATGTATCTGACGTTTCAAAGCAAATCATGACTAAATAAACTCCACAACAGGAATGCAACTAACTTCATAGGAAGAAGTGCTGTTTGTGCAGGGTTCCCAGTCCAAGCCTTGCTGGAGAAGAGACTTGTGCCTGCAGGTGACAAAATGCAGGGCTGGCCTGGGGCTAGATGTGTCCTGCCGGGTTCAATGTCTCTGCACAAGCACAATAAACGGGCAATCTCTCTTACACACTCACCAGCCTGACAACAAACCACAGCAGGGTCTGAAATCCCACTTTGCGACAGTTATCAGGGCAAAATTCTTCTCAGAGAATTGACAAGTCCTCCCAGAGCCCGGCCCTGCCCCTGGCTGTAGCAGGGGCTCCTTTTAGCCTCATGAGATAGCAGTGGATGGTCCTTTCACAGCCTCCAACACTACTGAGCTCGTCCTGTCAGTCGAACCTGCCCACACTCACAGAGCCCCTCTCCACCTCATTTCTGCCTCCTTTACCGAGCTGTTCAGATTTCCCAGAGGCACAGGGCACAAACTTCCAGAGCACCTGCTTCCTCCAAGCCTATCAACTTTTCCCAGGCTCTAATACTTCCCTTTTATTTGTCCAGACTAGCTTGAATGCAATTTAACCATTCAAAGCTGAAGCCCCCAAGGGGCACCCACAGGCCAGCAGACCTCCCACTTTGTTTTCCTGCCACACTGCAGCAGAGAGCTGCTCCTTTAATACCATGGGGTGATGTCTGCACACTGCTGGCACTGTTGGAGCTGCAGGGGACCAGGTGCTCAGCAAGCTGGGAAACCTTTGGCAGAGGCTGTGGTCCATATTTCCTGTGTCTGCATCACAAGTACAGGGTCGTGGCTGCATTGAGACCCAGAAACAAGCTCTGGTTAATACAATTTACAAGGTCTCTTTCCTGGGGAACACTTGAAAGTGCACACTTATTGGAATGGAGCGATGGCTTGACAAAATGGATACAATAGATGATTTAAAAGAAGGAAGCAGAAAAGACACAGGCAACAATCATAATTACAGAACCAGCATAATTAAGAGAATTCATGTTATGTTCCACCCAAAGAGTCACCCGAGAGCTGCAACTGCTGCAAACAAAGGGGAAACAAGCCAGGAGGGAGAGACAGAAAGACCAGACTGAACAGGAAGGTTAGGAGATTGTAATACTCTTCCTGTTCATGCTGCATCTCCAGGAAGTGGGGGGAAGAGAAATCTTCTCACCTGCAGGGTAACTAGAGAGACAAATCCAACCAAAACAGTCCCACCAGTCTTCCACTGAGGATTAATTTGCTCATCAGCTGGGGCCAACTTCTAGAAGAGCATCCTCACAGAGCACACTGCAGACTGCTGAGCTTTGGATGGCCACAGAGAAGGGAGTGCAGAGACACAAAAGGAGGGCTGTGGAAGGGGCAGGAGGAAAGGCAGCCCAGACTGGCTGAGGGGAAGCCCAGATGAATGGAGAAAGGAAAGCAGGGAGGTGAATGAGCAAGAGGTGATGAATGGTAGCGAGGGCATGGAACTTTTACACAGGGGCAGAGAGCAAAGACAGACCTTGAATGGGGAAGACTGAAAGATGCTGCTTGAATGGAAGGGGAAAGAGGGAGGAGAAATGAGGCAGGGAGAGAGCTGAGCAGCACAAAGTGAAATAGTGCAGACAGAACAGCTTCCCACATGGACTTGACAAGGCCTTAGAGAGACAGACAAGTAACACAGCATGAACTTTAATCCAGGAGCAGAAAAGCTGCCTGGAGCAGACAGTGTTACCATCATCTGTCCCTGTATAATCCCTCCACTATTGGGCACCTCCTTTGCTCCCAGCCAACAAATTCTCATGAACCCAGAACAAATCAAACAGCAGCCACCAAAGGTCAGACTGCCCCCATCAAAGGGAGCTGTAGCAAAACTGAAGCAGTGACATGGAAAGGGCCGATAGGATAAAGCACCAGGATAATTACAAGCAGCAGCCCAAGAGATGCAAGTGTAACACTGCTCCAAGGGCGGGACAAGATGCACTTTATATGCATGATATTGTTTATCAGCATTGTTATTTGCAGGGCTTTTCTCCCACTTACAAAGCAAGGATACATTTTTTCAAAACAAAACTTTTCCAAGCAAAGAGATTTCAGTCATACCAAGACTTTCCTGAGAATTTGCCTTAGATTTGAATATTGATTGTTTAAAAATTCCTTCAGATTCTAAAAGGCCAAAGCACTGGACATTGCCATTTTCAAAACGTTTCCTTAAAAAACTGTCATTTACATTCCTATTCAGAGTGCCCAGATGGTTCAGCTCAAGTCAAATTAAATATTTTGCTTGAAAAGAAAAAAGCAGTGTTTTCCCCAGCCTTTTGGTGAATTTCAAACAAAACTCTCTGTATTATTATTCATCCACCTCCTCCCTTTGCACAGCTGAGGAAAACAAAGCCTTTTAAAAGGGCACATCTTATTACTTCAACCTCACTGGCAGAGATGAAAACTGGATGCCCTTCCATCCTTTTTGAGTAGCCAGTGTCTCTGTTTTTGTCCTAGGCCTATCAGTTTCCCCTGCATGAACATGTGTCAAAGCTATTTTCCCAATGCAAAACAAAAGACACAGTGACTCAGCTTAAAAGAGGTAGTGTAAGGCCTTAAATCATAGTATTTCACTTCATATTTGTTAGGAAAAACCATTTAAAAGCTAATTCGGTGTCTGGAGCACATGTTTTGCTTGATCACAAATAGACCCCAATAATACATAAGTTAAAATGAGAGGTCACAGAAATGCAGTAGAAGGTAGGACCTCCCTGCAAAAAAAACCACAATGGAAAGAACCCATATTTAAATGTAAGACTTGACCCTACTTTTCCTTTTCAACACATCAGGGAAGTCAAACATACAAACTGGCTTTTAAAGGGTTGCTAGAGGAACCATGAGAGGCCCATCTGTGCCCCAACTTGAGACTCTGTTCTGTCCCTTCCTTTTTTGATGCTCCTTGCACTAAGCAAACATAACAATACCAATGTGGGTAATTTCAGGCAAAAAATGTGAGTGTCCTGGAGTCAGAGCACAAGCAGCATCTCATCTGAGAAAACACACATGGATTTCTTTCCCTGTTCTATGTCCTGCCAAAGAAAGAACAAAGGAATTCCTGAGAAATCTGGGCTGGATCATCCAATCCCTCTCACAGAGGTCCAAAAATATAAGGACAGAGACTTGGGATCTGGCTGTTAGCAATCAGGTCTGTAGGACAAAGAACATTTTGAAATGATAATTTGTGCTCTCTATGATTCACAGTGGTATCACTTCATAAGGAGTTCCACTTTTGAACAGGGAAACAGGCAAAGTAATTCACCCCAGTAATTACCAAATTACAAATTACCAGAGTAATTTGGAGAGATAGAGTAACTCACCCAAGGATGCAAGAGGCTTAAAATACTACTGTAGCCAAGATGAGCTGTCTGTGCTCCAGCCACCTCCATGACACACTTCTGTATTGCCACCTAATAACTACTAAAATTTTCTATTGCCTAATACTAGAGGGGGAATTTTGAAGGATGGGGTAAGATGGAGAAAAGGTCAAAGCATCTCCATGAAGCACACTAATCTTGGTGATATCCACAAGCAACAAGGAAATATATCCAAGAGTGAGTCTCTCCTGGAAGCAGCAGGGAGATAACATGGATGTGAGTCTGTGCAGGCACACACACAGCAGGGCCAGGGGGAACAGAAAAGCTGCTCTGCCAAAGCTCAGAAGCTCGAACATTGCAGCTTCACAGGCCAGCTGAGCCCATGAGGAACCATTACTGCAAACAGAAGAGTTTTGGGTTTTCATCTGCCAGCCTGGGCACAGGGAGATCACATTACATGTGGTGTTGGGGGAAAGGGAGAGAAAATATGAATCATTCTCAATCCAGTGAGAGGAGTGAGAGCTGTGCAGCTGCTGCAGTACAAGTTCTACCAGCACTAGCTATTGCTCTGGGTCAAGAGATCATACAATTCCAGCCTGATTTCTGACTTCTGCTCCATCCCAGCTGTTTTCCTCTTGCTTTAGTGCCTGCCTGCAGGAACAGCTACCTTTCTGGAAAAAATCCAGACACAAGGAGGAGAGGTTACATGTGCCTGAGGGAAGTGATAAACACACAGCAGGTCACTGCTTAGTCTAGAAGCATTAGAGCAGGGTCAACACCTACTGACAAAAAATAGATAAATACACACACACACAGTGCAGGGCAAGGATTTACTCCTATGGGATAGCTAGATGCTCAGGCATGCTTGGGGTACCTGGAATCTGCATCTTTGGGAAGCTGGCACCTCTAACACCTGAATCAGACAAGATGTGATGAGTTATCCTCCTTCCAGGAAGGGCTGCTGTAGCAGCTGGTAGGGATCAAAACAGGCCCCCTCTCCCCATCCCACATCCAGCCTGGGGATTCCAGTTCTTTCCTGCTTCCCAAATGACAGTGTCCCACATCAGACAGCCAAGGCAGTGCCACTACCACAGGCTGGTCAATCTTCTTATGCAAATGAAATCAGGGTAATTGGGACAGTTACAACGAGTCACTGACAATGTTTGCCTTTGTGCACACCAGTGGTAAATATAGACTCAGCTGCTTTCTAAGGATGGGGTGAGGGGAGAGCTGCACCCAGGGACAGCAATTCAGCTTCTCATAGGGATGATAAAGAAGTAAGCACTGTTTAAAGACAAGAATGCTCTCAAAAATGTCCTGCTAGCAAGGAAGGAGGCAGATGCTGCAAATAAAAGTCACTGGCTGGAAGTCTCAGAAATACTCAGGGAAGCACAGCCACTGTGGCAGGTCTGTGGAGCTGCCCCCTTGCATTCAAACCCTCATTCCACAGATAGAACACTTCCAGAGCATTCATCCCACTAAGGATCTCAGCCCACAAGAGTCAGAGCACCCACCACAACCACAACTGGACAAGGCACAAACACCTCAGCCAGAGCAACTGCTGACAGTCTCCAGGCTGCAAGAGCACAGTGGCTAATCAGGCTCAGTCACTCCTGCACTGACAGCTTTGCTTCAGACCCATGAATCTCATAAAATAAGCTCAACTTTTGTTGTAGCTCTCCAGGGCCCATTGCAGCAGCAGTGGAAGAAACCTAAACAAAAAGCAATGGCCCCCTGAAATCCTGTCATGCAAACAAGACTCTTCCCACCCATTGCCAAAAGGCCTGAATGGAAAGGGACTGAACACCCCCCACCCACCCCTGCCTGGTGGTCTTTTTGTCTCATGACCTTCCCCACACAAACACAACCCCACAACAATCAGACAGACAACATAATGCACCAGCGCCGGCTTTCCCAGCCCTTCAAGGCAAGCTGGGCAGGGAAGGGGGGAGAGCTGGGGAGAGCTGAAAGGAGCTCGGGATGAACAGATAGGATGGAAAAGGAAATACCAAGCAGTGTTTTAATTTCTACTTGTACTTGTCCCATGAACCAGGATAAAAATACTTTTAATGAAAGAAACAAAAGAAATGGCTTCAAAGGAACATGGGAATAGCAGCCAGTGAGATTTTCATACAAAAAAAAAAAAAAATCCAACAATGCTTCTCAAAATTGTGAGCATCTCTTGACATCCCCTTCAAGAAGCCAACAAAATTGAGCCCTTTGGTGTAAACTGTGCTGGTTTTACTTGGCTATCTTTAAGATTTAGAGTCTGAGACGAATTAGATACAAGGATTTCCCTCTAGACTGGGAGAAGACTTTTTTGCAACTGCTGTAGATGTAGAAAGCATCAACACACATGGAAACCCTCCCTGGTGTGATGGCTTCAAAGCACAGAAAGTTTCAGCCAGTCTGTCCTGAAAATGGAAGAAGAGAGTCATCACCTGTGCTACTGGCAGCCAGCAACGATTGTGCCTCCAGGCCCCAGGTTGCCCTTGCAAGGTAACAGATACCTTTTGGTTACTGCAGGACACACACCACCTTTGGGAAAGAGCAACAAGGGTTTCCAAAGGCTTCCCAGGAGCAGAACAGGAGACTAACCAGGTAAGGGGAAACTCCCAACCTTCTACAATGCCATGAGATACTCCTATGCTTCCTGTGCAGACACAGGAAAAAATACACACTCCACGGGAAAGTAAACCTGATAAAACAAAATGAAGTATCAACTCTCAGAGCCTAGATTCAGTGAGCTTAGCAGGGCCCTCAGCTATGCTTCAGGGCACTGGAAATGCATACCAAGTACCTTTACAGGGAAAGGGGGCTGTGCTTTTGCCACAAGCGGAGATCTGTGTCCCATGAAATCCTGGCAGCTGAGGCAGTAGCAGAAAGCAAAGCCACGGGGAAGCACTTGTGTGATTTACAGACACATTAACCACCTGGGGAGCATGACACGGTAAGAAATGACATCTCAACTGCCCCTGCCAGCACTCCCACTACTCTGTTTGCATTATCACTGCCTTAATTAAAGCCCCACAGTGGTCACACAGTGGTCCACATCTGGACAGGTGTGAAATCACCTTCACGGGATAGTGCAGCTGATGTACACAGACAGAAAGTCTCCTCGAAGGCCATGTGCAGCAGCTGGGTGCAGGAGGCCTCTCCCAAACCCGGACCAGACCACATCTGGCCTGATGTACCGAGGTCATGGAGCTGCAGCTGACCCTTCCCATGTCCAGATATGAACTGGAGTAACTGGAAGAGCAGCAGCACCAAGCTTGCACACATCTGGCAAACTTCCCACAGCAAGGATACGGTCTCCTGCCAATCCACTCCAGCCTTATCCTCCATGGAAAGATCCCATCAGCACTGTGCTGAGGCAATCTCCCAGGTCAGATGATAACAATTAATGACAGCAAAGATGATGGAGGAAGGGAGAGATGGAGAACTGATACAACCAAGCTCTGCTCATCACACTGACTTAGAGGAGCTGGACAGGAGATATAGACAGGATTTTTAGTTTTGGTTAGCCCTCAGTAAAATACTACACACGAGCATGCTTGGGTCAGCTAGAAAGCAAGCCCATGGCCATCTCCCTCTACTCTCAGCATTTCTATGCTAGAAAAATCTCACTGCATAAAAAATTGTTCATTGTAGCAAGTAAGGAAGTACAACAGATTGGTTGCTTAGCTGAGATTAATTCCTATCCTATTTTATTGCATGAAAAATTAATTATACTATACATTAGTCTTTATTATGTCAATTAAAATTATATAGCCATTTAAAATGACCAGTACTGCTTGTTCCAATTCTCAAATCTATAGAGTTTGGAGGTAGCTAAAGTAAAAGTTGTTTCAGAAACTGCCACCTGGTGTCACCAGAAGAAGCAGGTCCTGGTGAGTAGCTTCTCCATTCACTCTTCCCTTCCCAGGCCTTGTGGTCCTGGTCTCAGACAAGCTGAAGTGAGAATACCTCCTACACTAAGGAAAAGGAACATTCTAGATAACTTTGACCTGCGGTGGGCAGCTGATGGGGAAGGTGGGAAATTTCTTGAAGTCATTTTCAGCCCTCCACATTTCACTGTTCCTTCCTCCTTGAGCCACATAAGCTGTGTGCAGCAGGGCTGTGAGCTCAGGCAGCACAAGCAACGCCAGCTAGAGCTCAGTGACACCAGAGCTCAGTGACACCAGAGCTCAGTGGCACCAGACTTCAGTGACACCAGGGCTCAGTGACACCAGAGCTCAGTGGCACCAGAGCTCAGTGGCACAGAGCTGCTGGTCACAGTGACCTGTCCATAGTGCAATGCTGCCTTCTGCAGCCTCAAGGAATGACTGGTACCCAAAGCTGTCAAATACCCTCAGCTGCCACTGAATTAATGAATTTGAGAAAAGACTCATGAGAATCTTATTTGGGAGATCAAGCTTCCAGAAGAAAAGCAGCAGAGGTTTGCCCATATACTCGCTGATGTTCTTCAAAGAAACACAGCAGGTTTCTTCCAAGTTGAAAGATGTGTTTATACTAACCCAGAGCAGGCTGCAGATCCCTGCAATCACAACTAGCCAGCTTCAGAGACAAGACATCATAACCAGGCACCCCGTCTTGCCTCTGGGGGAGTATTTCCAAATGCCACAATGAGAGAAGGAAATGTCATGGAGGTGCCACCCACAGTCTCAGCCATTCCACACTGGTACTTCACCCTGGTTCTATTCCTGCTGCCCACACAGCAAATCTGGCTCTTTCAATGGCCTTCTCAGAAACACAGCAAACCACGGTCATTTCCTCAGGCTGCAAAACTCAGACACTGTTCAGTGTAACCCTGGCACACATCCCTTGAGAACAGACCAGGCAGGTGGGTGCAGTACCCAGGGAGCAGCACATTATGGCAGCACTAACAGACTCTCCCCAGCCCAACTCTGCTGTGCTGAAATCACCAGGATCTGGAGGGCAGTGGCCAAGGAAGATATCAGTAAAAGATGTTTTGCCTGACATGAAAGATGCTGGCCGGTAGCAAGGCTTGGATCCAGCACTTCACCTTAGAAAATATTAAAATAAATCATAAAAGCCTCAGGGGAAGGGATCATTTGAGCCTGTATATTCCTTTCACCTTGTCACAACTTTATGGTGCATATCACAATATTCTCCCTGCATATTTGCTACTGTCCCTTCAGCCCAGGCTTGTGGAAGTGATGAAAAGCTGAGGTATTTGTATTACAGTGCTAAAGGGAAAACCATGAAGCACCAATGGTTTCAGAGCGTAGCTTTGCAATATCTAAGGGATCATCACCACCTCATGTGTTTGTAAAATGCAATTTATCACACAAATGCTCTGCCATGGAAGGGGCACACCACTTCCTTTAATGAAACCCTCAGCAAAAGAAATTGAATGTTTCAATGTCTGCACGCTAAAAGAAACATTGTAAAATTAAAATCAATGGAAGTCTTTACCCTGCTGAAACCGGCAATGAAATTAGCATGGGGCCTGAAGGAAGCAAGGGGCCCCTTCCAAGAAGCCAGGATTTTATTTTGTGTTTAAAACCCCACAGTGGCAGATCAGTACTTACTTTAATGACTCACCAAATCTTTTTAGTCCTCTGTAACCCTCAATGAAAGCCTAATAATGAAAAATTATCTACTAAAACTTGGCTTTTCCTGGAAAATAATATCTGAGCAGATCTCCAAAGGCAGCTATTTCTATGCACACCATGAATTTGACTCCAGTATTTTGTTTTCAGATATCATTGCACTTCCCACTTTCACAGCTTCCTTGGAATAATATTTGATATAGAAAAAGTTGAAGTGATACACACAGACAACAGAACAGCCAGCCCTCAGAAACCACAGGGCCTCTCCATTAGTATTGCTTTTTGTAACAAATACAGCTGGAGTCACAGAATTCCAAGTAAGAGATCCTCAGGAGACTTAAAAATTCAAGCAAACCATTGCCATGCAACATTAAGTGCATTCATTTTATGAGGATCAAATTCCACCTATTAACAGATCAGTCATCCTCTGCAGCTACCAATTTACATATCCAGCCTGCGAGCTGCTGAGGGGCCAGTGGACACAAAATACATTAATGCATTAAATCTGAAAAAGGAAACTAATGTCCATTATAACTCAACTTAATGATCATGTTTTCTTTAGGAGCAGCAGCAGAGCCCGTGCCTGACAACCACATACCCTGCAAAGGCACCCCAGGTGCCAAGAAGCACTGAACCCTCTGCTGTGAGACTAACTGTGCTGCATGCAGCATTCACAAATTAATTACATTCAAGCCCTGTACAAAGAAGGAATTCCTTGGAGCTACCTTCTTACCAAGTCACTAAAACCCTTGCTATTGTACATGGACTAAATTCAAAGGCCTGAACCTCACTTTGGAAGAGAGCTTATCTGAATATACATTAAAACCCTGGAACACTTTGTCAGGCTTTTGCCAAGCCAAGCAGTATTACCAGCTTTAATGTAACGGCATTTTTGATCTTGAAACAGCCAGACTGTTGCTGGTACATCTATTATTCCATGGTTCTGTTCCAGAACCATGGCCTGGTATCACACCTACAATTCACTCTTTGTGCACAGCTGTCTAGAAACAGATATAAGAGAGAGCTTCTCAGCAGCCTGTACCCCCTCCATCACCTCTCCATTGCCCAATCCAGCACCAATTACAGCTATGGCAAGGAAAAAGGCTTCTATTTTAAGCTTCTTGAAAATGAAACTGGGTGCTGCAGGCAGAAGAATAGATATGGGGGAAAGACTCCTCTAAACCGGTTCTCCTTTTTTCAACTGGGCACCACACAGGTAGACAACACCTAGAGGAATTAGGGGCAATCCCACAATCAAATTGATTCAATTCCTTTTTTAGGTCTGTAGCTGACAATTGACAGAGAATATGATCACTGATCTCCTTATTCCATTTTCTCACCTATGAAATTAAATGAACTGAAACTGGAGAACGAGCTTTGAAGTCCTGGAAGAGGAAGGGCTATTGCAGTGTTGAATAAGGCCAATTCCCTACAACCCACAGCCACTGTGGTGATACATGCAAAAACCCTGAGGTGCAGAAGAATCAGGCTCTAAAGGAAACTCAGAAGCTCAGACAAAAGATGAAAGAAACTGAACATGGAAAGTTAATACTGCTTTGAACATTTACTGAGCAGAAATCCTTCCCAAAAGGGACAGAACTGCAGTTACCAATCAGGAACTCTGAGTTCAGGCTGTTAGGCAAAGCCCACACCTCCCAAGAGATCTGATTGCAGGGCTTACTCAAAGCCATCTCACAGGCATCAGCCACAGCAGCATGTTAGAAAGGAAGGGCAGGAGCTGTTAGTTGAGCAGTGGGAAGAAGAAAACACTGCTTGTTTATTCACAGGTCTTGCTACTCGTACTTGTTGCTTCCATCAAATGTCGCAGTGGTAAGTACCTGTTTAAAAAACAATCAGGAACAAGAACAAAACCATCCCCCTGCAGCTAATCCAATTAAGACAGAGGATAAAGTTGTAGAGGTTAATCAGATCCGAGCCACTGGGTCTCTCTCTGCTGCTGTTCAGTGACATATCGGGTAAGCAACACCAGCAGGAAGATGGCCAGGCAGGAACACAAATGATCCAATGATCCCTTATTGCTGAGAGCAGCATCTGCACCCTGGTAACAACTTCATCCCATCACCACACCCCTGGGGGCAGGACACTCAGCTTGGAAGGATGGAGCTCTGGAGAGTGACCTCCCCTTTGACCCATCAGCCAGGGCTCAGGCACAGGAGAGCACATTCAGTGGGGAAAGGAGGAAACTTTTTCTACATCCATTTCTTCTGAGCAGGGACTGCATTTGTACCAGAAATTCATCTCTCCTGGACAATACATGTCTTTCAGGAGGACAGATGGAGCAGGCACTCCAGTGCAATGACAGAACTATAGTGACAGCAAGAAGATGATGAAATATTTGTAAGCACCATTCTGACAGTGATGCCAGTCTCTCTGGTTGCCAGAAATACTGTTTCAGACAAATTATTCCTAATCCAGTGACTGTCATCTTCCCCTCTGGAAGGGAACTGGGTTTTTTGATACCACTCTGCTACATAAGATTTTTGTCTCCTCTGATAAATTGTTCCTCCTTCTTGGTAATTCTTTAATATGGGGACAGTGACTGCCACTGTTTTTCAGTTTCTCAAAGGAATTAAGATCTGTAACCCCCAAAAACAGAACTTCTGTCCTTCCTGAAGGAAGTTTTATCCTTCCTTTATAGACGTGAATCTTTATAGCAAAAATCCATGAAACTTGTCAGGAGAAAAACTACATTTTCATAATCTGGACTCAAAACACAGAACATTTCAGACTAAAAATAGCTCCCTTCTTCACTGTCTGCCAGATCTGGGAGGGAGGTGAAAATCCACAGGGACTTGATTTGATGCGTGAAAAGCAGAATTCTATCGCAGCGAGTATGCACACACATTTATTTTAGGTTAATAATAGCTCTGCAATAATACTTAGCTTTGTGGAGAAAACTAAAGCTGGGATAGACCCATGCTGGCTGGTGCTCTAGTACTGAGTACCATGACAACTTGAGCACATCCAGCAGAAAGAGAATAAATAATTTTTAAAAATCTTGTCACATCAGTTTTCCTGCTTTTAAGATGATTTCTCTTTCAAATTCCAAATACCTGCTCCCATATCAGCAATCATGACAAGTATCTTGGCTAAACTGGTAGATCCTAGGAAAGGACAACAGGAATCAGCATCTTTGAGTCAAAGAACACAGAGTTAAACATCCAGTATTGGGGGC
Source organism: Sturnus vulgaris (assembly GCF_052056855.1). Taxonomy (NCBI): domain Eukaryota; kingdom Metazoa; phylum Chordata; class Aves; order Passeriformes; family Sturnidae; genus Sturnus; species Sturnus vulgaris. The sequence continues at coordinate 3,793,352 of NC_142262.1, forward strand.
TATTGAGTAACGCAAGACTGAGGGGACCGCAGGAGGGTTACCTTAGATATTTGATTAAGGGAGAACAGCCAGTCATTCCCTTCCTCCCAATCGGTGTCGGGTAACAGAGGCTGGATCATCTATACAGTGTTGGTAAGTGCCTTGCCACTGGTGAGAAACACAACACCAGGGCACTTGGAAACATCTCTGCTCTGATGTCAACATCACAGCTGGCACATACAGAGCATCCCCACCACAGGGGACAGGTCCTGAGCAGGGCTGACTTTGCCTGCTAACATCAGAAAAACACTTTGGTGTTCCCACTGAGAAAGAGTTCATTCACCTACATCTGATGAGCACAGAATGACTTCAGAACGACTACAGTACTCACACTGCAGAGAGCATCTTTTCTTAAATGAACTGCAGTGGCTCAGCATAGTTCAGGCTGCTTTAGACTACAAGAAACAGCAAGAAATGCAGCTTTGTGTCTAATCTCCATATTTATCAGCCACATAATTAATAAGGATGAAAGATAACATTATCCCAAGCTGGTATTCAGAGCCTCAGTGATCGGTAAAGCTGGTTATACTCTGTTCAGCTTTGGAAGTCAGCAAAAAGAACACACTTCACACATTGCTCTACATGCTTGGTCATTAAACACAGGCTTATAAACCCATAAAGTCACTGCTGCTTGCAAATGTGGAGTATTTTTGCATGATCTTGTTTGTTTTGCAGTAGGAACAAAAGTTAATTAGTTTTCACAGTTTTATTACTCCATACGGTCAAATAATAGTCTGGAGCTTCCAGTCATCTGGAATTGCATAAGGCTCAGAAAATTCTTACTATGCTTTTCAGGACTGTTCACTAGGGTCATAAATCAGCAGCTGGCAAATGACTTTCTGGCTCTTCTTGTCCATCAGTTCCAATACTAAAAGATCCCATAAATCAGTCCAGCAATGGCAGCTCTTAGCTCATGGAGCACAGGGGGAATAAAGATGGAAAACACCGTTTCAGATACATTAAAACAATTCTTTGGGAGGAATTTTGGCTATCACTACCCTGGGACAAGCCATCCAGAGCACTGGTCTTGTTGAAAGGGACTTTCATTAAGTCCTAGAGGAGACAACATCAGAACATTTAACATGTCAAAGACACATATGCACAAGACTCGCTCAAACAGTTCTCAGGGCTGGCAAGTCCAAGTGTGATAAAGCAAACTTGCAGCTTAATAACAATTCTTCAGACACTTTATTTAGGTTGGAAGGAAGTTATTCCTCCAGCCATGGTCTCCAGGCACAGCTCAGAGACCAAGTAGAGCAGCAGCAGCAGCAGGATCATCTCCCATGCTCTCCACAGCAGTCTCCCCCAAAAGGGCTGCCTAAATGCACAAATCCATGCAAAAATAAACATTTTCCCGAGACCTAAATACTATTGTCAGAGGACATATAAAGAAAAAATGTTTGTGCCTTCCCTGTTGATAGGGAGGAGAAATCCCAGAGACAGAAAACCAGTGATAGCGGGACTGTGTGCAAAAGCAAGTCCTCTATCAGCAACCAAGAGGGAGTAGCTGAGGGAAGAGGCAGCAGTTCAAATGGAAGAAGGAACCACAATAAACACTTTGATTTTCCTCCCCAGGGCAAAAGACAAGGCTGAAAAACAACATCATTCCATGGAGGCCACTGCCTGCAGAGAGAAAAGATGCTCAAGTCCTAATTCGCAATATTTCTCAGTATGAAAGTACACTGAGAGGAGTGACAGGAAGAGACTCATCTGGCTCTGTCTTAGAGCCCAAGAGCAGAACTAAAAACCCACTTTGTTCTCTAAATGCCTTAGAGCACACCCCATTCTGACACCAACCCCAGCAAAACATACAGTTTATGTCACACACATAAACAATCCAGGACATTTGGCACGCTTGTTTTCAAAGTTTCAAGTGCTTTCAAAGTTTCAAGTGCTTTGCTAAACCAAGTCAGAGCATTCAGGATCAGGTCCTCCAAGAGTTTTTGTGACATTTCCAGTTTTTAATCTTCTATAATATTGATCCCTTCTCTGCCAAGAGGCAAACAAGGCTACATCTCACTGGCTGCAGGCTGCCATCAACAAACACTTCCACTACCATTGTACATCACAAACAAGTATGCTACACAATCTAGGGACTCCATCATCACCGGTACTTATCTGTGAAGGATCACTGAGGCAGAGATGTTTCCTCAGGGAACACTGCCCTGAAGAAGTGCATCAGACCAGAGGTTTGATGATAGTCACAAACAGCTCTGCCTCCAGCTGTATCATTAATCTTTCCCTCATGCAACTCAGGAGACTCCAGAGTATTTGCTACTGACAAAGTACGTCAAGTATCAAAGAACATGAAGAACTGTTCCTAGGATAAGACTGATCTTGCTTGTTTAACATCAGTTTCATACATTGTTACTTTTCTCACCAACAACATAGGGTCACTGCAGATAGCCGTTCCTAAGCAACAGGAACTGACACTAAAAACACATAAATTCTCTGTGTCTTGCTAGTGTGAGATTTTACTTTTAAAGTTGAAAGAATTCAAGGTCCAAGTGAGACTCAGAAGGATAACAAATATTTAGGACTTTCACTATACTTTTCAGCATGAAATATTGTCTCTAGTGAACAGAATATTCCTTGTGTCACCCTGAGCAGCCAAATCGGGGTTGATGCCACCACTCAGGAGACTGGGAGAAGCAAAGAAGTTCTACAGCTTGAACAGACAAACACAACAAGGTTTGAATCACACAAAAATCCAGGGCATTCAGAGATCAGCTTTCCTCAGGAGCCTGTATGTACAGTGGTGCAGGAAAACAGCCCATCAGCTGAATCCCATCAACTTTGTCTCATGGTCTGTTGGTACTGATTTCAGACCAATATATAGTACAAAACACCCAGTGAGGAGGCAGAAAGAGATCACAGCTTCCTTGGATGCTGTCAAACTCAAGCACTCCCGTTGCTGCATTTAATTCGTAAATGTGCCCCAGTACTTTTGCACTGACTGCAAATACCAGAAAGCAATGGGAACATCATACTTCCGACTGTAGAGGAGAAACATTTGTTTTGTCTGGTAGAAAGTAACTTTAAAAGTCCTGTAAATGTTACAAATGTAAGTGATGGTGTAGAAAAGAACCTCCAAACTGTTTCCACTCGCTAAGCAGCTGGCTTGTTCCTCTGGAGACGAGATGATCTCTTCCCCTTCTCTGTCATGACAGCACACAGCCACAGAGCACAATGCACCAGCTGATTTGCAAAACGGCATCAATCCACTCTGTGTTTATGGCTTTTTCTCCCCTTTCTTTCTAAACATGCAGGCTTAAATGTTTTTATTGCTTCAGTGATTTTCTATGTGCAAGACAGGATTTGAGAACAATGCATTAGCAAGGATCTATGTGCCTAAATCCCATCCCGTACATTCAGCTGAAATGGCAGAGTGGAGATTCCAAAGCCCCCACGGCAGCTGGGATCAGGAAGAGACACATGGCTCTGGACACAGCTCAACATCCCTCTTGGACACTGCACTCCAAGTGCAGGTTTCTAGGCTCAGACGTGGAAGGTACACAAATGTGTAATGAGTAGGAAGCCTCCTGAGGCTTTTTACAAATCTAAAGACATCAAGCTGCCAGTAACTCATGAGCTGTGTAAGACTGACTCAGCCTCCATGTGTTTTTTGGTGTATTTGTTATGACTCCTTGTAACATCTCAGGAGATGCCTGCTTTTACTGGCACAAGCTTAAGAGCGCTGTATTTGCTATGCTGCCAATATCTGGTTCATATTGATGGCTTCTACTCCCAACTTTTTGCACTAATCAAAGTCAACAGTCTGTACAGGCTGGTGGGATTGGAGAGAGGAGTGTCCAAATAGCCAGGGAAAGGAGAAATTATGGGGTAGCTGATCCCAAACCTTTCATGCTGTAGAGAAGGTGCAAATATAATCTCAGAGATCCACATTCAGTGTAAAGGCTGGCTGGTGCTCTGTGTACAGAGGTATCAGACAATTAAGGAGGAACCTGGGACATTTTTGCTGTCCATCTTGCAAGGGGCGGGAAGGCCATTAATGACCTCCATGCGGCTTTTTCATGCTGAGCTATCACTCCAGAGTATTGTGGCTAAAAGCCAAATCTGGGTATAAGGCTTGAAGTGCTGGGAGATTGCCATCCACTGTAACAACACTGGGGATGAACACAGGCTAATCCAGACATGGTAAAAGACATCATCCTGCAGAGGGAATAGTCTCTTGGACATATATTTGCTGCTCAACGCCTAAGTTTCCCTCCTTGACTGAGGGAAAGATAAATTCCCCTCCCCTTTCCCAGGCTGTATTCAAAAAAGCCTGTGGCTGAAGACAGTGAGGAACTGATAATCCAGAGGGCATCAGCAAACCAGTCTCCTTCAGCAAAAACACATCCTCTCCTACCAGCCCCTTCTTCCCTTCAAGGCTATCCACAGGGCAATGAATTTGAAGGGATTCTTTTTTCTTCCCCCAACCCCATTACCCAAAGTAGAAGAGTCAAAGGGTTAATGCTGCATGACAAAGGTCAGCCCAGTTTGGGGAGAGAGGAGAAAGGGAAGCATTGTGGCCAAAGACAGCAGCTTGCTGTGACCACAACCACTTGAGAAATGTAAAGTGATGGTGCTGCTCAGAGAAAAGGCCTAAGAGCCCTGCCTAAATCCCAGGGCTTTATCACTCACAAAAGCCCAGCCCCTTGAGTCATTAATCGTGTGCTCCATGGCTGGGTGCCTCAAAGAGCAGCAGATGACACATGCCCAGCTGCTACTGCCGCCCCTCCTCAAGGTAGCGGGGCAGAGGCAGGTGCACTCCCTGTGCCCTCTGCTCGAGACTAATCTATTCTCCCTCCTTGTCCTCTGCCTTTCATCTCCTCCAGCAGCCCACGCTGACAACTGTAAATGAGATTAGACTTCAAGGCGTGGGGCAGATGTAGAACTCCCTCTGTGCATTGCCAAGAGACCCTTGTAGATTTTAAAATGTCTCTCCCCTTTACAATGCACAGCTTGGCAGAGGGAGAGAAGGGGACACATTTCTTGTCACACTCTCAGAAGTGTCTGATATGGCAGACAAGGCAGATGCTGGTTTGGGGCCTGGATGTTAATCTGTTATCACCATGGACAGTCTTCCACCAGCACTTCTGATTCCCCAGTCACCTTAGCAGATGAAGTAACAAGTTGATGACTATCTGCTAATCACAATTCCCCTAGCCTCCTATCTGCAGCATCACTCCATTTAAATGTGGACGGATGTCCCAGTGAACACTAAAAAAGCAGCAATAATCCAAATTCAGGCAAGGACTTGAAGGTTACACACAACCCTGGGCTCAACCCCCAGCCTATCACTGCTGCTATCACTGCCATCATTTCCTATTTTTTATATTACAGTTTGTGCTCCGCTTGCTCCCAGCGATCCAACAAACCAGCAGTGAGACACAAGTTGTTTGTTAGAGAAAGAGGTGAAATCTCAAGGCACAAACCACTGCCTACAGCTCAGTGAGACCTGCCTGGAGGGGTCTTGCAGCCACAGCTGGCAGGAGTTTGCCAGCAACAACAGGCAGGGAAAATTTTCAAAGTGAAAGGTCACGTTTAGCACAACAGTGCCCCAGTAAATAAACTGTGATTTCTTTTATAGTGTGGGAAATAGCTCTGCCTGCCTGCACTAAAGGATACCCAGAGAAAAGGGACAGTTAACATAAAAGATCATTAAGTTCAAAATAATTCCCTTCCTTAGCTACCACCAACCATGATAATAGCTGCCCCAATTTTATGGATTGCTCTGCAATTTCAATTGTTCAGGAACCAGTCCTGGATTTAAGGCAGCTGCAAAGTCAGCATCTTTTAAAGCACATTTTAATGTTTTATGAGACCATGGCAGAGCAGGTTCAGCTGCACCCACTGCTGGTCGTGTCAGCAACTGAACTCTCCCTGGCAAGTGCATATCTATCTCTACAGCCTTGTTTCTGAGCTCAAGTTTTCCATTAGCTGCCTACACAGACTGGGTAACTTGGCATCTCTCTGCATTCCCCATAAACTCTGTTCATCTGTTGCCATCACACCCACGTACAAGTCTCAGGGAAGAATCTAGGATTTCTAAAGCAGCTGCAACAAAAACACAGCCTGGATTGACAAGCAATGATCAAGGTGTTGAGCCAGTAAGGAAGGTCTTTTTGGAGAGTTTTGTGTGTGTCTATTTAAAACAAGTTTGTTGTCATGACTACAAACCAGGGTATGGGTGAGAAGAAGTGAGAACTCCAAAATGAGGGCTGATAATGCTAATTCACCCTCAAAATCTCAGCAGCTACGAGGATGGGGAACCAGAAGATGATACAAGCTCTTGGCATCTAACAAGGTTAAAAGCCAAAAGTCTGTCCCAAGAACAAACACTATTGTCCCTTTCACCCTGCCCAGCCAAGGGCTGGATAACACCAGTGAGCTGCAGTCATTGCCAGAGCAGGGGCACTGGGAACACGGAGGCAAAGAACTGTACCCGAGGCCTGGAGAGGACATAGCAAAGCAGGAACAATCCCTCAGGACACTCATCTGCAGACTCATTCCAACCATCAGGCAACTTGGCTTCAGCAAGGACTGGGAGATGTTCTCATGTCTGAGTGCAAGGCAATTAATGAATCTTATTAGCACAAAAAAGCATGAAATTGTCAGCAGCTGCTCCTGGGATTGTCGCATTTTCAACTTTACCAGAAGATTAACAAAAAATGGGGCTTTGGCCACTGAGGAACAAATGAAGAAAACCCCAAGTGATTGCAGAGGGATGGAGAGAGCCTGCTCTGCTCAGAGCTCAGATTCTTCACAGAGACAGCACAGAGCATGCGATGGTGCAGGCTCTGCAGAAAGCAGCAGATGCGGAGCTAATGTGTGTGTGGGGGTGGAGGGTGTTTATGAGCACAATAAATAAATGTATGAATCCCTATAAAAGTTCCCATATAAAAGTGAGTTAGAGCTGCCTGAGGGCCATGGCCTTGTAATAAAAACCACATCTTGCAAGCACAGTATGAGGCAGCAGCTGAACTGTAACTGTCTGGCTGCAGCACTGAAGAGCTGTGAGTCTGCCTGCTCCCAAACTCCTGGGTGAAGTGCTGACCACACTAAATCCAGGAGAAATTTTGGTACTTGCTTCAGTGTAGTCCAGATTTTGTCCTGGAAGGGGCTTCTTTGAATCTCAAAGCATAGGAAGCAGTTTTGGGTCTGACTTTTTGTTGAATTTAAGTTCCTTTACTTCGTAAATTAATCAATCTGCAAGTGGCTGAAGATCTTGGCTTGAGTCACTGACAGTTCCCGGTGTGACAAATTAGAGCTGGATCAAAACAAATAAAAAATTCCTCCAGAAAACATGGTCAGTCACTTCTCTCTCCTAAAATAACCAAGCAAAAAAAGCACTGCTTTATGGCTGAGCAGCAATTTTTCCATCAAGAAGTTTTGAATTTTTAATTTAAGCGGGGGGGGAGCATAAAAAAACCAAATCCCTTAAATTTTGTATGTCTAAACAGAAATCTGCTGCTTTTTTTTGTCAGTAAACTTAAATAAAAGTTTAAAAATACTTCCTCAGAGAAAAAACAAACATTAATAATAATTTCTTTCCCCTCTCAAAGGCGGTGTGTTTGTGTGTTTGTGTGCTGACCTCTCATTCACAGTTTTCTGGCATGATGGAGTGTAACACCAACAAGGCACTTGCAGACTACCAGCCTGAAAACTCCCAACTACTCTAAACATTTTCTCCTGAGCCTTCTCCTGCTCTCCTGGGAGGTGCTGAGCACAGAGGTCCACGTGTCTTAACTGAGAGGGTGGCTCTCAAAGCTCAGTCCTAGCCCATGAGTCACAAACCCACGTGCACCCTGGGCCACCCATTTCCACTCCAAGTACACACCCAGCCAGGTCCCGACTCCCAGGGAGAGCTGCAACTGTTCCAGTGTCAACACACAGCCTTTCTCTAGTTATTAAGCCTGCCCTCATGTTTCACATGGCTGCCAATCAGAGCTAAACAAAGTGCCTCCCTCTCCTCCTAGAACATTGCTGCTGGGAATAGCAACCTTGTTCATGACAAACAGCATCTTGCAATTCACTGCAGGACTAATTGCATTGCTTTGCTGATAGAATGCTTCAGGAAGACGTCAGCTTTGCCCACAGGCAACAAGGACATTATTGATTGATTCATGACTTAGGTGTAGTTGTCACAGGTTGCATTCACTTTGATAATAAAGCCTTAGAGACAAGGTTTAAAATTCAGCTGCAGCCCTAATTGAAACATAGCTAATTACTGAAGGTCTGCCTTTACAGCCTGGTCCATTGTTCCTGGGCTAATGTTCTGTACGCCCAACAGTCAAACTCTCCCCTCCCTTAAAAAGAAAAAAAAAAACAGAAGGAAAAAATCCCATCTACTATTCAAGCAGTCCAATGGGAAATTACAGATTCCTCTCTTTGAGCCCAAGGTAGCTACCAGCCAACAGCCCCCTCCCACAAGGACTCAATGACTTCAAAGGATGCTTGTAGAATAAGACTCCAAATTAAGGCCAGTGTTGGAGACGGGAGAATTCAAAGTGGCTGGAACAAACATTCAGCCCAGACCACAAGCAATTTATTGTGCATCCACCTTTTCAGTGGCAGCATTCCCTCTGAGCCCAGCGAATTCAAACACACCATACAATTTAGGTGTGATCAACAATCATAATACCCAGCTCCCAGCCACCGGCTGGCTGTGCTACAGCCAACGTGCTGCAGTCCAGACACGTGGATTAGCAGTTGGTCACAGCTAACCGGGTATAAAAGAGCACTCATCAGGACAGGCAGCCCCAGTTAATAGCTGAATGATAACAGAACCCCCAGGGTACCAAGGACATCCTTTCACAGGCCGTGCCACAGCTTTTGGCTTTGTAATTCAGCCAGACACAGAGGCAAGATTATCACCTCATAAAGCAGGGATGAAATCCCATCCGAACTTTATTGCCAGGATGATCCCAGCGTCAGAGCAAGCTCCCTTACAGAAGGTGACATTAACATGCATGTAAAACGGCACAAAAGTTTATGACATCAAAAGTGCTGCAGTTTAGAAGCAAATCAGCTCTAGAAGAATCCCTCCGTTATAGCTGCTGCACATTTCAACCCAGGAGATGGAAGGGATACCACAAAGAAAGTTAAAGCAGCTAAAAGCATAATTTACAAACTAGAACCCACAACCCAAAATCTCAGCATCTATAGTACAGAGCTCTTCAGAGCTGTGCTGACTTCAACCAGCTATAGATCTGACCCAAGGCATTCACCTGACACAACCACAATCTTTAGTACAGAAGCAGATTCTTTGCTAATCCTGTGCAAATTAAAAGCAGCAGGTCCTGCCTCGATAATGTAACCCTGCAGAAGTCAGTTTAGCAGCTGAGGAGCCATTTCAAAGAACACTGTGCTGGTTTTACGGGTCTTAGTCTGCCTGCCTGAAAGAGGAGAAGATCCTTTAATCCACAAGCAAGGACAGCACAACTGGCAGCAAAAGGAGCACCTGCTGCAGCACCTTGGCTCAGCCCCTGTGCCGCCAGGGAAGGGCTCACTCCTGTCCCTGGCTCCTCTGAAGAGGAACTGAGAGAAAGGCCCAAAGCAGCCCTGATAATTATGACTTGCACACCAGCATCCTGGGAACTGGGAGCATGCAGCACATTACTCCTAGGCTGTATTTTAAATGCAGGGAAAAGCCAGTACAGAGGAAATTAACAGAGGTTAGGTTCTTTGCTCACAAGACAGAAAGAATATATCAGTTGTTCACATACCTGATCAAATAGGGCTTTCCAGTGCTGAGAGGCAGCATAAGGGAGGAAAAAGAATAAAAAGAAGGTATAAGAGCAAGGACATTAACATGCAGTAAACTGTAGAAGTATATTCTAACAGAGAAATAACCAAATGATTTAATGCCATTTCCAACATCCTTCTTCATCCCAGAATCACCTACCCTTCCGGAGGAGGAGGCAGGGGAATCTACCAAACACAGGGAGAACAGTTTTCACTTACAAATCCAAATTAGGATGAACTCAAAACATTCACGTGTTAATTCTGTTTTCTCCCACTTTGTCTATTTGCAGGCAAGCAAGGAAAAAAGGGGTTTTATTCACAGAGATCAAGAAAGCTCTTTACGTAGTGAGGGAAGGGATGAATTAGCAATGTTTTTCCAGATCACTTTCTGAGATACTGTGGCCCAACACTGACCCATCAATTGCTTTGCTGGGTTGTCAGTGCCCCATCCACTGCCTGCTCCTGACTCTGGTTTTCTGCAGGCTTTTTGATAATCCATCAGTTCTCTGAACTGCACATGACCACATCTGAAAAATAGGTAATTCCTCTTGTGCACGTTGGGAGGGTGGAAGGCTGGAGAGAGCCCATTGAAAGAATTTACCCCACATCTTCTGTTCTATCAGATCTGCCTTAAAAATGCTGTAGAGGAGGAAGCTCCACTTCAATGTTCACAACCATATGAATGCTCCACAAGTCCTTGTCACTTAGAAAAAATAAGCTGGAAACTGGCTCTGCTTTATGCTTTGTAGAGAGACTGATGTCAGCTCACCTCCCTGACCCAGACTTGCTGCCTCACTGTCCCATGAAACAGAGGAAATTCCTAATGAATTGTTTAAAGCTCTCATCTATCCTGGATTTAGGGGCCTGTTGAGAAGACAGCTACTTCCATGGGGCAGCACTAGGGTAACCAGTGGCTTAGGATCCCCAGAAACATTTGCACATCTCTAGCTCCATTGTCTGAAGTGCTGTTCAGCTCAACATCTTTTTTCTGCCTCATTCACCTTCCCAGAAAAAAACCCAATAGAGTAAAACAACAAATACCAGATTCTTAGAAGCAAATCTCAGAGTGCTATTTAGCAAAGCAGAAATCTGCTGACAGCCTTATCTAGTCCTGGAAAAACATTTCCTTTCACATGGTAGACAAATCTAAAGCAGAATTGACTGGACAGACATTGGGGTATCAGGCCACTAAATTCCTTTTCATTAGTTAAGTTGCTGGCTGCCCTCCTCCCTGTGTCTCTCTCCATTTATAAGCTCCCATTTATCATCATAAATCAACCCAGCACTTTAAACAGAACACTTTGGGACTGCCTGAATCCTGGCTTTATGGAATGTTGCTCTGAGACCTACAATGACATCATAGCTGAACTGTTACACACTGTCAAGGCTGTGACAGCCAAACCTCCACTGTGTTATATTTTTGTGGTTAATATCAAATAAAGAACTGACCTTGTGTCAGTTCTTGCTGGCCAAGCCAAAGAGTTTCCATCAGGCTTTCAGATGTAATAGCTACAACACAAAATCAAGCCTCAGTTAGGTCTCAGGGGGCACAGAGTACCACAGGGCAGTTGAAATTTTCAGAGATGATGCTCTGTAGCCTGCTTGTTTCAGCAGGAAATCTTGGTGGAGTAGAAGGAGGGCATTTACACCACTTCCTGCTTTTCTGACTTGCAGATGATACCTGATACCTCAGGCTTCTGTCACATCATCTACTGCCAGCTCTCAGCAGCTTCCCATAACCAGTGCAGCTGCAGGCTTTAGTTTTGTTGATTATAGAAAACAGGGTACCAGAGTCAAATAACAATGCAAGCAGTGGTGAGACACTGCAAGCTGGATCTGACCCAAGCTGTCCTACCTCAAGGTCAAACAGCAAGGCAGCAACGGAACTGGGATGAGAATCTAGACTTCATCAGGGACAGCTCCTATCCCAGGAGCCCAATCCTGCCAGGCATTCAGCATTTCAACATCTCCTGGGCCCCCTGGCAGAATTGAATTTCTAATGGCTGCATTTGCCTAGAGGCTGGAGCAACTCCAAGGGGCCCACGTGTATCACAACAGGAAATCTTTCTTGTAGGACCATCCAGACAAGCACAAAATTTGTCAGAGAAGAAAAGGTCACAGTCTGATGTAAGCAAGCACTGGGATTTTTGTGAAAGCTCTTGCAAAGTCACCCTTTCCAAGTCAAAGCTACACACACCCGAGTCAGGCATCTCCTCTTAGGACTGTCTGGCAGTGCTGTAGCAGAGGTCAAACTGCATCACAAGCTCCCTCCTGACTGCACTGTGCTTAGGAATACAGACTGGGGAATGCAGCTCTAGCAAGCAACTGCACTTCCTCTGCTACCCTCTGGGAGGAAAATCCAACAGCAAATGAATTGTACGTGATTCAGAAGGAAGGGCTGGGGAGTGAAGAGCAGGCTCTGTCCCTAAGCATGCCTGGGCAGCTTCCTCCAGCAGCATCAAAAAGGTAGAGGGCCGAGGGGATGTGCCATTGCTGGAAGTTCAGCACCCAGGTGTCCCGAGCCAGAGCCCGTTTCAGAAACACACAGAGTATCTCTGCCTTATGTCTGACGGGCTGAAACAGACCCTGCACTTACGATGCAGACTGAGGAGACACTTTGCAGTCCTCATCCCAGCCGAGTTTGCTGGGCAGGAGAGCTGTGAGCAGTCCTGGGATGCACCAGAAATGCAGGATCCCTCAAGTTCATTCCCTCCCAGACAGGTGCAGGGCGAGCTCCTGCCTCCGGGTCCGGAGGATGCAGAACAATTGCCTCAGCTCTGCAGGCACTGCCGCTCAGCACGGCAGGAGCGGATCTGGAGGGCGCAGGACCCCTTCGCGTCCTCCTGGGCTGGGTGAGCACAGAGCCGGTGCCAAGTTATCCCACCCTCACGTGCCATCAGAGCTCGGAGGGTGGAGAGAAGCCACCAGCCCTGTCGAGCCGAGGAGAAAACTTACTCGACTGTTTGTTCCTCGGGGGCTGGAAGAGGGAGCAGCTCCCGAGAGCGGGAGCGTTTCACATCTGTCACCCTCCGGGTGGCTGTGACTCTGGAGAAGCTCTCTGTCCCCTGGCAGCGCCTCGGGCCAAGGCGTCAGCCCCTCTCCCGGCTCCAGAGTCTCGTCCGTGCGCAGTCCGCTGCCACTGCCTGGCCAGCCGCCACCCGCCGGCATCTCCCCGCCGGACGCGGGCACCCAGCGAACCGGGAACCTGTCAGGGCCGCCGGGGCTTGGAGGGACGGAGCCAGCCCGGCGGCTGCCGGAGCCCGCAGACACCCAGCGGCGGGACGCGCGTAGGGCGGCGGGAGGGCGGCGGGGACGGCGGCTTTCCCTGGTCCCGCAGGGTCACCGGCCCCGCTCCTGTGCCCATCCCGGGCTTCAGCTATGAATAGCTTGAGCCGATTATCCCGGCCGGGGGAGAGGGAGGAAGATACCGAGAAAAGGAAACTTACATCCTCTGCAGCCATGGGTAGGACATCCTCGGAGTCCAGCACCTCGATTTCTTCCGCCTCCGAGCTGGCAGCGACAGCAGGGGAAGAGCTGGCGTGAGGCTCCGGCAGCCTGTCTCCCATGCTTGGAAACGGTCCCCCTCCAGCCCCCGCCCCCCTTCTCCCCAGATCCTTAAAGAAATTAAACCTAGCTGCTGGTTGGCAAACTTTCAAGCGCAGCCGAGAGAGGAGGAAATCCTCCATCCACGGAACATCCAATTAGCGCGGGCAGCGCCGGCGGGCGGCATCCCGGCGGCCGAGCTCCGGCCGGGGCAGTGACCCCTCCCCGCCTCCCGCCCCTGCGGCCGGGCGGTGCCCCCGGCCCGGGCACGGCCGGCGCCTCCCCCGAGCCATCGCCCGGGGACGGGGGTCCGCCCTTCCCGGCGCGGGGAAGCCCCAGGGGCTCTCGGAGGCAGAGCCCGGAGCTGCGGCACGTCCGAGGATGCGGGCTGGGCGGCAGCGAGGGGAGCAGTGCCTGATAGCCCCTGCCCACGGCCGGCACCGCCTCCCACGGGGCGACCCGCGGAGGCTCGGCCGTGGCCGGCACCGGGCAGCCCGGCCAGTTCCAGCCCTGCCCTCCAGCCCGCGGACAGGTGACCAGACGTGCCGGCTCATCGGGGCTCTCTGCAGGAGACTTCTCTGTCCCAGAGTCTCGCCGTGAGGGGCTGGTGCGGGCTTTTACATCTTTTACCATCATTATTTGTTTCTGTATGTCAGGATGGGCAACTTAACCATCTGGAGCCTGGATTAGGAACTTGAGGAATGCCTTGACTGCCGGCAAAAATCCAGCAGTTTTAGCGTCTTCCAATCAAGTACAGAAATAGCAGGTTGGCAAGGGGGAAGGGCAAGCAGAGCCAGGCTGATCCACATGGTGCCAGTGCCTCTTGCTTCCTGCTAAAAGCCAGACAGAGCACAGTCAGAGCAGAGTCCAGCACCACAGGCCATGTTTTCGTGATTGAAAGGTCCAGTATCAGATCAGACACACCTCAGCCACAAGCTGGAAGTCCCTTTTTTCTCTACAATCTGTTTAAAAATCAACCAACCACAAAAACAAAAAGTAAAACAAATCCAGCTAGAATACCTCTGGAAAAAGGAGCAGGATATTCCATTCTGCAGTAGCAGAGCATACAGCAGAGAAATAAAAACTTGGACCTGAACAGAACTTTTCTAGCTCAGGATTCAGGTAGGAAAATGACAACAAAATAAAAGCTCTTCTGAGTCTTCAGTGCAACTGATGAACAGGAGGGCTTCTGTCCCCTTAATGACATCAGTGAAACAGAGCAGACCTTCTGCACATTTAAAGGCAATTCCTTGAGCCATTTCTTGCTGGTCTAGAGTCTGTCCAGCCTGCTCTCCTGAAGGAGATACCAAATCCAGCACTTCTGAGAAGCACTAACCCACTTCACTCATACAACACCACTCCTGCCAAAATATTCCAGGCACTAAACAGCGATTATACAAACAATCTCTTTTTGATTGAAAAACTAAACCTCATCAAAACTTCAAAACAGATGGATAAGCAAAAATATGCTATGCCAACAGAAAGAAACAGCAGTCATTTAAAGATGTCTGTAGGGAGGAGGGAAGCGAGTTTTTAGAGTAAAGAGAGAATAAATGAGCTGAATTTCAGGGGTAACAGGTTCCACTCAGTTGGGGACTGTATCATCTCTGATTCCAGATGCTAGTGGGAAAATGCCAACTGTGAAATCTAACAGGAATGCAATGAACAACAGGAAGAACCCCCAAAACTCTTTACCTTAACACCAAACTCCCACTAAATTGGGAAATTGCTGCAAAATTACAAGTTCATTTTTCTCCTCTAAGGACTGTTTTTCACTAGCGGTAATGATAATTTTTTTTTCCAGGAAAATATCTGCACATTGCACATATGAGCTAGTGCTGTGCTATAATTGCCACAGAAAGGAAATTAGCAGTATTCTAATGAGGAGTTTTGTTACAGACATATCATCTTGCAAGTGTGTGAGTCTCTTAATTTAGAATGTCATTTCTCCCCACTGCATACCCTGGTGAGTCTACCTCGGAAGACAGTAATTGCTAAATAAATGGGGGGGTTGTGGGCCACCCCAGAGCAGATGCAGACAAAAGGAAGGGCTTCAGAAGAAATGCAGACAGAAAGGATTTGAGATAATAAACCTCAATGCATTTTCACACTCAGTCATATAGGCAACTTTTATATTCCAAATACTGCAAACAAAATGTAGATGTACATCCTCCCTGCATTGGAAGTGGCTCAAAAGGTCAGCTCATGAATATGCAATAAACCCCCCTCAAAGTAGGGACCCAGCCAACATCTGTTAGCTAAGCCCTCTGGATCAAATCTAAACAGTTTTTTCACCAGACCTTTCTCCACCCAAAGTAGCCCCAAAGGGCTTTTTAAAATCTTCATAATTCTGACAATTAGAACTATGTGGAGAAACCTACCCAGCTTGATTTCCATACCAGAGTTCAGCCAGCTGGCCAGACTTGGGAGGCAACTTCTGAAGGAAAATGCAGCATTTTGGATCAAAACCCCAAAATGCTGCATACAAACACAACCTTAGGAGGAAATTAGATAGCACATACACAGCTGGGACTGGATGAGGCCTGTCAAATTAACCCCTTCAGACTCATGAAAACAGCTAAAAGCCTCTAAGGACCACAGATGGTTTGAGACAGTGGCTTAAACTCAAGCCCAAAAGGTAACAGTGGTAAAAGACTCTTTGAGCATCATATTCCTTGTGCTGGGACAACACAAATTTACCTTCCAGAACCAATATAAATGAGACCATATGTGCTACTATTTGGCTTTTCCCTTGACTCATGGTACTCTCCCTCCTGAAGTGAAGGAATAGTGGGAAAAAATAAAGTCCAGCCTCTCCTGTGATTTCTAACTTATATTGAAAGACCATTCTCCTGACCCTCCCTATTCCATGTTGTATTTAGAACTTTCCAAGTCCAGCACAGAAAAAGCACCCTAGTCTTTCTACCTGCAGCACTCTTCTGCCACAGTAACTGTTACTGGTAGCAGCTGGTGTGAATTGTGTCTTTGGTTATAGTTAGGGAAATAATTAAATCTGCTATCAACTGACAACTTTTTGGGGCAGTTGTCTTAAAAGGGGAGCTCTCCTATCAGGTCAGCCTTGTGGTATTTTAAGATGTCTCTGCTTGTTTTTACTCTTCACCTGCTGGGATCAAAGCACAGGTTCATTTCTAAGCAAAAGAATTGCTTGAAATGGAGACCAATTAGTAACTCAAGGTTAATTTCCAACATAAAATCATGTCTTGCTTACTATTAATCCTGAACTGATGAGCTTTCAGACAAGAGGTCAGAGCTGAGGGGTGAAGGATGTGTCTCCAAAGAAGATGAATGAAGATCTTTGTCCTCTCAGTGACTTGACACCATGGTCAGGCAATTCATGCATCAGACTGAGCAGGAAGAAATTGAGTCTGGTTGTGGAAAATACAATGAAAGAAGTTGTTAGAAAACTGACAGCACTAGAAGAAAGAAAACAAATCACTGTTGAGAGTAAGTGGACTGGAGTACTGCTCCTTCTTCCCCGCACTTAATTGCAGTAGCTAACGTTTGGACATTCTTCATTATATACTCCATGAGAAGAATTTCCCCTCACGGTAACTGTAATCCTCAGGATCCAGGAGGGCTTGGCCAGTGGCACCGGGGCTGCCTCAGAGAGCACCGACGACCCGCTTGGATGAGGCCACAGCACACCGGGATACCAAGACTTGTACGCTCTCCCCTAAGAAAATCCCTGACCCCAAACCACTGTGGGAGGCCTGTTTTATATAAGGCGGCGGGGATGCGCTCTGTCCCTCACCTGCGCTGGCCGCCTCGGGCCGTGAGGGCGGGCGGGCAGCGCCTCAGGGCAGGGCGGGGGCGCTTCCCTTAGGGAGGCGGCAGAACCGCTCCCGCCGGGCCGGGCTGACGGGGCCGTTCCACACGGGAACAGCCGCTCCCGCCGGGCCGGGCTGACGGGGCCGTTCCACACGGGAACAGCCACTCCTGCCGGTCCCGGGCTGAACGGGGCCGTTCCACACGGGAACAGCCGCTCCCGCCGGTCCCGGGCTGAACGGGGCCGTTCCACACGGGAACAGCCACTCCTGCCGGTCCCGGGCTGAACGGGGCCGTTCCACACGGGAACAGCCACTCCTGCCGGTCCCGGGCTGAACGGGGCCGTTCCGTGCAGGATTTCCCGGTCCCCACGGACGGGGCCGTTTCATGCAGGATTTCCCGGTCCCGGGCTGACGGGGCCGTTCCATGCAGGATTTCCCGGTCCCCACGGACGGGGCCGTTCCGTGCAGGATTTCCCGGTCCCCACGGACGTGGCCGTTCCATGCAGGATTTCCCGGTCCCCACGGACGGGGCCGTTGCATGCAGGATTTCCCGGTCCCCACAGACCGTTTCCCGGGCCGTTTCCCGCTCCCGCCGGTCCCGGGCTGAGCGCAGTCCTGAAGCGCTCGGCGGCGGCGCCCCCTGGCGGCCGCTCCCGGGACTCGTGTCGGCTCCCCAGGAGCCCCGCGCTGCTGGAGCCCGTTCCATCAACACAAAATACTCACCAATTCACTGCCCGCAGCTTCCTGAACCCCACGGAACCATTTCCTTTTTTCTCCCAGTCTTTGTTCCTGACAGTAAATACAAAGTTCATGGTTGACTATTTGCATTTCAGCTTTAAAGTATCACAGAAGGGACTTTGGTCTTCTGTTATAAATCAGAAATAAAATTCTAATGGAAGCATGAGAGAAACTGCATTGCCAAGATATGTAACCTCCAACAAGTGAGGCCACTGGCAGCATCCATTCACATAAAGCACAAAGATTTGTTAAACTCCACCTTTCAGGGCACAGGACGGTAAAGAAAAAGAAGAAAAAGACAGACACAGTACACAGTCATTTTATTGAAATACTTGAAAAGGCCAGCAATGGAAAAATAGGTTTGTCATGAGGAATTTAATGTTTGGTTTACTTGATCGTTAAAAAAGCTGTGTCTATAGGTAATTCTAGCCCATTACAGAATGCACTGTGATCCATGCAACTAATATACTACAGTAGAATAGGCACTGTGTACTATTGTAGTTTTCTCTTATACACAGCTTTCAATGAGTATGACTGACAGATGTGAGAAATTAAACTGCAACATTTTCCAAATTATAACTGTTTATAATATACAAAATTTGCTCATCTGATTCATGAGGGTTATAAAACACAACAGTGAAAAATGAAAAACATGGGTTACACACAGCATATGAAGTTGATCTGGCAGTTTTCAAAGTTTACTTTTTTCCTTTTAAAAGAAAGACCAGACTCTAAATACGTCACTGGTCATGTAAAATACAAAATCAAAGGCCAGGACAGCAAAGGTGACTCTTTCCTGAAATACACGATTAGAGGGGCAAATCTGTTCATCAGTTAAAAATAGGAATGAAAATCACAAATTCTGCCTGTCCAAAAAAATGAAGTCACTTCAGATGAATGTGAAATAAATAAGCAATCCTTGAGGAAGTATGATCCTTGAGTTGAATCTACTCTACTGAAAATGAATTTCACCTATGCACTAGAATGTCACCATGGTGAACATCTAAGAACGGTATTTTGAATAGGTTTTCGGGAAGCAATGTTTTACTTGCTTTAATATGTACAGGTTATTTACAACAAATTCCCTTTTGGCCTCACAAGTTAAGCCATTTTAGCTGGCTGTTAAGATGCAATTCCTTTTTTTCCACACATTACACAATACTGTAGTTGGAGCTATAATTTAAAATAATCTTATGCATGAATTACAAATATTAATAAAGTAACTCTGCATATATAAATATTTCTAGCAGAATTTAAAGCATTCAGAATGTACATAAAAGTGATTTTTTATTTATTTATTTGGTAGGGCCAGATGTGCTTCTTCTCAGATCATCGCTGCTTTAGTAGTGCTTTGTACATGGCAAAACCCAAAACTGCAAACACAGTAGCACCAAAACTTGCTCGGAGCCAGAACGTTGAGCTCTTGAGGTCCGCTTGTGTCACATGCCTGAAATTTAACACACACACAAAACCAGGTTAATTCCAGGACAGGAACTCCAGACAGCTTGTGCTAAACTACTCTGCTTTTGGAAATTCATCACTACACTTGTCACAGGCAAACAGCTCACAATTCAGCCTTATGAGCATTTTACAGTCATTTGCTTTTCTTGAAGCTCAGAATTTGATCTGCAGCCCTGACCACATCCAATCTCCCTGAAGTCAGCGTGCTCACACAGCTGAGGAGAAATGCAGGAGCAGATCATTCATTACTCATGGATGTGAGGAGGGCAAGGTGTCTCCTTTGAGAGTACCAGCAAGCATTCAGGAAAGGAAAATAAAAATAGCTACAAATAATTAATAACTCACAGTGAGAACAACTCTGTCCAGCAAAATTATTTTTCTTTGTTTTCTAAATGTTGAGTTTAATATTTCTGCTTTTACATGAAAAGCTTCCCAGTCCTGTTGAAGATCTACTTATTCTACCCACTTAAAAAAGTTTACTGACAAGTATAAAGTAATATTTTTCCAAAAGCTAGAATCAAACCATTTTTAAATCCCTTTCTTCCCAGTAGTCACAAGAACAGCAACAGAAACAGTCATCCAACACCAAGCTGAAAGCTAAGAGAGAGTGTGAGTGAAACAAGCAGTGACGATGGCACCAACAGAAAAAGACAGTATGGAGTGACTGTATGAAAGAAAAAGCCACATCTCATATGACGGTGGAGACAGGCAATGACCCAATTCTCCAAATATTGCAAGAAGTCTGTGAACATGCTCAGTTAAACAAGGCTGGCAACCCTCAACAGCAGTCTGAAGTATGACAGCTTACCAGAAAGCAGGAGCTACTATTTAAAACAAGTTACCATAAATGCCATAATTCAAAGCACAGGAAGTTCCTAAACAACAGTAAAGTTGATTTTTTTGTTTGTTTGCTTTAGAGATAGAACTTAGAACAGAACTTCACTAGCCTATGTATTTTAGCCTGTGTTAATTACCATGGGTTACTCAGTGAAGCTGCAGGAGGGTTAAGTAAAGGAGCACAGAGATCCTAAGCACACACAGGAGTTCATAGAGTGAGAACTGCAGAGCTGGAGCTCACAAGCTGTTTAACAGAGCAGGAATTGCTACTTGCTATCAAAACACACAAAACCAGTTTTGGATATGCTTTAGCAGACATTTGCAGGAGCCGTATCAGCCAGATAGTTAATCAGAGTTCTGCCATACCACATGCTGAAGAACAGGCTCTTTGATGCACACACCACTGCTCTTTAGTCTAAAAAATCCTGATCTTATTTAAGAATGTCTTGCTGGGTTACAGAACAGACCAAATCCACGAATTCCTGCAAGCATTAGTTTTTCTACAGCTAGTTTTGACAAAGTTTCTGCAAACTGGATGTCAAGTGGCTTGCTGAGGGGAAGAAAGGGAAAAGGCATCTGGGTTTGGCTGTTGTTACCTGTCTTCAAGCAAACGTGGACCAAGAGATGACTCCATGAAGATGGAATCTTCTACAGAGTGGACGGCGTGCACCTGCTGCATAATCCTGCTCTCCTCGTCTGCTAACAGCATGGCCCCCACCTCAGCTACGTACGCTCTTAACCTTGTCACACACATGCACAGTGCAGTTCATTGCATGGCTCAGCAACAGCAACCCTCTCAAATCAAAAAGCCCAGAGAATTTCTCATTTAGAGCCACCTAGCCCCTGATTCTTGTGCAGTTGTAAAAACTTAGTGCTTGGGGAAAACCAGAAACAAATTGACTTTGTGCTTTTAATAAGCTAAGTAAAATGTATGATTTCATGTAGCTAAATGCCATTGCTTTAAGGACAAAGAAACCTGTTGAACAAACTGGGCTTCTCTTCTCACTCCATCTCCACAGCCTCAACTTCGAGGTGTCCCACAGGACACAGCAATACCCCTGCACCATAAACACATCAGCCATAAAACTGATGAGATCCCACTGCTGTTGAGAACTCAGACTGTATTTTATCACTACAGTGGTAGTTTGGGGTCATTTCTTAGTAAAAGGCTGTAAAATCCTTGTCTTCAGATATGTAAATTATAAAACTCATCTGTGTATGTAAAATGAATCACTTGTAGGTAACATGGTTTTACTAGATGACATGACAAGCTCTGTTGGATAGTGCACAGTGCCTATTCTACTGTTGGATGAGTATTTGTGTAACTAACAAGTCTCCAGTTTAATTTGATTAATTCAAATGCCCAACTATTTGTACAATTTAAAACGCCATCGCTTTAAATATGCAAATCAACGTTTAAATTGCAAATTAATGCTTTTGCATTGCCTCATACAGCACTATCTCTCACATCTAGATTTTCTGATTCCTATCTATAATTTACCTTGTTTTGCACATGTCCATATTTAATAGCATGCAAGAAACTTGCTGAGCATGCTTCATCCTCCTAAAAACAATGAATATGTTCTCAGCCATGATAAAATCCTCTTGTAATGTCTAAAGGGAGACTGAATTGGCTTTGATCCCTTTTCTAAGTCTAACAATAGCAGACTCTTTCATTTAAATAAGGAACTAATTCGAGACAGGGACTTGTCTTACAACCTCAAGGAAATCTACTCCGAATGTCTCAGCCCACAAATCCAAAGTTCAAAATGCCTACTGAAATTCAGAACATTATGGATGTCTAACTGCTTTACAACTTCATAAATGTCCAATTTTTCTTCTTTCAATGTTCCTTATGCTGTCATAAAATCCATTTTTACAACTTTAATCTCTAATATTGTTTAGCTCCCATTAAAAGAACAAAAATTATAAAATAATAAAAAAGGATCAGTATTTGTTTCTAGTGCAGGTCCTTTGACATGAAGGTGGCTACAATGCACAAAATCCTTTTTCAATACATACTGTATTGAAGCTGTATTTTAAACTCTTGCTTATTAATAATAATGTTTCAAACTTTCCAGACAGGCTTCTGTGTGTACTTAATCATACAATCAGTTCCACAAATATATGAAAGTCTAGAAATTTTGCCTTTGGTACAAAATTCTGATTTTAATGCACATTTTAGAAAAAAAAAGAAAAAAGCCATCTTTTTATTCAACCTACCCTTAACAGTGAGTCAAGTACCTTGTCACTTGTTGAATCAGATCTTTGAAATCTGAATAGTTTCTTTTTTTTCACGAGACTTTAACAACTCACAAGAAGTTTGTCACATACACTTGCTAAGAAGTTAATTGAGCATGCCTGCCATGGGTACACACAGAAAACTGCTGAGTTATGGGTCAGTGCTGACACTTTTCCCTAGGTCAGCAGAATAATTCCCAGGTCTGGGAAGCTTTATCCTTAAATACAGAAGTTCAAAAACATTCCTATAGTAACTTCCAAAGCATTTTAAAAGCACAGCGCTGAGGCCAACAGGCTGCTCAGAGCAGAACTCGAAGCAAGTTCATGCAGCAGCCTGCTCTGACAAAGTTTCTTAGCATTAAATATAAGCAACTGAATTCCAAAAGCATCACATAACTTGCACAAGCTGCTGCAGCTTCCCTTCAGGCACATGTTTTCCTAGGATGCAAACTAAGTCCAGCAGTTAGAATTTTCCCCCATGCATTAGTCATCTAAAATGTGAAAAGCTCCAAATGCATCTTATAACCCACAAAACCTATAAATGGATGTAAAATGCCAATTCAAAATGCTCTGTTTAGAAAGAAACCAGGAGACAGTTTCGCAAATTTCTATGCAGTATGGGAAACTGAACAGCTTAGAGAAGGAGGAAAATAAATTAGTTATTTTTAATGTCCTAATGTCATTTTGGGCATGTCATTTAGCAATGTCCCAATTTAGGGGACACCTAAGTGTAGAGATACATTTCTGCAATTAGATTTAATTGGGATACACAAGTTTTGAAAAATAAACTGCATACATTGCACATAGTGAAAGGTAAATCCTCGTTATACTCTTAGAATTTTCCCATTATTACAGGAAAATACAATATAATGTATTAATTTCACAGAAGGAAGGTTGTCACAGAAAGCAAAACCTTACTAATAATTCCTGAAACAACCAGTTTCCATATGGAAGTCGAATTTCACTTCAATTCCACAATGTTTTAAAAACTCTAGAAGAAAAACATCCTCTGAGAAGTCTTCTTGCTGAACAACACAATTCTCATGTATTACAATTGTCTTATTTTGAAGTGAACTTAGCTGACAGAAAAATGCCACTACTGTACAAGCAAAAGGCAACATGGATGATTTGAAACCAAGGGGGGAAAAAAAAAGCCAAAAAATCCAAGCTGATCATTAAGGGTTAGAATGACAAAAGTAGAAATCCTGCTTTTGGTAAAACAATGTAGTAAAAAGAGATTAGGTGCCAGCCAGCCAAATACAAGTGAACACCTAAAGAAAAGAAGAAATTAAAACTATAAAAATACTACAGCATATTAGCAAGTCTCATACATGCATGTCCAGTGCTTTGAATGTTGTGCCTCCTTCCTCAAAGAACCAATAAAGTGTGACCCTGGGCAGTTCAAACCAACACAGCAATCTCCAAGCTGAAGGTGCCTTTCTGACAGCCTGCAACCCTCGGGGGAGCCCCTGAAGTTTGTCCACAGAAGAGAAACTGAGGGGGGCATGAGCAGGTTTCTCAGCTGCACAGAGGCAAAGTTCCTTTAATTACTGCAGTGGGAATATTCAAATGTGATTTTATATCATGCCTTGGTAACAGTGTTTAGGGGTTACTTAGCAACAAAGGGCACAGGAAGGGGTCCAGCGTGAAAAATTTCAGTTTACCTGATAAGCTTCCACAGCCTAAGGGAACAGGAGGAGATCAGGAGAATAAAGAGCTCCAGAGAAACCTACTTCCCCCATCAGTTATCTAACTTTTGCCCAGCTATCTGACCTAACATTTGTCAAGGCAAAATAAGAAAGGTTATAGAAACTAACTGAATCAGAAAGTCTTTCTTGATCCAAATGCTTTCCCTTATCTAATCACACATCATTAGATGTATGATTTTATAAGACAAGAAATCCATCTCTACCCTCCTATGCCTGCAACTGGGAGTTATTCCCCTTTGTTTACAGGTATCCCAGCTCTACCATATGTGCAGTTATGCAGCAGCTCATGTGCTGAATGGTAAATAACCTGCAGCAAGGGGTTGGGTTAGGGAGTTGGTGAGGTGAAGGGAGCATGCTGGAAACCTGAAACAAACCCTAATGACTGAGAGAAAAGGGGATTCTAGGAAATAATTCTTCTTTCTGGAGGGATTGAGGAATTCTCTTCACCTTGAATTACAGACTTTTTAGGCAGTAGTGGATTCCTATGTTTGTTCCAGACTCCCTAGTGATAAGGTGTGGAATGACAGCATCCCAAACCTCAACAAAAGATTTCAGTGCCCTGAGACCCTGACAGCACTTCAGAGGAATGAAGTTCAATGTCTAATGCAAGACTCAAAAAAACCCTTAAAACAGAGAAACAAACCACAACAGCGAATGGAGCAACCCATATCAGTTCCAAAAAATGAAGATGTGTTAGAGGTGATTTCAGCCTCAATAATGAAGAGTTGGGATTTTCAAGTAGTAACTGCTCAATGAAGTTTGAAAATTACAATATGCAAAGAGATTGCTGTTTCAAGGGATTTCTGTCTATGGGATGACTGCTGTAGAAGACATGCATCATGAAGAGCCTCACTCATTCAGTCTGTTCCTAAGCTAATGAGTTTTACACCCTTCCTTGAATTCTCACTCTGTGGTTAACACTTGTGTCTTGGATTAAAGTGGTATTTGACAAGGAAAATGCTCAGTAGGTGGGTGTATCAGCAGACCTCCTACAGGTGTGTCATTTGCATTTAAAGGAGACAGACACTCTTAAATGGAGCAGCTACATCTGAAACCTGTAACAAGTAGTAACATCCATGGACCAGCAGCATGTCAGGATACTTCAACCAGGGCCTTCAAATAAACACATTTACCATCTAAGCCTCCAAGAAGGCCATGGAGGTTGGAACCACCCCACTGAACAGTTGCTTGGTTTGAACTCCCATTTTCTGGGGTGTGATGACAAGTGCTGAGGTGTGAGTAAACCCTGTGTGTCAAAAACTGCCTGCAGTACACACAGGACAAGTATAGCCCTGTTTTCAATGCTGAAAACCAGTTATCTCTCTTTACCAATTGTTTTTCCAAAAGTATCTGGAAATGCAAATGTTTAAGCATTTACCACGTCGTACATGTTGCATTTCATTCAGAGAGGAATTGGATGTTAAAAGATCTGGATTATTTTTTAACACAAAATGCCCACTCTTTGGATAAACCAAGCATAACACACACACACACAGAAATTCTATGAACTCCCAAATATCAAATTAGCAATTATAAACATGTAATTATGTTACATGATGCTGCTGTAAGTCAAGCTATGCCTTTATGAAAATATCTGTGTAACTGGGATCCAAAAGGCAGCACCTCTAATCAATACTAAAAGAACCTGCAATGTCTCAAGTGAGAAACATTACAGACTTGTAGACACTACTTAATATCTATTAGCAGTTCCCTAAAAACACAGTCCTAATTCCTGCACAGTATTTCTGCAATCACAAAGACTCTGAATCAACAACCAAATCAGTAATGTTTCAGAAAAATGACTGAACTAAGCTCAAAAGAACCTCCAAGTTAAACCACGTTTGATAATTCTATGACAATTATTAAAGTATTGGCCTATTCAGTGAATATGGGGTGAAAAATCTGCAGTATATAAGGTTATTAATTGCTTTTTCAAAGACACCCTTTATTTTAAAAAGCACACCTGGTACCTAGAAAATAAAGTTAAGGACCTGTTAAGAACTGCAGTGAAGAGTTTGTTCTTTACAGATTGCAGCAAGTCTGAGTTGAGGAAGTTCTGACAGATGCAAAATGTACACCTGTTGCAGGCGCACATACAGCGTAACCGGGCATGGCTGCGAAAACACACAGAAGGACAGGAGTTGAAATCTTGCTCATCAAATCAGGTGCACATTAGGACTGTGCCACAACCGAGAGAGAGATTTAGGAATAAAAGGTACATTTGAATGAGTAAGGAGAGGAGGAAAAAAAATACACTGGGGAAGAAAGGGTACAACTACAGCTGTGCAGAATTTAAAGGTTAGAGGTTCTATGTCTTGGACGTTTTGGCATCACCACCATATACAGATCTTAACAACAAAGCAGAAACATGAATGAAAATGTTTGCTGAATTTATACAAGTTCCCATAAAAGGGAAGCATTTGAAGGCTTCTGAGTATGTCTGCACAGCAATAGGTAACACCCCTTTTTCAAAGGAAAGGAAGCGACATTTTCTACCACTTCGAATGCACTCTTTACAGGGTGAGCGTTGCCTCTATTTTTCCCACCCTACCAAACACACATGCTTGAAAACTAAGGGAGAAGCAGGAATATTGATATGACAGACATTTGGTCAGTGCTACACTTTAGTGGTTTCCCAGTATTCCAGTGCTACATAATGAACACAAGAGAAAAAAAAAAACAAAGCAAAACCAAAACTAAAGCTTTACAGATGTAATTCAGCAAATTCAGTTTCAAATAATTAAAAATACCCTATTATTTTGGGTGAAAGTGACATTAGTTCTATTTATTTAAAGCAAATGTCAGCTGTCATACTAGACTCCATCTGCTGTAATATTTGTATAGTTCATCACCATATTAAAAGCTTCACCCACCAAAAGAAGAAATGCGAAGTGAGTTTAGCAACAGGTAGATGTGTAGTGAAGGAGAATCTGAGCTTAGGTATCTTGTACCTGAAGTCCAAAGATGTTTATACAAAAATTCTATTAAAATTTTAAGATTTATTAGATGAATGAACTGAAGCACATAGTAATAAACACCCTGAAAACAAAAAGCACTTTAAGCAGTGCACTGAGGGAACTGTTGTGCACTAAGGTGCTGTTGCTTGTAATCAACAGTCAAGTTAAGCTGCCAACAAGGATTACAGTACAACTCATTCTCAAAAATACCAAGATGTGAAAACTGATATACTTTTGTATCTCCAACACCCTGTTTGTTGGAATTTGCATCATGAGCTGGATGCACTAGTGTATTCTTCAAAAAAAGTCTCACCTATTGTTGCTAAGGTTGATTTCTGTGTTGGATATATGCCAAGTTCCTCAATTTGAAACAGTTTAAAGATTCTGCTCAGGCCATTCATATCTCTCTGTTGCTAAAGCTCAGTGAGGCAGTTCCATCCTGTGGCTAACGATGGCATGCAGTGAGTGGTGCTGTGTGACCATGCACGTGGAAAACAGAACAGCTCTGGTACTTACGGATACATTGCCATTGTAGTCAGCTTAACAAAGATATCCTTACTCGGCACATCAGCAGTATTACAAGTAAAGGCTTGGGGTGGAGGCATTTTGTGTTTTTTGCAGAATTCAGCAGGAGAAATACTATATTCCTGTCTAACTTCATGCAAGTCGGACTTGGCAGCTACCACTAAACATGGTATTCTGCTGTCCATGAAGTGCTGCTGCAAATTTAAAGGAAAAAAAAGTGAAAGAAACAGTATATGACACATTCAACCTGGAACAAGCTGTACTGCACTGGTTGCAGCAGCATTGAGATGTATTCACGGCACTGAAGTCAGGCATTTCTAGGAGCAGAGTAGTTTACATAGAAAGGTAGATGTTTGCCTTGTATGAGTAACAGAACTGCACCACTGCTAAGACATCCTGATATACATAACCAGCACTTAGAAATAAAATGTCTTTTAAGCACTAGAACCAGTGTATAGGTCAGATACTGAGTATTTAGCCAGTGAGAAGAAATATAAATATAGAGGTTTGTCAATATAAACTCTACAAACCTTAAAAATCCTGGCACAGTACTCAAAGGATTTGGGATTACTGACATCATATACCAGGCAGACAGCATCGCATATGGTCTCAGCATCAGTTAAAAAGTCTGAGTCACTGACATCGTGTAGCTGGAAAAAAAGATGGTTACAGAGGGAAAAAAGCTTGTCATTATGCAGTTAAAGGAATTTTGTAACTTGTCTCATGATTTTTATGGCTTTTTTTTTAATGTATCCTTCAAACTAATGGACTGAGAATAGGCAGAATTAATGAAAAAGAACAGTAGGAATTTACCATGCAGCCAGCATATGTGAGCTGTTATCATCACATCTGCAGGCAATCACCACCTCAACATAAAAAGTGGTATTTACTTTAAAACAAAAGCTGAGACACCCACAGAAATGGGCATTCATCCTACAGAGGAAAGCCACAAAGCAGGACTAGATGCCAGAAAACAAAGAAAGAGATTGTATTATCATAAAGGAAAACTAGAATGGAATATGCCTTAAAGAACTGATTTCTCCCACTGAATACTAATTTTAGCCATTCTAATCACTCTGTGTGACAGCTGCTTCTTACTGAATAGGCAGATTGACTTCTGATCATTAATCACATGTTATAATTTGATACACTGCAGTGTAATAATAAATGGACTAGGTTTTGTGCAACTCAGGTCAAGGTTTCAAAAATAACAGGTTTGACCAGGTTCTGCTAAATTATCAACAAAAAACCCCAGAAGTTATTTGGGACAGAAAACAACAGGGAGGAATCCACGTTAAGAAGAGACAATTAAAACTAGTTTGTTGTAGAAGGCTCTAAATAATTCACAGAATTTTAACATTAATCAGTCTTAGGCAAACAAGAATGAGGCAGCCTTACCAGCAAGTATTTTTCCTGTCCATATACATAGACTGTATTAATGGCATAGTAAGATTTGTGTTCTGCACGTATTTGCCTCTGTCTCTGAAAAGGCAGAATTTCATGTTAGACCACAGCAACGTCTCCCTTTAAATTAGATTTGAACTGCTGGTTTGCTCCATTTTTTAATGAATTAAATTATAGTAATCTTTGAGGTTTTTTGCAAGGAAATGCATAGCTATAATCTATGATGTACAACTCATTATTGCATGCAATAGCCACTGCCAAAATAGAACAAAACCAAAAAACCCAAACTCCTCCTTAGTAATTCTGTATTTCCTCAAAGAGCTCTGCAAACTGAGTAACAACCATTAAAGCTCTAAGATCTATCACTTCTGCTGTCTAATCTTAACTCAAGAGCATAAATAGGTGAATATAGGCAGTATGTTTCTTACTATTAGATTTCTTCCAAGAAGAGCTTGAAGAACTCCACTTTTCCCACAGCCTTTCATTCCAACAACATTGCATCGGAAGACATTTCGCTGAGTCTGTTTCTTCTGGAGGTCTATCTTTTTATCTCTTGTCACTTTTGGAAAAACACAAGATATAAATGCATGTGAAAACATGAAAATGCAAACAAAATAATCTCACAAAAATATTAAAGGTTTCACTTGAGCAGAAAGCAAAACAGAGTAAATGAAAATAGATGGCCCATTAAATAATTTACTCTTTAGCATATTTCTAAATTTAAATTTCTCTGTTGTATCAAATTTTTATTACCTGTAATTGCTGATGCTTGAGATTCTTGTTCTGCAAGTATGGAGTACCCTAAATAACCCAGGTACTCCAGGCAACGCTGCACATCCAGGTATGTGGTTAGTCTGGCAGAGGGGACAAAAAGAACTTTCAATTGTCACCACCTGGGGTACCAATCTTTATAGTACTGAAACAATCCTTATCTCCTGTCTCCAGATTGACACAACATTCCTGCACTATGCAGTGCTGAAGGACAAAAGCCTCTGAGAGTAAATGGTGATAACTTCACCAGCCTTACTGGTCACCAGAACTCGACAAAGGCAGTACTTGCTGAGGCCTATCAACCCACACTGCATTTTCTTATCTCCCCAAGTAACATTTTCCCATTTTCTGTATTTTAAATTGGGAAAAAAATCTCTCGTTATCGAGCATTATTTTTCAAACCATCTCTGAGGGGTAGAACAGCAGCAATAACATTTCAATAGGGATCACAGGGATTTCCACATTTTGAAGAGACACTTCTTCATTGTTAGCACTAAATGCTGGCCAAATCCTGAACAGGTTATAACAACAGTCTGAAGGATCAGGCCACTGGATGGCTACAAAAACTCGACTGCTTGGATCAATTTTCAACTATAAAATTTCTAGTCTTTCCAACAGTTTTTTAAGAAGACTCTACAAACACATGATCACACCCAAAGTTCCCAACTACTACAAGGTCCTGTATCACACTTACGTCCACTGTGAGAGAAAGCCTTGGTATGTGATCCATCCTCTTTCATTTGTACAAACTGTGTTGTTCACATCAGGTCCCCATGGCATGTAAGGGAAGACTTTGAACAAGTCTTTCAATTCCTCAGGAGATAAAGCACAATCTCTATCCTGAAACAAAATATGGTATCAGACATAATTTAATTTGTGTCTATTCCAAACTGGTATTGTCTTGCTGTACACTTGGCAAGATTCAAGAAACGAAACTTATTTCTTTTCACTGTTCTTTCCTTGTTTTTAATAAGATTAAATGTATGAGCTACTTAAAAACAATTAGGTATTACAGCTATTAACTGCCAACTCTCCTTGTAGAAATCATAAGCTGAAGGTTAGTTCTGACTCCATAGATTAAGCTAAAGCCAGTTTCTGAATAAAATGACATAATGATAAAAACACGTTTTTGTTAGCAAAACTCCTGACAAACCAAGGCTAATAACTACAAAGACACACACACACACACACACACACACACACACACTCAAATTAAATGCTTACCAAATCATGTTTATCAAAAATACTTTGAAGAAACAAGTATGCATGATGATTTAGTTCTGTTGTGCAGTCAAGGGGAATTTTTAGGCTGTTAATTGAAAACAAAAACAAATACAAGCGGCATTAATTGTTTATGAAATACAGAATATTAAAACGCAAAATACAAACTTTATGAATTATAACATTTAGTATCTGACTTGGCACTTAACATTAAGAATTTATCTTCACATAGATCAAAGCACATACTTTTTATTAGGAATTCTAAAATGATGAATGAGTACCTTTATGTTATATGATATCTAGCTCTATAGTAATCACATTTTTGTTGGTTTGCTTTGTTTTTGTACTTTGGGGTTTGGGTTTTTTAACAAAAAATTATGCAGTTACATTTTTAATAGAAGTCACAGAATTGGTCTTAACAGCAATCTCTTAACTTTTTCTCTTAACTTTTTAATTTGGGGATTTTCAATAGGTCTCAAATGCTATGAAAATCCTGACAAGTCTTTTAGAATTTAATGCCACATACAATAAGCAACTGCTCAGATTTATGTTCCAGTTTTGCATTAAGAGTCTCTTCTGCCACCTTTCTTACAAAGAAAGAGAACAGAACACGATTTGGCACCAGGGAGTTCTTCCTTCGTGTTGCTCAGTCACATGAAGGTTTTGGCTGGGTGGTCATTAAGCAAGGGAGGTACTTGATGGAACAATGTGCTAAATAAACACACTGCAATAACCCTGTCCTGCCAAAGCAGGAGCAGCACAGGCTGAAGTGCAGCTTGGAAAGCTGCAGTGCTACATACGGAGGGAACAGGTACTCTGGTGTAAGCTCCAAGTCATCGTCGTAGCCAAAGCGACGCAGAACAGTCCAGGTTGTCTCGTGCCTTCCTCGCTGAATGAAAAGTGTGTGTAGAAAAAGAAAACCTACAAATCAAAAATTGTGAAATCTTAAGGCCTTGAAGTGCTTTACCTGCTAAAAGTATTTTTAATAGAATCAATATCAGGCTTGGAAAGAAAAAAAGCTGGAATATACATTAAGATTTTAAACCTCCTGGGTGATATCACAGCATTATCTACACAGACTGAACATTCAGAAATCATTATATTTGTGAAAGTGTTCTCCAAGGAACTGTTTCCTTCAAACAATTCCCTTGGTTTTCTGTTGTTGTTTGCTTTTTCCAGTACCAGCATTTTAGAGTTGTATGAAAATAAACCCAATACTTTCAACAGCTTAAAACAGAAAGCTTTAGCCTGGAGAGAACACTGCCTTTAGTTTTCTTGTATTAAAATAACTGGGTAGGATTTTTGTTTGGCACTTCCCAGGGCTTAAGGAACACCGAGGTAGCATAGTTCAGTAACCTCAGCTCCTGCAGTCTGAAAATCAAGACAGAGCATATTCCAAAAGACCACCATTTTCATGTAAGAGTGATTATCAACTGTATGAAGATATATCTTTTAAGAGTTAAATAAGACTCACCTTTTAATGTCAATCCATTATCTGCAACTCCATCACTTAGGTTTTTCCTGACTACATTCTTTACGTCTTCCAAAGCCTGAGGTGCCAGTGGTGTATTAAAACAAATTCTCTAACACAAAACCAAAAAATAGCATTTTAGGACCACTAGCTAATGAGTTAGACAAACAGCATGTCCTGTATGAAATACAGCCTTAAACATTCTAGTAAGCTAGTTAAGGACAATACAATTTCTTAGTGGAAATAAAGGTGTACAAACTGATTTTTAAGTACAATAATAGATTTTAAAATTTTGCTCTTGAACTCAAACTTGAACAATGGTTAGAAATAAAAGTAATTTCATTTCTGTTTTTACAAATCCATTCTCCTATTCTCCACTTGAGACCTAGTATTTAGGCTTGATTCCCTTACAGTTCACCTCCCTATTACTTATTCAAAACCAATCATTTTTTGTTCTAGCATTATATAGTTCACCTTTAAGCATGGTGGAAAGATAAGCAAAAGAGGTACCTGAAAGAAGTTGAGCTCTGCATCATTGAGAGTACCATCATTATCTTGATCAGAAATTCTAAAAATGCGAGTCAGTGCTTTAATACAGGCAGGTTTCATCTAAGGAATAAAAGGAAGTTCAGTATCTTTCTAGGCTTGAATATAAAAAGATTACAATGACACCAGGCAGCTCAATCACATGGAAACACACACTAGTCTTCATTTACAGTTTCAGAACAGAGACATTCATTCACATGTACACAAAAGTCAAAAGCAAGAGGAAATAAAAAATCGATTTAGCGAATTTATATCCATCAATTTAAAGCAATTATTCCACATTAAATGTTTTTCTATTCAATTATTAGAAGAATCCCAAACTCTTCACAAGCTGAAGGTGGCACTACAAAGTTATTAAAAAACATAAAGCTCAGTTCTCTAAATTCAGTCTTATTGCTACAGAAAACTTTGAGAAACAACTAAATTTTTTCCCCAAAACATTTTTGGTGGGGAAAACCATCTTGAAATCCCAGTGCTTTGCAAAACTAGACAGGTCTAGAACTACAGCCAGCTCGCTTCAAACATCAAATACTGAAAACCTTCACAGGACTCATTCATCTACTAGGCAAAGCATTGAGCATAGGGACTATCTCTAGGACAAAAGAACTGCTAGGATACCTTCCAAGTGAAGGAAAACAGACACTGGTAATTCTCTCCCAACAACTACCGTGATGATGGACTCTTCTCTTCACAGAGGTCACATAGATTGCATAGAGATTGGTTTTGGAAAACCAAAAAGATTTCAGCACAACAATTTTATCACAACATTACTAACACATATAGATGATTCTGATGGAAGAAATCAAAACAGGGTTATTTTCTGATTCTCTACTTAACACAGTATTTACAGCTGAAGCAACTTTCCTACTTCCCAATACTAATTGGATATAATTAGAGAGTCTATTTGCATTTGCTCAGGAAATTTTTATTTAATAAAAATACTCCTTCATAATACACTCAGCTAACCACCTGATACCTAAAAACCAGACTCAACACTTGTTTCTTATCCCTTTTGCCAAAGTTTCACAGTTTTCTCAGAAAAAACTTCTCTTAGATCAGGCCAAGTCTAGAGTGTTTTCCCTGAAATAAATGGAGTTCCTGTGAAATATACATCTAAAGGAGAACTGAACTGAAGACATAATTTGGGTCACATTACATTTGGCTCAAAGCCATTAACAAAGCTTCTTGTTTTACCCAGCAGTTCACATGGGTAACAAAAAACTGTCTTCACTGCTTTGAACAAAGAAGAAAGACAGGTCAGGTTCATCCATCACAAAACAACCCCCGTGGTTCTGGGATGCAATGCCTGACATTTGGGGGTGGGGTGCTGGTAACAGAACACATTAAGAGATGCAAAATCCACTGAAAAGGAAAGAACAGGAAAATTATTCACTCCCCCCAAATTATTTGCTCTGAGAATCTATGGATAAATACCTCTTTCTCCTCTGGGCAATAAAGAGGACCTGTAGGATGTAGAACAGCTTTCTGTGCATAATAAAATAGCTCAGATATATTCTTCAAGTTTTTGGCTGAACACTGAAAGAGAAATCCTCACATTGATGAGCTAGTTTCTTGATTATTTGGCGATTTCTTCTGAAATTTAAGTAAGCATCAAATTTTTAAAGATTTAGTCCCCTCCTGTTGGTACAGGACTGGTTTGGAAAAAAGACATCCAGCCCCTATACCTGTTCAATTAATTAACAAATGAGGTCTCACTAAATTTGCTGTCATACCAAGAACAGAAACCAAAAAGCTGTACCTACTCTGAAAAAAAAAAAAAAAAAAAAAAAAAAAAAGATATATCCATACATATTAAATTAATCTTGAATAATTTGCAGACATCTGTCTGGCTTAATATTAAATTGAAATCCCTTGTTAAAGCGAACTATGTGAGGAGGCTCTAAATATTAGAATTTGACAGTAAAATCTGATTATACAATAGTGTAATCTTCCCTAAAAAAAGACAGCATATAAACTCACTACTATAATTACTCCAGTTTGAAATATTTAGTTTGGAAAAAAAATCCCTTTTTCTGCTATCAAGTTGCCATACATGCTTGGCAAGAATGTATTTTTTGTTATTTGCTTTAACTTCAGAAAGTCTTGCATACCTCTACACAGGTTTCTATTTCTGTATATTGATTCATAATGGGAAGGATAGTTTCCATACTACTGTACTCCACTAGATCAGACTTGTTTCCAACTAATATAAGAGGCAGCCTAAAAACAAAAGAATATTAAGAGCTTTAAAGACAGATGGATAAAAATATGTATTTTAATTTAGCATTTTATGTCCCACCAGAAACCACTGTATTATTTTTATGATTTAATTAAATGTCACTGGAGGCAATGGGTAAAACTAAAAGACAGCAGTTTAAATAGTGTTTTGATATACACTCAGAAATGTACTTCTTGTTGATTCTACAAAACCCACACATTTAAATACAATGGTAACTAATTACATTGTTATTACCCAAACCAGCATCAGTAGAAAAGTTATACAGACCATAGAGCCAAAGCCAGTTATACCATAGCAAATATAAACACACCTGGTAAAAGCTGCCCATGAAATTCAAAAGAAATAACATTGCTGGCACATGTAACAGACCTACATACTTCAAATCTCTTGCTGCTTGGACTTCTTATATAAACTTTAAGTTTAGTATTTGATTTTCTTAAACAATTAACATCCTCAACACTGTTCATTGACACCCATCGATGTGCAGCCTAATTCACACTTCTCATCTTTACTTAAGCACCTGCTATCTTTGTCTGTCCTTTCATTGATGAGAGGAATCCATCGACTCGTTACCTAAAGTGGGATTAAAAACAGACATGAAAAATACATATTCAAATTAAATGTGACTGAACTGTGTACAAGTTTCACTACAACTGCTACTGCTTTTTTCCAAAAAGGCACATAGTGACCCACAAAGGAGGAAACAAAAATTGGAGCTGATTAATGAGCAACTTTCCCAGACAGGTGAAATGACTAAAAACTCATAGGTTGAAATGGAGCAGAAGCAAACCCACGTCTGTTCATTCTCTTAACAACTGATTTCAAACTCCATCTCAGGCATTTGAAATGTCTGATCCAGATTTCAGCTTGACATCAATTAACAGTGCACAAGTTACATCTCAATAATGGGATAAAATGTGTTACTGTACCTTATCAATAGAATTCTTGTTGTTAACAGCATAGACTATACAAATCACATTTGCCTGAAATGAAGAGAAAGGAAAAGCTTGGAATTCCAATGCTCAGAAACCCCTGGGCAACACAGACAATTAAAGACCATACATAACAACATCAGAGTAAACTCACTATAGAACTCTGTTCCTGGCTTGTTTAAGCTACTTGGAGCCTGAACAAGAAGATTAAAACAAAGAACTTATATGGTGAGAAGTGCCAAAAAGCCTGTCTTGCAGTGTGACAGTCACAGCTGGTGCCTGCAGAGACCTGTGCCACCAGGAAATCCAAACTGAAGTCATAGTGTGCAGCCTCCACTGAAGCACCAAACCAAATGCCAGAAATGGAACACAACACCATGACAGACTGTGCAGAAAATGTGCAAAGGTGCTCAGAAAGAACTGAAAATAGCAATCAGAAGGGATGATGAAGTCACCAAGAAGCCTGTGCTATTCATAAATGCAATAGCACCATGTGACAGAAAGAAGTAAAATGGGTATTTTCAGGGTAGAATTATTTATACAAAAACTGGCTTGCTGATTAAAGTTCTGTCCTTTCACTTGGAAGGACAAAGCTTAAGCTCAATTCACCAACACAGTGTCAGTATCTACTTTCTTTATTTAAGATTTCTTAAATAGATATCTTTCCTATAGCACAAGCCACAAAACAAAACAGAAAATTCCAAGCAAGAAAGGTTTTTTTTTCCTTGAGTTCAAACTGGAGCCTATCTACTGCACGGAATTTCAAAGGAAAGACTTCTTCCTAAACAATTTTCTAGCAAACATTAAAATACACTTACCTGTGATATTTCATGGTAAAGCTGCTCATCACTTTGCTCTGCTTCTGCATTCAATAGAAGAAGTTATTCATTAATACCAAAATTTTTGCAAACAAAAAAAACTTCTGAAACTGAACTAGGTTATTTCAGAATGCTCATGAGACAACTTTGTCAAAGCCTTGTTACTTAAACTTCTTTTTATAAAACACTCTAATGATTGCTCCTTCCAAAACAATAATTAAATTGGTCCATTAATTTGTAAGACAGAAACAGTCTGTTGCACATCAATTTTTTAAAGCTGTTTGGAAGAGGAAAAATTGTATTTGTAGAGAGGTTCTCTTTGGAACAAATAATAGTTTGCATCTTTCTTTATTTCTCAACAGCCCCTTCCTTCTATAATAAACTTTTACATCAGAATATGACATATGTTGATTTTATTACAGTGGTGATGATTTTTATAATGAAACCAAGTCTCTGCTAACTGAATCTATGAAAAAATCATTCAATAGAAAGAAAAACTCACTCCACATAAATTTAAGATCAAGTCCAACAACAAAAAAAACCCATTATTTCTTTTTCCAGGTGGTTAAACACGTCAAAGGTATTTCCTCAGCAGAGATGGGAGAGAGAAGACAGGAAGGTACCTGCTAACATGCCTAACTCTTGGCTTGCACTGCAAATGGCAGAAGGGTTTTTCTAGCTGTGCAAGAGTTGCACAAACTTATGATAGCACATGAACTTTCTCAGTGAATCTATTTATCTATTCAGTAATAGGATTAAAATGCAAGAAAAAAATACAGAAGAGTAAAATAAACTGACCCAAAATTATGAAGTGTCCTAACTTAGAAATTCAGAAAGTTTCTACTTTACTCCAGACTTGTCCCACCTGCAGCTCTGGTCCCAGACCTGTCTGACTGTGACAGGCTGTTGGGTCAGACAAACAACTC
The DNA here is from genome assembly GCF_052056855.1 of Sturnus vulgaris. NCBI lineage: Eukaryota > Metazoa > Chordata > Aves > Passeriformes > Sturnidae > Sturnus > Sturnus vulgaris. Next base: position 3,831,271 of record NC_142262.1, read on the forward strand.
CTCCAAATCAGTGATGGCACCGAGCAGCCCCTACCTGAATAATCCACTATGTGGGTGGGCACTCTTTCAGGAGTGACATCAGCTGGAATGGTGATTTCTTCAGCTCGGGGTGGAACCTGGGGTTGAAAGGAACAGCAAGAAAGAGCCTTTCAAGATAATCCAGATGGTGACAAAAGTCATGCAGTACAATACAGCTGCCATTTAGTCAGCTTTAAACAGAGCAACGAATATTAGTTGTTCACGTTGTTTAGTTATTCGAGTACTTTTGGTTTTTGTTTGGTTTTCTTTTTTTTAAGTACTGAAAGTCACTGCTACCTTCTCATTTTTTACCTGTCTAGTTACTGCATATGGAACTTCCTGCATGCTTTGCAGAAAAGCAACACTGTTGCTTTTGTATTGAAGATACATTCAATGAATACTTCTATAAAACTCAAGCCCACTCTATCCAACACCTAAACAAGCATAACAGACAAAAACAAGTCTCAATTTTTACACAATTGTAACCTGACAACGACGTTGCTTCTGACAGTGCTAAACATCAAATTCAGAAAATCCTGAAAAGCAAAACATGATGCTAAAAAAAGCTTATTCTGAAAAACGCTGTAAACTCTGATAGGCCTTTTTTCCAAAGAACATTAATCTATATTCAGGAACAATCAAATTAAACCTAATTTTAATGAAAATCTCCTGCACATCTGTTTATTGCCTTTCACCTGCTGACACTGAACTTTCATGATACTTTACATTTACCAAAACAAGGGAAAAAGTCAATCACCACAAGAATGTCTCTTTGTGAAGCTCTGCTCATCTTCCTCAAGAGTGATTACTGGTGACACCCTGTACATTAAACACTATTTCCAAGCCTGAAGTGCCTGTTAGAGCCCATAATGCTGCTCTGATGTGCCTGACTGGCCTAAGGAACTGGACAAGTCCCTTTCAGCAGCTTTTATAGGACACAGTATTTTTACAAAAGTTTTTTCTGTAATTTCAGGGAGATCTTGTGTTACATATAAATTACGTTTTTTCTCTACACATGATGTTAGACAAATATTCTAAGTTATACTGCAGGAAAAAGCTGAGAAGTGAACAGAGGACTACAATTCACTAAATACAATAAAAAACAATTTGCCAAAGGAATTGGATCTCCTTTTTACCTGCAAGGTTAGGAACGAAATTCAATTATGTTAACAAAATTCATTTATGTTTACAATCCACTCTTGACTCCTGAACTGTGGTAACCTACTGATTTGCATTAAACCCAGAGCAGAGTAGATTCAAAGAGCAGCACATGATGTCTATTTTAAGACCTGTGATCAGAAGAAATAAACATTCATGTTTATATGTAAAAAGCTTAACTATTTGCAGCAGCTATGGTTCTTTTTATGGTACAAAGAAAACTATGTGGGACTTTTTTGAAGGAACAATGTGTAGAACTCGGGTTTTCTGCAGTTTTTACTTCCAGAGTCAATAAAAGCATTCTTCACAGACAGAAGTGGACGCCATGTCTTGCTTAGTTACAAAAAAAGGGCTAAGTATAAGTTATACAGTGTGACTTCTAATTCCTCATTCTCAATCGTTTTGCAAGCTAATTGCTCTTTAAATGCAACACCCCCCCAAAAATAATTGATGGTCTTGTATCTTTCAGCACCTTCCCATTTATGTGTCTCTCATATTGAAACATGCTGCCAGTTTGGCTCAATTACAGCTCCTTAAAAAGCCTACCATTCATCACATATAAAACAATTAGTTTAATTAACACTGTAAAAACTCAGAAAAGAACTTAGATAAAACTTAAATTTCTAATTTTCATGCAGAGATATATTTAAACTAAGCTACATCGCTCTTCCTGAAGTCATCTTTGCCATTTTAAAATTTATTTTGTTTTTAAACATTATTTTACAGCAGAGTCTATTAATTTATATTATGACAGGACAGAAATAAAACTTAGAATACAAATAAAAGTGCTTTACCTCTTCTGGGAATTCCTCACTGACAAGAGACATAATTAGTGATGTCTTCCCAACTCTGGCTGCAAAAACATGAAAAACAGCTATTAGATAATTTGTTTTGTTATACTTAACAGTTGCACCCTATCTCAAAATGAGAAGATTTAAAAAACGTTTTCCAATTCACCACATTAAAAGCTTTTAAGCTGTTGTTTAATCATATTAAATATGGATGACAGCAATTTTCTTGTAATTCTTTTACTGTAAAAACCTGGGGTCCACCTCCCACGTCTGTATTTCCTCCAGAAGGGAAGTGAATTCTGCTCTGCCTTACACAGAAGGTTTTAACCTTAACATACAATACTTAAGCAAATAAATAATCAAAACAAACTAGAAATGCTTTAATACAACTTCAGAAATACAAACAAAACACATAGAAAATCATGTAGAAATTAATTGTTTTTATAGAATTCTTCATACAATGATTGCACTTTCGTCCTAAAATACCAAGGATGAGAGCTGGACAACAGGACGTGAACAAAGTCTGCAGTACTTTGACTACTTTTAAAGTGCAAGAGCTTAATCCCTTTGATACAAATGAGCTGTCCCTCACCAGAAGTAAAAAATACCCCAAACCACCAACCCTTCTAAAGTCACAGTTTTTAAATCCAAGATTATCATCTCGGCTTCAGTACCCAACACCATTCAATCAATAAATTGTTTACCTGCAAAGTTCAGACTTCTGATATCACAACTTAGTTGCCTGGTTTTGAGAAGCTCTAATATAACTATTTAAAACCAAGAGTTGGTAGCTTCTCTTAGGGTTGGTTCCACTCTCTCTAAACCCCCTCAAGTGTGAATTTTCTGGTCCTCTGGAAGCCTTGTAAGACTATTACTGCTTTATTTGGTTTTGAGAATTTCTTAAAAACCAAAACGCTCATATTCAAATATCCTCTGGGACTGTCTATTTCCAACAGCTCTCAATTCCAGCAAAACTCAATTTCACTCTGGATGTAGCAGCACCTCTGCCAGCAGGAATGTGTACAGCTGATATCACTGCATTTACACTTCTCTATGTAATTGTGCAGAATTCTGAACATGGAAGATGAAGAGTTATGATTGTACCACTGGTTGATTTTGTGCAGGAATTGGTGTTACTGACCTGATGATCCAGTCAGAGTATACTCAACTTATCTAGGTCTATTTTTGGTATGATAACATGTTCTGACATCCAGAAATAAAACCTTCTCTTTAACTGACCATGATGAAGAGTAGTTGCAACAAGATTATGATAAGTGAAGAAAAGCTGTTCTGAGGAGGAAGATTTCTGTTTTCCTTACAGAGAACAGCTGTAAACTTTTCCCCAGTGGTACTCCCTGCAGAGCAGCAGGTTGCAGGCTTCCCAACAGCTATGCATTTGTGTTTCCATCAGAGACTCAAATTAGCTAAAATCCTAACTTAAACTGCCAGGCATCCTCCTGCATCAACTCCATCTTAATTTTCATCCTGACAGAATCGAAAGAGCTTCAGAAGCTCTCCTATTTCCATAGGGAAAAGAGATTAGTCCTTTCCTTATAGGCAACTAAAGTTACTAATTAGTGAAAATAGTGATGTGTATTTTGCACCCGACCAGGACAGTTCTCACTTGAAGCAGTGGCAAAACTAATTTTGCAGATATAGAAACTCACTTCTTATATCTGAAAATAGAAGATATGTGTTGCTGGTGAGTAAATGTTCAGTATTTAGAAGCTCTTGATATACTTTTTAGCATCCTTGAGTTTTATGAAAATCCATAGGTTCTAGTGTAGAGATTTGGGTTATTTTGTTCAAATCTAGGTCAACCCTCTGTCTTTCCCAGTCTGTTTATAGTCTTAGAAATAACAGCCTAAACAGTATCAGCTAACTGGGATGAAGGAAAGCACCACAGCATTTCATGATAATTAATTTGTCTTTCCCCTCATATATGTCTTCTACGTCACACTGCATAACATGCTGAACATATTCTGGAAATTACTGGCTATTGAAAATTGATGTTTTCACCCTGCATACAAAGACTAAACAAACTTAGACCTAAACTGTGGACCACTGGGGATGAAAAAGGCTGAGTTTTGGAACAGGCTTATAATAAAGAGCTCTTGGCATATTTCAGATTCCAAACTTGATGGTCTGCTGTTACCATCTAACAAGTTTTATATAGTCTGGACTAATTTGTGATTTCAGACTAATAAATACACATGAGACATACACAAAGCAGGACTGGTACTAAAAATGACAAGTTTTACCAATTTGTAAAACAAATTTCTCCCTCCTCCTTGACTATAAATGAAACAAAAGCGTAACACAGAGATGCTCACAACCTCTGGTGTGTGCCATGTACTACACATTGCTGTATTTAAGAAACTTGTATCTTTACTATTCCCATTTGGACACACTGTGAACCTTGTTGCCAAAATAAAGTACCTGTTACACCTGTGCTGAAACCACTGCACAGAGCCAGCCCAGAACACAGCCTTGCCAAAGACAGTGAGATAAATCAGGCATGTATTCTAAAAAGGAATTAAACTGTGTATTCAAAGGCACCAACGCCTAAACACAGTCAAGCAAACTAACCAAATACAATCTTAATGAGTTAGCTCTTTCTACACAGTGACAGCTCCCTCGAGATTCCTCCCTAGAAAAGCCACAGAGAGCCTTTCTATGCAGTACGGCCAACCTGCACTGCGAAACAACTGCATAAACTGCACTAGAAATATATATGGGGCATTCAATCCTCCAGAAAGCTTTGTTAGTAGTACCACATTCTTAGCATAACTAGATAATTTTACTAATAACACTTGGTAATTACTCTGTATTCTTTCCCCTCGAGGAACGTAAGCTTCCTTTGCAAACTAACAGAACCTCCTTGCTGCTATTTATACCGATGAGAAGCTGAGCCTCTGCAAGCCTTGTCAACTATTTGGGTACCTAAGCGTGAACTTCAGGACTCAATTTTAGGAACACGTGAAAAAAATCTAGACGCAGAGTACCTCTGGCGTGCACCTACGTGTGTGCTGTTTATCCAAGGTCACACAGAAAGTTAAAACCAAAAAAAGGGATTTGCACTCCCTGGCCACAAACTCACAACACCCGACCTATAACCGCTAGCAGCAACCACTGATTTCCAAAGTCAGTAAACGGGAAACATACAAGTGTGATTTTCACGCGGTAAAAGAAAAAAGAAGGGGGGGGGGGGGGGGGAAAGAAAAAAGAAAAAAAAAGAAGAAAAAAAAAAAAAAAGAAAGAAAGAAGAGAAAAAGAAAACCAAAAGTTTAAACATGCCGTGGCCAAATACCGGGCAAGAATTTTACCCCGGTGTCATCTCCGGGGACGTCCAAGCCCGCACAATTCCACCAAGTGTCGGCCGTGCTAGGAGAGCAGACTCCAGAGTAGGGAGCCGAGGGGCTCCAGGCCACGCTCCGAGCGGTCACGGCGAGCCCACCCCGACCCCTGCCCGCCCCGCGGGGCCGGCGCTGCCCCGGGCTCCCCGCCCGGGCCGGGCTGAGCCTCACGACACCGGGACGATGTGACAGCCGGCGGCCCCCACCGTTCCCCGGCCCTCCTGCCTCGGCACTCACGTTCTCCCACCAGCAGGATCCGCACGTCCTTCTTCATGGCCGCGCTCGCTGCCCCCGGCCCGGGGCCGCTCACATCGAGCGGGGCGGCGGCGGCGGTGCCGCTGCGGCCTGGGCTGCCCGGGCTCCCCTCACGGAGCGCGGCGGGCGCTACGGCGGCTCGCGAGGGACCGGCCGCGAGCGGCGGCTGCGCAGCGGCTGCGCGGGGCGGCGGCCGCCCCTGAGGGCGCGGGCGGGAGGCGGCGGCTGCCCCGGGCCGGCCGTGACCGCGGCGAGCGCTGAGGGACAGCCCGGGGCACTCGGGGCACACCGGGGATCACAGTGAGGGTGGAAAAGACGTCCGGGATCCCATCCAACCTATGAGCCAACACCACCGTGGAACCGAGTGCCCCACGCTTTCCTTCAACACCCCTAGGGATGGTGACTCAAACCTGGGCAGCCCGTTCCAATGTTTAATCACCTAATCAGGAAATTCTTCCCAATGTTCAAGCAGTGACACAGTGGGTTCCCACCTGCACTGTGTGTTGTTATATGTGTTGTTGCTGTGATCCAAACCATAACAAATTGCTGCCCCTGGGCACAAACTCGTATGTGGGAAACTAGGGATGTACAGTGAGTTCATGCTGTAGCTGTTGTTTTTCCAAATGAACCAGCAAAGGACACCTCAATACTAACAAGGCAGTGGCTTTGGCTATCCCAGGAATGCTACCCCAGCTTTGGAGATGGTGAAAGACACACCTCTGGGATCACAGAAATGTGCATTTAGTCCATCAGAGAGAGTGTTCAGTGACAGCAAAGAGTAACTCTGAAGGTGAGCAGCAGTTCTGTCAATTACTTTAAAAGCCAAGGAGCTCCATTCCACTAAATGAGAGTTGAATCCCACATGCTTTATTCACAATAAACTATTTATTTTGTCAGTTCTGGAATGCCACAGTCTTCCTGAAAAAGCTTTTGCCTCTTGGGAGTGCTGTTTTCAGTTTGCCTGCATGAAGCAGTGGATCTCTCAGAAACCAAGCTGTCCGTATGTTTTGTGGGACCTCAGCTCTGGTCCCTTCACCCCCACAGGCAACTGAGAAGCTCTTGCTTTGTCTCAGGCTCACTGGCAGGACCAGATGATCCTTCCCATGACAGAGTCCTGTTTGCAGGCCCTTTATAAGGCCAGCAAAGAGACCACATGATTTATCAGCTGGTATAAACACACCTGAACATCTGCTTCCACAACCATGCCCATGGTCACACCACCAGCAGGAATGACAACCCTTTGGCCTGGGCAAGACTAAAATATGGTTCCAGTGAGATAATGTTCTTCTGGGACACCTCCCTAAGTGTCAGGTCCTCAAATCCAAAGCCTATTTCTCAGTGCCTACCCTAAAGGGACAGATTTTCATACCTAAGTTCAGTAACATTCTTGCCCTCTGAGCATTCCTTAATCCAACAGATCTTCTAAACAAAACTCATTTGACAGAAAGTAATGGCATGATCTGTTCTCCTATATTTTTTATATCAATGTAGCAAAAATGAAGTCCACAAGAAAGGCTTATCCCCAACATTAGAGCTTCCTTTGTACATTCTTTCCTAGGAATATCCTGGGACTACTTAAAGCTGCTTGAGAAACCCACCTGACTCCCACAGGGGTGCTTACTGCCTTTAACATAGGCTGGAATTGCTTTAATGAAGTATGGCTAGACTAGAGCACAGAGAGAAGAGAAGCAGAGCAGACAGAAGTATCAGTTGCTGATTGCCAGGAAAACCTGGGTAGTTATGCATTCATTCCTTGGTACACCCCTGTGCTAAACACTGAGGCTTTTATAGGAACTCTGCAGTCATTGCCAAAATTGTCCCTTTTCTCAACAGGCTTTATCTCCTGTTTGGCTGACTTATAGTTAAAGATCCATTTCTTTCTAGAGTGAACAGCCAGAAAGCAGGGTAGAGAGGATTTGAGGTACTGATTTCAAAGGTGTGCAAAAGCATTTCTTTGTCAGTGATGGAGTAAAATGACACGGTCTTCTTTTGTAGCTCCAGGAAAACTCCAACCTTCAGTGGTTTGTCCTTCTGTAATAATGTTTCCTGATCCTTATGCCATGCTGACAGCTGTTTTTTAGGACCCAGCCATTCTACACACCAGGAATGCTCAGTTCTTCCCAATTTCTCCCTTTTACCAATCATTTCATGAGCAACTCCAACAGCCCATCCATCACTGTCCTTGGTAATTACTTCCCAGTAGTGGCTCCCAGTAGAGAAGCCCTGTGAACACATCACTTGGCTGATGCAGAATCTTTTGGGTGATGGTTGATAAGTGGTTGGATGGCTGGAAACCATCACTCTCCTGTTCTGGGCTGTCAGTGCCAAGCGCTCGTGTACTCTTGTGGGGTCAAAAGTCACATCCTCTGCCCCTGCAAGACAGAAAGGAAATATTCTCACATGCAGGGAACAAGAAGGCAGGTGCATCCCTGCTCCAGAAGAGAAATGAAACCCAGTGATCATATTATAAACTTGAATCAAAGTTCAAGAATCCTCAACCAAGCACTATCAACTGTATCCTGGGCATACTGAAACATTTAACAGGCACAACTGTGTAAAGATCCATGACAGACTCACATGCACTCCAGTGGAAAGGTGAAAGTACCTTGCACCCTACAAGATGGATTTTATTCCTAGCCACAATATTTTTTTTTAAATTACCTTTTTGTCAATAATAAATGAGATGCTTACCTTAATAAAGCTTACAGTGCAACTGTTCACTGGGACAAGTTCTTATATATTTTATCAGCAAAAACATTTGTTTTCTGTGTTAAGCTTCAGCTGTAGTACAGTGTGTTGATTGTAAAAATGTTTCTTTCAAAATGATGCAGAATTTGAGTAACAACTGGAGTAATTACAGCTTAACAGCAAAGATCAGTGAGGTGCAGTAACTGCCTGTACACCATCTCAGACTGCAGCCAGCACAAGTTACCACACAGCATAGATGAAACAGGTTTCTTATCTCTTTTTTATCCTACAGGGGCAGTCAGGTACAGTGTTACATTATGTGTCAATAACTGATTCATTCGTGGCAACTCCATTGTGTTTCCATGCTTCAGTAAACAGCCATATCTGCTGATTTTGGCAAGGAGAGTTTTCTACAGCAAATCCAGTCTCAGGGTCACCCGGGTGTTGTTGAGTCCTGCTGGCTTGAATACTTACAGAGAGAAAACGGGCTGGAAATGCTTGGTTCAGGACTTTCAGCTGCAGCCTCTGGAGATGATGAGCAGACACTTGGCTCCTGATACGAGTCTGGAGGTTGTACTAAATACAAAAATAAGTGTTAAGGCATTTCTGCAAAATGTACGTAGGAAGTATTTAAGCTTCTAAAGGAAACCACACCTTAATTAAACCCAGCTACTGGTTCAAGTACAAAACAAGGAGCTGCTTTTCTTGATTGCATTAATTACAAAGGAGGGGTAGGCAAACATTTTTACTCAAAATTAACAAAACACTGTACACTGCTGTGGTCAGAAGGGAGATGTCAGAAGAGTGAGATGGGTAAAGCAGTTGGATTGTTCTATGCAGATAAAGCAGTTTTTGTCTTAAAAATACTTACAGTATTATTTTTTTGCTGAGTATCATGTTTCTGGTTTTATTTGCATATGCATTTCATAAGCACAAAGTAATTTTTTATTCTATTTGCTAGATCCACTGTTTTTAAGAAAAATATTTCAAAATAAGGGAAACTCACCTGGTGGGAGTTGCTGAGCATAATTCTCGAAGAGTAAAACTTCCAACTTTTTTCTAAGATCTTCTACAGCACTTTTGACAACATTAAGCTTCTCATCAAGTGTAATTTTATAAATTGTTGAAGGTGAGCCTTCATATCTCTGCCTCTCCGATAAATCACTCTAATAATGACAAAGTATCAAGGGAAAGATGTAAATAACAGAAGTTATTTCATCTCACAGATCAGATTATAATATAAAGCCTCAGTGGAAAAAGAGCAGTGACCTCTACAAGAATCTTATTTTTTATATCAAAAGTTTCCTTTATAGGACAGTTACCTGAGCAAAACAACCTGAAATCTTACAGAAAATAGCAAAGGCTATTTTTATTAAAAAATGAAAAGACTGTGATTTCCCTAAGAAAACTGAAAATGTGACTAATTTTTCTTTTCTATATATATTATAATTTCCATAAGTATTCATATGAATACAGAAGTTACTATTTTTAAACCTCCTTCTCTAGAATCGAAACCAAAAGTTTGGAAAGGGTAAGCTTAGTTTATCTAAATTTAGCAATTGTGGAAATCTACATCTGAAATTGCTCTGTTAGTCTGTGTGTACAGTCTGTAGGAGGAATCCTTTTGGAGACTGGATTAATCTCCTTTGCAGGTGGGCATCTCAAGTAGGCCAGGTAATTCTGAAAGTACCCATTTCTCCTCACTGCCTGTTATGGGACCCTGGACCAAGTGAATTCCAATGTGGGCACCTGTGCCTGGGTCCTGGAAGTCCAAATCTGTCCCATGGCACTTCCACAGCCAGGGAGCCTCACTCCAAATTCCTGCTGGCTAACTTGCATCACTTGGCACTGTTATTTTCAACATCAAAATGGGCTCTGCACAATCTCAAGTGCTTTACCTGCGTCTTTTGAGGGCCCTTGACATGTTTTCCCCAAGAAAGTTGTTACAAAATATTTAATAACTATGTGAGTTCTTTAACTTGCATACCTATGTGTAAGTACAAATTCTGGAAAATAAAAAGATCATTAAAGATCTCGACTTTAGATTTGACTGAGGACTGTATTTCAGCACTGCAGCTCCCACTTCATTCCAGCTCACCAATATCCTTGGAAAAAATTTAGTTCTGAATTGCATTCCCAGCCTGTACTTTTCAGTACCTTTTTCCTCTAAATTTCTCTCTCCAAACTCTCCCTGCTGAAAGCAACGTCCATGGATTGGCACCATTGTGTCTATGAGAATGGTGCAGTGGGGACCTCAAAGGTGCTTTGTACATATTCAGCTATCCCAGACATTGAGCTTGAGAGTTTCTACTCATATTCTGCAACTTCATTTCATCACTTACAGTTTGGGCTTTGATGTCTGTGAGCTGGTGAATAGTCTCTTCAATTTTCTGTTGAGCAGCTTTTTGCTCTTGTTCAATGAACATCAGTGTGTTTCTTTCCTGTCTTTCAACATATTCCTTCATGTAACAGAAATATTTAGTAATCTGGCTTTTGATCTGAGATGTATATTCCTGAAAGGCAGAAAATATGGAGTTCATTGTGTGGCTAGGAAAGATGCATGGAATATGAGAATTACTGCCCCATCTAATGTGCTCTTTGACTGACCCCTGCAGACCAGAAAACTTTATTCAAAGGAATAAAATACATTTGACACTACCCTGCATTATATGCAATGAGATTTGGGGCATGTTAAAGATCATGACTATTTTATGGCCAGTGGACTCTGCTTGACAACTCAGAAAGTTCAATATTCCCTCTTATGATTTGTAATTTGCGCCTAAGTGTACTAGAAACATTCAGGGTACTCCAGGGATAAGCAGAAAAATGCAACAATGCACAATTCCAGTGGCCTTTGTGCCAGCCAAGACACAAATTAGTGCAGCTGATGCCATATATTCATTCTCATCAATAAAAACAGAATTGTGACAGAAAAGAAGGAAACCAAAAGGCAGATTCCCGCTCTGAGCTGGAAGGCAACCCTGCAATCACATCTCCAGCCCAAAACAGAAACAGAAAGTTCAAGTAACAGAAAGTTACTGTAGGGGATGAATGTACAATGTGTACCTTTGTTTTATTGAGATCTTTCCTCAACAGGTGAACGGTCTCTGCAGTTATTTCTTGTTGCTTGGAACTCTCCCATATCTCTTCCTCCTTTAAAGTAACACATTTATATTTATCTATATAAACCTCAGAGAAAGCATGACTAGGTTAAGAAGCAGGATAATAAAAATTCCCTATATCACTGATATTAGTTAAGCAATGGACTGGTTGAGGAAGTGACTGAAAGACACAATTCTGAGTAATCACAAATGAACTCAACATCAACAGTCAACAATTAATTACACATTCAACTATAATTGTGAGGTTCAATATGCTCTTAGCTTGACTGAATAAAACACATATGTGCTAAAAGAACGAATGTCAACACATTTTTCTCACGTCCTCCTCTGGGAGTCGTTTTAAGCAGAGACCTAGATCATAAACCTGTCTCTTTTTGTGCCATGAAGCTGGGTGGAGCTGTAGCACTGTCTAATAATGTTATGTGTCCTTCCAGCAGTCTCCAGGGCAATGCTGATGCAATAAATAACACCGAGCACAACGAAGTCACTTATTACTATTGTGCATCAGCTGAATACGTACAGGTATTAGTTCTTTCAATTCAACTATGCAGCTCTCAGTGTGTCAGACACCACCACTGAGCCCCAAACACTGCGTTAGCAGAACCCATCTGCTCAATGTGTTACTGTGCCGTGGGATGGAGCGGGATGGAGCCCCGGGCTACGCTCGGGATGCCATGGGATGGAAACCCGGGCTGTCCCGAGGGTACCGCCGGTGCTGCCGCAGAATGTCGCGGACAGGAGTTCCTGGGTGTCGGGGGATGTCACCCGGGGATGTCTCGGAGGAATCCCCAGATGTCAGGGGGTGAAGCTCCCGGGTGTCGGGGATGGAGCCCCGGGCAGCCTCCGGCCGTACCTTCTCCCCAGGTCCCCGCCTCGCCCAGCTCAGGTCGTTGCAGGCAGCAGCTCCACGGGGCTCCGGCTCCTCCTGTGTTTCCAAGCTTTCCTGCAGCTCCCGCGGGATGAGGCTGAGCAGCGCGGCCAGCTCGCGGTTGGGCCGCAGGTGCTGGGGCTCGAAGGGGCGCCGGCAGAGCGGGCAGAGGACGCGGGGCCGCCCCAGGCAGTACCGGAGGATGCAGTCCCGGCAGAAGCTGTGGCCGCAGCCCGTGAGCCGCACGGGCTCCGCGAAGAGCTGCAGGCAGAAGGAGCAGTGCAGCTCCAGGACGCGCTGCAGCCGCTCGAGCTCGATGACAGCAGCCATGGCCCGGCCCGGGCGGAGGCAGCGGCCGCAGTTTCGATTCCCCCGGGCTCCTCCTCCGGTGCCGAGAACGCCGCGAGCGGCGCCGCCTCTGCCCCGCTCTGCTCTTCTCACGTGCCTTGCTCGCAGGATTTGGGTTGCCGGTGGAAATGGACTGTGACGCAGAACTCCGCAGGGCCTGGCCTTGACTTTCATTGACTGTCCAAAAAGTTTCCGTTATCTGCACTATTTCGTTTCCACCGTGAATTTCCCGATTTTGTAATAGTGAGAGTTGCTGACATGGGCAGTCTGCTGTCCCAGCCGGGAGAGCAGTGGCACAGCACAGCACAGTGCAAACCTTGTCTGACTGAAGTCCAGGCTACTGGAGGGACCAAACCCTTCTGAGGTCACCCCGAGCTACTCGGGTCACCTCAAAATAGCAATTAACAAAGAAAGACTGACACTGTTCCTCGAACAAGTCAAAAGTTGCTTTCTGTTGATTTCAGGAGCTGCAGCATTAGGCTGTTTAACAGAATTGCTGAACCACCACGTGAGCTAGAAAAAATGGGGTTGTGTGGGGACAGAGCCTGGAACACAGGAAGTTCATGGGAGCACATCAACAAGTAAAACTGCTGCACATTGCTCAGAGCCAGACTATGAGCTGGCTGAGAAAGGCAGAATGATGATCCCACTCAATTCATTTGCACTATTGGGCGAGTGGGGGTGGGGAGAAAGAAGAATTAGTGTCACTAATTCCTGCAAGTATTGGCACTTCTCATTTCTGCAAAAAAAAAAGAACTATTTTGAGTATCTCAAGACTAGCTGGCAATTGTCAGCAGAAGGTGGAAGCCTTACCAGAAACTTGGTCTGCAAGACTTCCTCTTGATTTGCAAAATAAGGCTATCTGTAAAGAATTAAATGTGTGAATGACTTGCTGCTTGGTAGAACCAGATCTCAGACTTTGCCTTGAGGCATGGAAACACTCAGTGCTCTGTGTCAGTCAGTGCAATCTCCATCAGTTCCTGCACACAGTGGTACCTGATGAGAAGGCTCCTCTCCAACACTGAACACCAGTCCTCATTCATGGAGTGTTTGCAAGCAAGTCACTGAAGAAAATACTTTTAAAATTTGTTTCTGCCTTTCAATGTTCAGTCTAATCAAGCTCATTAAGCTTCATCTGTTCTTAGGTGAGACAGATCAGTGTATGTTCATCCTGTACTCTCGATGTGTTCACTAGGGCACCACGTGGGGTTGTGCTTTGGAAAAAATTCATTGGATGTTGGATTTGCCACTCACATGAAAGCCAAACAGTAGAGACTGTTGAAAGCAGAGCTAGAATAATCTGTATGATTCCATTAGAGGAGTGATTCCATTACAGTATCCTCCACAATTTAAACCTGGCTTGTTTTTTTATTGTGGCAGAAATGTAGCGCTGTAAGAAACATTCAACCCACTCTGTTGAAAACAACCCAGTCCCTGTGTGACCAGGAGCTGCAGAGAGGTGGAATGTAGCTGCCTGCCTGCTCCTCTCTGTGGACATCAGAGTTGGGTGATGACTGCATTCAAGGCATCCATCCACTCCTTCTGCTTCCTGTCATTCTCACAGATAAACACAAACTCTCTCGCTGGTGTGACCAGAGTGATCACTGGCTTTTTCTTCTTCATCCAGACTTTCTGGGGTAAATCATCTCGTACTTCATATCCCTCATCCTTCCTTCCAATGAAAACCTGTCCCTGTGCAAATGCATCCTGGAAAGAAGGAAGCAGAAGACAGCCATTAGCCAGCAGACAGTGGAGCTCCAGCAGACACTGCTCTATCCTTTGACATGGAACAGGCTCTGGGGATGCACGGAGGGGAGCTGGTGACACGGACTGGTGACACCAGCAGGGAGCATACAAGGGGTATTTTGCACTGCAGGCATTCTTGGGAGGAGAAGGCAGGGCCCCACTCTCACAGAGCTGGTTGGTAAGTATTCAGAAGGGGAAGGGAAGGACATTCCCATGGCTAAAGCAGTGCTAGGAAGCAAAATACTGGGGCTGTCAAACCCCTGATACTGGAATATTACTCATCTTGGCTAAGGTTACAGACACATAGGCACTAGGGCTGGGGGAGAGGGAGCACGAACACCACAGGCAGTAGCAGTTAATTTTAAAAGATTTCCTCACAGCCACTGTACAGGCCAGAGTTCCCAAGCAGCTCAGCTTCAGGGACATCCTTTCACAAGGGAGATGGGCTCTTGAGGCTGGGCCTGCTCCAGAGTCTGGCACAGCCACTGCAAAAAGTGGATGAAAACAGACCCTTCCTCCCCACCTGCTTCATGAAGGAGCTGTGGAACAAAGAACACTTCTCTTACCAGTGGATTTTTAAAGTATAGCAGGTTCCTTTCTTGAGAATCCAAGCTGAACCAGCGTACCTTAAAGGCCTCCTTCTGCTGCAAGGAAATGGTAGAAATTCTTTAAAGACCCAAGTCTCAAAGTGGATTTTGGTCTATTCAAATCCCAGGACCACTTATATGACTTGGAGCTGGAGTTCAGTTTCCTTCATCCCTGCAACTGGTAACAAGGACTGCTGTGTGCAGCCCACAGCTGTCTCTTCTCCCTGGGCTCAAAATACAGATTTACATTCAATGACAATCCTTTGGGCAGGCAAGTAATCAAATTAATGGAATTAAGGAAGTTGCATGAAATGGATTGAAAGCACTGCAGAGAACAACCCCTGAGCCAGTGGTGATAGTGAAGAGAGTGAGCAATCAATTTCAACAATCTCATCAGGGAAGTTGTTCCTGGAATTCTGGGTGCACAATACCATATTTTTTTTAAGGGGTAATTCCATCAGCTACACTTACTTGACCAATCCTGAGCTATTAATTGCTCCAGGCTGAAGAGGCCTCTTCTAGGACTCACCTCAGTTTAAGCAGAACTTAGGCCTCAGGAGAAAAATCCACAAAATCTTTCATGTGCAAGTACCTGCAGAAGAGGTGCTGGAACACTGGCACAATCTGGGCCAAAACCCAGCATATTCAGTATGAGAACTGCACCACTGAACTTTATAATGGGACTTGGCTCATGGTTCACTCAGAAGAGAGCAAGGCAAGAAGTGCCTGTGTTCAAACAAAACCTTAGATCTTTATCTTCTCTTTCAGCAGTGTCCAAAACCTCTTCTATTCCCACAGTACTGACCCAAACACTTCCCACAACAAAACAAACCAAACTATTGGCTTCACTGTAGAGAAATTTGTTCAAATGACACTTTGCTGTTCTAAGTAGATGTGACTTAAGTGCAACTGACTCTTAAGTGAAACAGAGAAGTAGGAGGGGTCAGCACTTCATGTTCTGCTGTGGCAGGAGCTGCAGTTAGCAGATACAGCAATCCATGTGGTGCTGTGTAACAGCCCTTTGCATGTCCATTGACAGCTAATCCACCTTGCTTACTCTTCAAGGATTCTTCTTCTTGATCTTATTTTCCACACAAAATAAAACATGGTCCCAAAGAACAGGACAGGCTTGAATATAGTGTCTTTTATCAACCCAGGAAGCAGAGAGTCACTGAGCAAATATTTTACGAGTCAGCATCATTGAACTACCAAATATTATCTATCTGGAATGATCCTGTTTGGGTAATGTCAAGTACACACTTACTTTTGGTCCTGTTTTCTCCATATAGCCTTCCTTGACGAAATTTCTTGTGATCCTGGGTATGAGCTAGGAGAACACAAACACAAAAAAGTCTATGTCTGTCCCAGTTGAAACCAGGACAGGCTGTCTCATTCAAGATTGCATTTCTGTTCTATTTTTGTCAAAGTTAATCACCGTCAATTGTGGCTTTTGGGGTCTGGGATTTTTTGGCTGCTTGGTAAAGGGAAGTCTGAAATAACAAGAAACATAACATTTTTGACAGATTACACTGTATAAGGATCACATGGAGACTTTAAGGCCTTAAGTATTGACTAAGTTTTTGCCTGTTACTCAGTGTGACCTTTCCTTCTACCTCTTTCTGTCCATTCCCTGGACCCAAGTGCTGCTTTTTGAGCACCTGACTCTGTCAGAAGAAGTGAGAAAATATTTTTCCATGCTATGTTTTGCTTGACTGCTTCAAGCCCTGTTCAGTTCTCACCTCAGGCTCAGGGACATTTGGGAAGGTTATTCTGAGATAATGGTAACGTGCTGCCCGAATAGCATTGAACCAGTCAACGATCTCCTGGGAAAACAGCAAACACAAACATAAAGATTTAAAAGAAAAGTAAGAGCACTGCTTCTCCAAAATGCCATTCTCCTTCCTTGTGACCCCTTTGTAAAGAGGTATTTTCTCCCCAAGGGACAGAGAGAGTCAGTGATTTATCCCAGACACCTGAAAAACATTGACCCTTGAAAATAATTGAAGAATGCCCCTCCTAGGAGGTCTAAGGCATTCTCAGCATGGACAGTCACCCAAGTCTGTATGCACAGGCTTTTTCAGTTGATTCAGTTATGGGTTGTTTAAAAACCTCTGTACCTGGAAAGACACCAGAACTCTGCTGAAGGAAGAAACAGGAAGTCTAACAATATCTATACAGAAAATTTTTTAAATTATCATTATTGGTTTGGAAATAATGTAGAACAATATTCTCCATGCGTGCCAAGAATTTAACCATGAAATTGTATAAAGCCATGGGGCAGTTACCTTACAGAGATTTACATCCATGCACCACTTAAGACTATCCAAAGGCTGAGGTTGAATATATGCCCCAACAGCAAAGGAGCAAGATGCTACAGTTAGGAGCATCAAATTCTGCAATGTCCTATATTCTACAAGTCATAGTGATGCAAAGTGAAACCAGATCCTGCAGACACAGTAACTCTTCCAAAATACAGATCCAACACCTAAGCATCTTACTTACTCCAGGATCTCTATTATATTCACCTTTCCACTTTCGTGATAGACAAAAAGGTTCCTTGTTTGACCATCTGTGATGTATGTGATCTGCAGCCCATGACTGTGTCCTATTTTCTCCACCTGGAACATTGCATTCAGAGTCTCAATGCTGATAATGGCTTTTGGACCTTTGGACTGTGAAATGAAAAGCATCACTGTATTAAAGTGCTCTCAGGGAATGTATTGCAGGATAGGTCAGCTGTATGAGACCTAGATCCCTACTGAATAGAAAGCAGACATCCTAAAATATCTGAATATTGGATAAAACTGAAACATAAAGCCTTAATTACATGCAACATAAAACCACTTACAAAGATTCCTTGACAAATGCTGGGTCACTATTAAGGAGGGCTGGGTCTGCATTGCAAGGATGAGTCTATCTCCAGCCTCCTAGTTAGAGAACAATTAGCTACAGTCTCACAGAAGAGTTGTGTTGAGGACCCTGCTGCAGGAGCTCATGACAGGATATTTTGGTAATGTAAGAGGTAAAAACTGCCAGCAGATCTCCTCTTTGTCTTGCTATTCAGCTGTCAGTATCCATTTCCTCTGTTCACAAGCAAAAGGAGGCTGCAGTGTTGAGATAAGGGATAAGAAAAATAACTAAATCCAAAATTGCCCAATATACTACATATGTTAATGAGGAAACGTGGATTCCTCTAAGCACAGGCTGGCTACAAAACTAGAGACAAAGACACTTGTGCTGGGTTTTGCCCACAAAGAGCAAGGTCTGAGGGTGAGTGTTGAGCTCTAGCTGAAGAACTCACTTCTTTGTTGTAGTACTTCATCACCCCTTCCCTTGCTGATAGGAGAAAACGCCTCTTCTGGAACTGTCTGCGTGCCTTCCCAAGCTTCCAGAGGCATCCTTCACGGCTGCCTGCAGACCAGACAGGTAAGTGTCAGAGAAGGGTGCCACAAGTGCAGGACTATTGAGCTAAGGGTGATCTGTCACAGTTTCAAGTCTCTTCTCCATCTGAGAATTTTCCCCTCATATGAAAAAATCAGTGGAAGAAATAGAGAACTGTAAGATCTGAATATACCCTTGCACTTTTGTAAGCGCCTTTTCTTAGGAGTTTCTTCTCAAAGCTGGACTCGAAGCAGTGACTGCACATCCAGCAGTTCAAATGTGACAAGCCAACCTCAGAGACCTCCAAAGGTGCCAACAGAACATTGTGCTGTTGGCCTTGAGACTGAGACCTCCCTGACAATCCTTTTACCTGCAGAACAGGGATCTTGGCAGACTCGGGTGTCAAGAAATTCCTCACGCTCATATTTAGCTCTAATCCACTGCTCTCTTAAAACCCTGAAAGAGAAAAACATGGATAAAGCTCATCTGTCTCTACTCTAGTTTCAGTAGCCAGCCAGGGAGACCTGTAAGGGAAGCAGATGTAAAGGTCTGCAGCAGTGAATACACCATCAACTTACATGCAGTCATGGGACATGGGGATGTAATAGTATGGAGGGACCTTGGCCTCATATTTAGCTTTGGCCCAGAGATTCCCGTGATTTCTCATAAACTGAAATATAAAATAAATTACAGTTAGGTGTGCCACTGCAAATCAACACCATGTCATGAACATAAAATGAGACTTGTATCAAAGGAAGTGCTGCACTTTTTGCCAAGTCTTGCCATAACTCAAGTGTGTATTTACATACATTTATAAATTTCCTTTGGCATTATAGTTTGCTATTTTTAGGTAGATGCACCTTTTTCAGTATTTACAGTTCTGAACCATGTGTGAAGGAATACAAAATTATGGTTGTTGATGAAAAGAACAAAAGAAAATTAGGAGAAATTTTGTTTATGATCTTCCTATTCCTTCATCTCCCCTCAGATATTAACTGTGATTGTATTATTAACATAATTCAGCTGAATGATGAGAGGCTGAACCAATATTTAAGAAAAGTATGTTGCTTTCTGAATTGAACGTACTTCCAGGAAATATTTGTAGGTTTCTAAACCACAGTGAGAAGTTACTGTGTCTATGAACATACACACCACGGACTGTTAGGAACATGGTCACCTAACAGTGTAATTTGATTGAGGAGGTCATTAAAAACCCCCTACAGTTACCCATGCAATTAACTTGGCTCTGTGTGGCTCTGCTGCACTGTCCATGGTGGATGGCACAGGAATTACATAGCAGAGGAGGTTATGAAATGTGGAGAATTACTGCTTTTTCCTCTGTACCTCTATTAAATTACTCTCCCAGAAGTCAAGCCGAAGGGATTTGACTCTGCTGATTTCAGGAAGATTACGATGAATTCCAGAGCAAGTCAAACAAATGAATATTCCAAGTTTGTAAGAAGCCCACTCTGGATCTAGATAAAAACACAAAGAATACATTAATACATAGGGAAAGGCACAGCCACTGGCAAGGGGGAAAACTCACATCTGATGCACAGCCCAGGCTTCACACCTAATAAATACCTAGAATCCCACCCCATTGTTCATGGCCGTCACTTCACTGTGTCCAGGGAAACAATACCTGCTTTTCCCAGTGAACGATGTGGCCCCTGCGTTTGTACATTCTTTAACTGCCTATTTGCTTCAAAATCAAGGTGACTGTGCAGGCAGGTGAGTGGTGATGGAAAAGCTCAGCTAATATTAGTTATGCATTAAAAGCTGCTGTTGCTGAATTAACAATAGAAGGAAGGTGCCGACAGTGTGCACTGTCATACAAGTGTAACCATTTGCAGCGAGGACTGTCTGCTGCCAGTGAAGGCTCCTGCTCTTGCCTGTTATTTATCCCCGCTATCATCCCCTGAAGCAGCTTTGACAGGTGCATCCCTATAGGCATTGAGTGTTCTGGCAAGACCATTTTCTTGGATTGCGCCACCGTCCACTTCTCCCTATCCCGTCAAATTGCTAAACAGAAACAACCTGACGCCTTCTTCAGCTCCCGCGCTGGCTCCCGCCTGACCCACCCGAACGGGCGCCAGCCCGGCGCGGGGGCTCCGGAGGGTTTGCCGTGCTTTTCTCTGCCCCAAGCCTTGCGCAGAGACATCCCCGAGCTGCAAATCCACCCCACGCACCCTCCTCCTCCTCCTGCGGTCTCATGCCCTGTCCACAAATAACCCGGGGAAGCGCCTAGTGCTGAGGTCGTTTCCTGCCCTCTGCGGCGGTCCCCTGGCCCCGCGGGGCTCCCCGAGAGCCGTGGCCCGGAGCGGGCAGCACCGCGGGACACGGAGCGAGGGGCGCGGCCGGTGCCCGGCACGGACACAGGTGCGGAGCGGGACGAGCAGCGCCCAGACGGCGGCACAGCCCGAGGGGGCGGCCGGTTCCTCGTCACGGCCGCTGTCCGCTCGGAAGCGGGCCCGGGGCCCGAGGGGCGCGGGGCAGTGCCCGGCGGAGCCGCCTTACCTGGGTGCCCGCAGTCGGCGCAGCGATCGTTACCGGTGCCGGCCGCTCTCTGCAGCTCCAGCAGCAGCACCTTGTTGTGGTCGTAGTCCATCGCCGCCGGCGCCCGGCGCGGAGTCTGCGGGAGGCTCGGCCCAGCCGGGAAATGAGGAACCGGAGTGGCCTGGGAAGCCCGGTCCCCTCCCGTGTCCCCCCCCGCCCCGGGCACCTCCTCCTTCGGGCGGTTCGGGGCGCGCGGTCTCCCCGGCCCGCGGGCACCCGCCCATTGTCCCCGGCCCGGCCCGCTCCCCGCCGGCTTTCCCGCAATGAGTCGGAAGCTCCTGCGCTGGCAGTGCATTACTGTCCCGTGTCCAGGAGGGCTCGTCCACGCACCTCCAGGTTTGCCTCAACCGCACCTCTCTAAAAAATAAGTTTACAAAGCTGGCTGGGTACCAGAACGGCAGTCGGGCCCCGGACATCCACCAAAGCACTGGTACCGCCGGCCAGGTGAGTCCCGCTCTCCCAGCGCAGCTCTGCCCCCACTTCGAGTGCTCAGCACGGTGACACCAAGCAGTGCCAGAATAACCCTCCTACACAGCTCACCGCAGGGACAATACAGTATTTCAACCTCACTGAAAATGGTCCTCTTCCATGATAAAGCAAATGGCAAGAAGTCTGTGACTTAATATTGTTTATCTAAGACAAGAGAAAAGAAAGAGAAAAATGTGAAACAAAGTTTTTTCAAGAAGGTTAATTAATTCAGAAAAGACTAAGAGGTATTAAAATATTTTTCTAGTTTGAGGTTGAATTTAATTTGCATTGCTATAGTAGTACTATATAGTATACTTCTTTAGTAGTTTATCTACAATCTTGTAAAAACACAGTTGGTTTGTAGATGACTAAACACTAGACATGTATTAGCAGTTCCAAATACTGAAACCTTTTTTCCATCTTCTAGGTACTAAATAGTATTATATCTTTTATTTATTTATAACTATTGTGAAGCTATGAAATACACAGCTGCACAATATCTGAAAAGTTGTTCAACTACCTACATAGAATCTCTTTTCAGCACTCACCCTCTAGGAACTGCATACTGGAATGTAAACCTGGATTTAATTTTCCCCTGGTAATCTTGCAAGCCATACACCAAAGCTTTTTGCTAGCTTAATTTTAGTGTCCTTACAACTCCTGTGGAATAAAAGGAACATTTTGTATGACATTTGGGGAGTGGTTATTTATATCTATCTTTTACAAAGGTTTGAGATAGTCTTGCTCTTGAAGTCTTCCCTCCTCCCACCTTGACTCTCCAGTAGCATTAACACAGTCTAAGCCTTTGGCTCATTCTTACAACCATAACTGCTTTTTTCTATTTTATTCTTGGGATGGTAGAATGTCATCCTCATTTACATTCTGGAAAGCAATATTGGAATGACAGGAAAGAGAAAGAAAAGCTTGAAACTTGGTTGAGAATTCCCCAAGAATAACAAGGTTGTTGGTTTTAAGTTGCTGTACACCTACTAATAACTGTTGCTTAAATGGGAGAGTCATTGTGAAACTCCAGGTTTGTTTTTACTTCTGATTTCAAGACACAGAAGTTAGCTGGAGGGGCAGTATATAAAGGACTAACCAGGGGCCAAACTATTGCAGGAAAATATTTTGCATCAAAAGCAGGCAAATTTCACAGTACTATAATGGAGTTTGTGAAGCATTTCCTTCTAAGCAGAGTTAATCAAAACCAGCCCCAGGTCACTTTTCCTCAAAAGACACTTTTCCTCCTAGAAACTTGATTTTAGCACACAAAAGATGCTCATACTTGATGCATAAAAATCCAAAGGTGCTAATTTATCAGAACTCAAATCATCACACGCAGATTATCTTTCATTCAGAGTAGTTTGGGGTGATTTCATGTGGTAAGTATCTGATCAAGAAGGGAAATACTTGAATTCTACCTTACCTTGTGGACACCACAGCAGATTCTGTAAACTTCTTAAAGCAGTTATTAAAACCATAGAGCTAACTTCAAAAGAAAGTAAATTGTCTCTCACTGCTTTCCAATTTGGGTCTTCAAATTACCCCTGAATTTCCTTTAATATTACTATTTAATAGGACTTGTTTCTGATTTATGTAGGTCCTCACTGTAACTTAGATTGATAGTGTCTTTATAAAGCAGTGAACAGATACACTTTTACTTTACAATTTTAAAAAATTTTAAAATGTGTATTTATTTATTTTTACAAATCATACAGGAGAAGCACAGACTGTTGATATAAAAAAAATCAAGCCACGAAGATTTTAACAGCCACCACTTGAACTTTTTGATAATTCTGGATTATGGAAAGAGTAAACTATAAAGATGATCTACAATGCAGAAGCTTAAAATAATTCACTGTTTCCATAAATATTTCTAATTCCTGAACATCTTTAAGACATGAAAAATGTAAGGTGAGACCAGAACTACCAAATGGCCTTCCTTATTTTTACAGAGGCAGTGAGGTAAAAGTGGAGCACCACTGCATGGCAGCAGTCTGACTCAGTTTGAGGAACAGGAACAGTCCAACTGCAAAGAAAAGGCAGGAAAGTACATGGTTGAACTAATTCCAATTCTAAAATCCCTTAAAAGTTATGTTTCAGGAGTTTTACCTTTCATGCAACAGAAACGTTGAGATTGTAGCAAAATCTCACAAATTTATTGTCGTATAAAACCAGATTCTATCACAAATAATCAGGCTGAAGTCTTGTCAAATACAAAAAATGAAGCTTAAGAATAGAACACAATATACAAGACTAGAAGTAGTTAAATATTCCTGTACCCAAAGTAACACTGGGATAATTGTTATTTACAAAATCTTGCCTAAATCTTTTGAGACCATGTTGAGCTACAGTAATAATTTCTCTATCTTTTAAGGAGATTAAATGCAGATCTGACAGCTGTAAACAATGAAAGGAATGTATACAAACATATATACATTGAGGCATAGTGCTTTGTAAGGATTTTGTTCCCTGTGGTCACAGTGAAGAGTTTATTTTAGTCATTTAGACTTTGGAGGACTTGCTGCATCCTCTCTGTGCCCCCTCCCACCTTGATTTATCACTTTAACTGCACATTCAGAAACAAACTTATTTGAACAAAACAGTCTCCTCAGAAAACAGTAACTTTGCTGTGGAAGTTGTGACAGTTGGTTGTTAAAAAAGGACTCCCTGCTATCTGATCCATAAATTAGAGAGAAAGAACATGAAGTCCCCACTGAATAGTCTGTGCATTTAATATTATGAATGCCCTTACTGGACAAGCACCAAACAAACCCACATTTCAGCTGTGGAGAGCAGTATAATGACAATAGATATATACATTATTTTAAATACTTATAAAAATTTAATATACAAATGGCTCTGAATATACAAGAATGTGGTAATTAAAAAATAACCAAACAAACTCTGGTGAGAATATCACCATTAGGCACAAAGTATTAAAGTATTTCTGGTGTTGGCAGTTTTAAGGGAAGTCCAAAGACAGACTATTTATCATTTGTCTGGGTATTTCAAGATGAATCCCTTCAAGATAATGCAAGAACCTATTAAAAAAAAAGTAGAAAAGATTGTTAATGAAACAAAGTTATTTCCAAATATAAGGCAACACTTTTATTATTTTGAGAGACAGATGTCCACCTTCTTTGCCCAGAATTATTTTACAAAATATTTTATTAAAATCCTTAACTACCTTCTATATTGAAATGTAGCAAGATTTAGGAAAACCCAAACTCACCTTCTTTTGGTCTTCCCTTGCTCTTTAAGCTTCTCAGACCTGCAAATACTGCGGAGAGTGGGGAGGTATTCAAGGGTACTGGCTTGCTTATTGCCCAGGTTTAAAGGACTTCTGGAAAATACAGTCTTGATGACAGCCAGCCTCTTCTGTGCCTTTTTGTGAGTGCTAAAACAGAGAATGAAGCTTTATTGTTTCTTATTCAAGAATGTGCAGTGATGATTTTATTTCTTTAGGATCAAAGCCACTGGTTTTAAACTCCATTAAATTGATGTCCAGAACTACATCCCAATGGATCAGACATCTGCAGCTTCTAATTCTGTGCTGCTTACACAGCATCACAAAGCTGCACTTGGACACAAACATGAGTTTGTTTGGCCAATGCTCTTGTCATAGTGGTATGAATGTGTACACATCAAATCTGAAACAGTCCTACACCCTGTGAAATGTTCTTCCTGACAAATAACTGCATTCTACTCCAGAAATATTAACAAAGCCTTACCTTGAATCAGCTGCCTGACTGAAGGATATGCAATTCCTCGTGTTTGAGATGGGAAGAGTAAGTCCCTTCAGCTGATCACTTTCAGGTGTTTTACTGGTACTCAAAAAGGATTCCAAGCTTTGTGAAATATTAACAGAACTTTTGGTGAAGCTGAGTGCTTCAATAGCTGCCTTTATTTCACTGCAGCTCTGGGAACTCCACCAATCAGTGTTTTCTATACTGAACTCATCACAAAGACCATTTCTGATTTTGGCATTTGTCCAGTGAAATTCTTCACTTTTAGAAAACTCCAGCGGTTCCCTGGTGTTAGTGTTTACACAGCAATCCAGGAAGGACATGTTTTCCACGAACTCAGTCAGTGAATTCAGACACTGAAAAACAACTGCACATCTTTTTCCATTTGCTGAGGTTTTAGTTTTAACTTCTTTTCGTTCTTTATGCACCAACAATTTTGATTCCTTTTTATTTATTTCAGAACACGATTTAGGACTGTCAGATGGCAAAGTTATGAATTCAGCTGAATAGTTCAGCTCAGAATCAAATAAATCACTATCATCCAATATCTCAAGCCTTTTCTGAGCCTTTGTCTTTTTAGACCTTTTTCCAGGGCTACTCTTCCCAGAGCAAGAGCTCTTAGTAGATTTGTCTTTTGAAGAACCTATAGTAGTCCTTTCAAGGATAGACTTTGAGGCTTCAGGCTGAACTTGCACTGGTAAAGGAAGAATAAGTTCAAGATTACTATATACAAAATCCACATGCTTCATCTGGAATTCTGTGAGAAGCTGCATCAATTTATTCCATTCCTCCATGGTTGTGATTTTGTGCTGTAAAATAATAACAATTAAATCTTTATCAATATATTAAAATACATTTTTTAAAATAAAAAAGTTATTACAGAAAATCTCACACTCCTGGCTTTGTGCTTATGAGGTGAGGGACTGTTTTGCTTGCAGGAGACCACCCCAGTTCAGATTGTATTTAGTAAGCATGGAATTCTATAATTTCAACAAACTTTTTCAGAGATTTGCTTCTAAGATGATGCTATTGCTAGTAATGGTTACACTCCATTGTCTGGCAATCATTCAAAGTACTATCAAGTCAAATACAAAATTACCTTAAGAAATGTAAACAAATCTTCTGAAGGCAACAGGATGTTCTTAAGGCCAAGCAATGTCTCTATACAGCCTGTATCACATTTTGGAAAGTCCTGAAGATGTGCATGCTCATCTTGAGAAAAATCCACCATGGAATCGTTAGACTTTGCATGATGAATGACATTATCTGCCTTCCTTGTCTCTTCTGCTCCTGCACAGAGATAACAGGCTTTACTTGAAAGGGAACAACTGCATCATGAAATTCATTTTCCACCTTTTTGCCTCAATTCCTGGATGCTCTAACTGTCACCCCTTGCTGTGGTGCTGGAGAACAGAGCAGCTGAAATGAGACATCCTCATGCCCACATCACTGCTGTCAGTGTTACCAACCTGCTCTCCTGCTTCCCAAGTAACCCTTGAAGGAGGCTGGGCCTCAGATGTCTCCCTGTCACTCCCTCACACCCCTAAACTCTTCCTGAATCCTTTGGGATCAAGTTCCTACCCTTGCCTGCTTGCCAGCTGTCCCATTTTTACCCCTTTTTCAGCTCTGCTTCTTCTAGGTGAATTGCCTACAACCCAGCTACATGGATAAAGAACTGCAAACTCGGAGGAAAATTACTACTGGTTCCCTTCTTTGTCCAGTTTTGCTACTCAGAACATGAAAGGGAGAGTGTAAGTACCATCATGACAGAAAATAAAACCCTCAATATTTAGTTCCTTATGCATTAATACAAAGCTTTGAAGTAGCTAAAAATATTAGAAGCCCCCACCGCCCAATATTTAGGAGTCTTACAAGAAGTTACCATTTATTTCATACATGTCTAAGGATTCTTCAATTTAGTCAAATTCATATTTAGATGGATTTCTTTAGAGATTGAATTAAATCAACATACCATGAGGTGCCAAACACTTCTCTTTCAAACATCCACCTCCACTTCTAACCCAGAACTGTAAGTACAGAACACTTTGTCTGATATCACAGTTATTTGTGGTCAGGAGAGCAGCCAAGTCTTTCACATCTGTCCGTAGGTTCTCAGCCAGGCACAGAGCTTGGAGGTAGCTCACAGAGTTTATCTAAACAAGAGTTAAAACAAGAGTTAAACACAGGCCACTGAAACTACTCCTGCCAATCACACTGCAGGAAGTCACACAAGACCATATTATTCTATTTATGCTTGCAATACATTTTGCCTTTTAATACAGAAGATTAATTTATTAAATTAGACTACTGTTAGATTAAAACCTGTAAAGAAAAGCAAACAATCCAATTTCTGTAGCCTATGTCAGAGAATTAAGTTCAGCTGATTAAAAACAAACACACAAACATATTCTGCTCATGGTCCTGAGGCTACCTACACCTGGTTTCTCATCACCAGTGATCAGCTTTTACTGAACTGTATTCATTTTTAAGGTTTTTCTTGCATTCTTTCTTTTAACTCTGCAATTACCTGGAAGCCCAGTGTTTTCAGTTTCACATTAAGAAATTACCCCTTCTCAATAATTAAGTCCATCTGATTTTCATTTATTTAGGTTTTTCACCTAATACACAGCTGCAAATAAAATTATTTGCAACACAGTACACTGATGTTTACATTAAAGGAATAACCCATAATATTTATAAAACTACTCCTATACTTTTTAATTAATGAACCAGTACTGGAATAACCAACCTTCAGATCAGAGCTATTAGATATTTATCTAACTATATTCTAAAAACTAAATGAAGTGATTAAGTGATGTTTTTAATGTAATTGTCATTACCACTAAATTGTTTGGAAATCTTCCATGCTAGTTAAACAGTTTCTACATGTAAAGATGAATACATCTTACACATCCTTACATAAACCCCAAAGCCACGCCTGTCTCTGATCAAACAAATATGTTACATCAGAAATATATAAACCTACTCTGACATTTAAATTTCAAACTGAAATCAGATGACAATTACTTGTTTAGATGTACTTGCATTTCCAGACACAGACTTACCAGGGAAGGGGTTTTAAAGTTGATCTCTTCAAAATAGCCATCAAACATTAAGCTGAATGTTGGATCTATGGAAAGATCAGTGAACTGTCATGACATTATGTTCAAACCTAGTTATTTTCTTAGATTAGAGCAGCCAGTACCTTTATTCAAACACTCAAATAATTGCTTTACAGTCTCCACTAATTTAATTTTGCATTTAGGAGCAGTATTCAACCATCACCATTTACAGCCTCTAAAAAAAGTGGCTCTTCTGTCTGTAAAGCTTAATTACTGTTACAAACACTACTCACCATTGGTGGTAAGAATTACAGGTCTCTTTGCAGTTGCCATGAATGTCTTTATTGCATTTAGAAATCCTGCATCTTCATCAAATATTATATCCACCTACAGAAAACATAGTACCAATGGCTTGAGCAGTAGTTACAAGATGTGAGCCCAGTCACAATACATTTCACGTGAATTTTACCTCTTCAAAAAGAATGAGAGATGTTGCACTTTTCCTGTTGAGTTCTCCTCCTTCTTCTTTGTTTATTGACTTAATTTGAGCATCTTTCTTTACTTCCAGTGAATTCTGAGTATTTCCTGCAGATGGATGAATAATTGAGCAGGAAGGAGGAATGAAACCATTTAATGCTTTCCAGGTACTGGCTTCAAAAATCCCCCATGTATCAAATGCCTTGTATCAAAGAGAATCTGTTCTTTTCTCCACCCAGCTCCACATACATGGTGTAGCATTTCTATCTCCAAAGGTAATTAATTATTAAAGAGGAATACCTACCTCCATTTTTTTCTTCAGATGTTGCTTCTCCATCAATACCTTTACATTTGGCAGAAATTTTGAAGTAGTTTGCAAGTGTTTTAAAAGGCAAGCTTCGTTTTAATCCTTTTGGTGACAGTGGTGGTTTTCTTGGAGAAATAACTTTCTTTGGAGAATACATTTTTTCTGCAAGGTATGTTTTATATTAAACTTAATCTGAAGATATAATGTCTGATATCTCTCAGACAAATTTAAAGTAAAACCCATTTTTTAATCTATGGTAAATGACAGGTTTACTGTGCTGATTTTTGCTTGTTTTCCTTTTCTCTTGTTATAGGAAAAGCTTTCTGTTCAACTTTCTATTCAAATGCTACAGCACTTGCTCCACCACTGCAGAAATAACATAATCAAGAGTCAGTATTTTAATAAAGTCATTATTTAATTTGGTCTGTAGTTGTGTTAACCAACAGACCAGTTCTTACTATTATGGCTAGCTAAGCTAAATCTGCTATCTTTTTAAAAACAACTGGTATCTAAAATTTGTTTAGGGAATTCAGTCTTTAACAACCTCCTCCCCTCCATAA
Source organism: Sturnus vulgaris (assembly GCF_052056855.1). Lineage (NCBI taxonomy): Eukaryota > Metazoa > Chordata > Aves > Passeriformes > Sturnidae > Sturnus > Sturnus vulgaris. Next base: position 3,860,768 of record NC_142262.1, read on the forward strand.
AACCCACCCCATAATTCAGACCAAACAAAGAACACCAGATAAGAACCAGGACACTTACTTGGTGACTTAGCAGTGCTACAACTGTTAAAAAAGCAAGGCTTGTGTGCATTCACACCTTTTTTGTCCACTTGATGAGACTGAGTAGCTTCTTTCAGCTGGGACAGAATCTGTCTCCCACTGCGCTGGCAAGAGGCATTGACTTCAAATATCTGCAATGGTATTTAATTTACCAAAAAAAAAAAAAAAAGGAAGAAAATTAAATTGTAGATATCTTGTATTATAAATGCTTTTGTATCATTAGTTATAAATACCAAAAATGCACTGAGAAAAGAAAGAACTCCACAAACCTTAAACCCAAGCTCCTGAGCACAAGCATACACTGCAGCAGTTTTCCCCACTCCTGGTGGGCCAGTTATCAGAACTGTATTGCAAAGGGTTGTCTCTTCCTCAGTATCAGATTTACCATCTTTAAAGTCAAGGCTGCTTAAAGAATCTGTATTATTTATTAAAAAGAAAAGAAAGGATTACTGTTATTTTTTGCCAACTTTTAACAAAAGAGATGCTATATTAATTCTATCAGTACCTTCTTGCTCTTTGTCCTCCTTTTCTCTTTTCTGATTTCGTTTTTCTTCCAAATCAGCTCTCTTTTTCCATTCTTGTAACCAACTACAAAAGGAAGGAAGGAAAAAAACAAGAATAAGAATTGCTGGTGAATTAAGTGAACCAAGATGGGGCAGAACGTAAAACAAAGGGACATCAGCCACTTGTTACCCCATAGAAACCTATCAAGTCCTTTCAGATAAAAGCAAAAAAGTGCTTAGGATTTGATTATTTGTAGAAAAGGTTTCCTTTTTCATTCTCCATTCTGTTAGCTGATTGGCATAAAAACAAGTCATTTGATGAACCACTTATTCACTCATAATTCAGTGTTGTTTTGTCAGATGGATCTTTAAATTCTGTGTAAGAGCCACACCAGTAACTTCAGCCCACACAGAAAATTTAACTGAAAGCATGATGTGTTAGGGGGACTTCAGTGCTGAATTCCTGTCAAAAGCAGACAGCACAGCAAGGATCAGGATGCTTGTAGGGAAGTACAGACAAGTACTGCCCTCTCAGTACTTGAGCATTATCAAGTAACATGAGGTTTTGAGTTATTTTAGGAATGGATCCATGTTCCAACTTCTGACCTGTGCAGCCTTTCAATTTCTTTCTTGTTCCCTACAAGTTCACTGGAATCTTGGGGCTGGTATTTTTCTGTCCAGAGCATGTCTTCTTTTTCCACACCTACAGAAAAAATATTGTCCATTTTTAAACAGTTCTTCATGCAATAGAATTGATCAAATCTAGCAGAGTATTAGGACTAGATATGATTTTTGCATCACAGTGGAAAGATGACATACATCACACAGACACTTCCTTAATGCAAAGATTAAAATGAGACAGGAAATGCAATTACCTGAAAGTGCACTTGGATCTGATAAACACCCAGTGGCCTCTGTTACACTATCTGGTTTCTGGGTCTTGTTTTTTCCCAAGTGTGTGGCTTGTCCTGTCTCTGCCTGTTTTTCTCCAGATATGGGAGGAATAAGTTTCCTGGCAACTTTTGATTTCATTTCAGTCCCTGTACCTTCAAGTTGTTTTCTTCTTTTTGATTTACGGTCTTCTGTTTCTTTCCTTTTCCTCTTTGTTTCCTTCCAGTTGTCAGGAGGTTTCTCAATTACATCAAGATTTGCAGTGCCATCTCTGCTTTCTAGGAAAAAAAAAAAGTGCATTCATTTAAAATTTCAGGCTATGTCCATTACTACTGTACATTTGCTTAAGCCACATTTGAAGAATTTGGTAAAAATAACCTAAATGTGAGGATCAATTTATTTCCAACAACAGTATTCCTTCAGTAATGAATTTTTAATAATTCCCAGTTGTTTTTTAATGCCAGAGAGAGCGAGGGTGGTTTTCTCCCAACATAGATCCCTAACCTTGTGAACTGTTTTCCAATGCCAACCGTTCTGTTTGCTTTTTCAGGAACCTGGAGTAGTATTTTCTCACTGGAAACTGAGAATTAGAAGCCACGATCTCATCTAGTAAATCCTTCTTGAATGCATCACGAAAAGCTGGTCGGTGGCCTGAAAGCTGGAATACACACACACAGAATTACTCAAAAACTTTACACAGAATGCTTTGCATAATTTAAACTGGTAGTATCTTCTTAAATTCAGAGATTAACAGAAACTGTTCAGAACTGATGAGAAGTGTCTAATGGTAAGATGCAAAATGGGTAACTCACACTCAGAGAAATTAAAAAAAACCCCAAATTATGGGATTGAAACAAATTCAAACAAGAAGATTTATTAAAAACACAACTCCAAACAAATATAAAAACAATTTGAATTTTAAACTACTAACCGCAGGTGCAAAACAATTTTCAGTTTGTTTTGAATTCACTGTGGAAAATTCACCAAGTGAGAGAGTGATTTTTGTGATGTTGGTGACTTCAGTAGTCAGTTCCCTCAGCTTAGTTAACAGAGGACATGATGGTGATTGCAATTTCCACATTGGAGAACCTACAAAAGAACCCCCACAGAAACAAAAGAGTTAATTTCTATTCTGGGGAAAAGAAATGGGGTGGTCTTGTCTCTTTTGTGAAGTCTTTTGCTTTGTCAGAGGGAAATGGTTTCTGCCCATATCAGTCCAACACAATCTTTATTTTCCAAATGGGAACTTAACAGACCAACTTTTTTGACTAAATATTACGAATTTTTCATCTTTACCCATGCATGTATAGACTACTTTAGCATCAATTTAATTTATAAATTTTGTATGCAAAAACATCTCACTGGAAGCTTCTAAATTTTGTTCTCTTACTGAGATACAAAACAAGAGGAAACTCCCACCTATTCCAATCCTAAGCTGTTCAAATTTTATCTTTTCTGCACAAATTCCTCAGAAATTATTATGTACGTTTAAACAACACTCAAAAGCTTAACAAAAGCTTACAATCATCCTTCTGCTGCACATGGACTACAGTCTTAAAACAGGAACTTGCAAGAGAGTATGCTTCCATTGCTGCTGCCTTCTTTGCAATCTGCCTTTTCAGTGATTCTGGCAATCCACTCATCAGGAATTCACGTTTTGCTCTGAATGGATCATCATCTTGAGAATTTTCAGATGCATCTTGGCTTTAATGAAAACAGAAAAGAAAAAGAAAGAAAAAAAATATAGAATTAGTAGAACTTCCAGCTGTGCAAGGCTGAATTTAATCACATTCTCTTCCAAATGAGTTAAAAATAGTTTGTGAAAATTGCTAAAATTAATTTTAACATAGTTAGTTTGAAATTAACTCTGTGTTAAAAATTTTAGTCTAAAAAAATTGTCTTTGGTTTTGTATTTTTATATGCAACTTGGGATTTCTTTTTAATCAGTCATCAACTACATTTCCAGACATCTAATATGGTTCTAAAATGGTTGAGGAACTCTACAAGACACTACTAAAATTTTGCAAGCAGATTAAAATATTAATCAGTATAAAAGTCACGACTATTTATAGCACATTTCAGTAAGTGTATTTAAATCTGTAAAATGAGAGAATGTTAAAGTAACCTTGAAACGTATTTTGATTTTTATGCACTCTTGACAACTGACCTGCTTTCATCAAAGATCACAATTGGTTCACCTGCAGAGTTTTGAGCATTTGTGCCTAGGCAGGAAGGTGGACATCTCAGTTTCCCTTTAAAAAGGCAAAAAACCCCATTATTAGATAGCACTGATAAAAGACTCTAACCTTGCTTCTGTGTTTACTACCTGTATGTTCCATTTAACATCATCAAGGAATCTCCTTTTCTTAAGGCAAAGTTGAGTATTTTAACAAAATTCATTATAGCTTTATTTCTAATTATTTCCTCAGTGTAGATGTTATTTTCTAACATTAGGGAAAAAAAGGAGACACAACAGAACATGGTATATGATTGACGATTTTTCAAATAACGTTTTCCCCAAATGAAGAAAAAGGAAAACAACACATGTAAATTACCTCTGCACTATTAATTAGTATAAAAATGGAAGGTATATATTGGAATATTATACAAGATAAATCAGAGGAAAAGATTAATATACTGCTAAGGCAGCTTTATGAAATAAATTTACAACAGTCAATAATATAAAATGTTTCTGTAATAAAAAATAAACACATTCAGTAAAACCCAATTACCATTGGAGTTCTTTGTAACCTTCAAGTTTTTAGACTTCTTCCCCAAAACATCATTTAGGCTTCGAAGCTTCTTTTCCTTCACACTCTGCTCTGTAGTAGTGACACTATCCATGCTTGAACCTACAATTATTACTGATTCCTAGAGGGAAAGCAAATCAAGTAAGAAAGGAAAACCAACTCTTCCTCCTTTATTAACAATACATTGCAGATATCTACCTTTGCTTGCAAACGTTTCTTCTAAAGAATCAAACAGGAATCATTTGTGTTTCTTATATCAATCAGAAATATATAAAAATATTCCCACCCAAAGTACAGCCTTACTTCACTTTCTTTTAATTTCTTCTTCTCAGCAAGAACTCGCTGTCGAGACGAGCGCCTCACAGGAGCTGCTGAGTCTTCATTCACTTTTGATCTGGTCTGCTGTATAGCCTTGGCTTTTTCAACCAGCTGCTTTGCTTTGGATATATTTTTAGAAGTGGAGTGTATCTGTTAACAAAAAACAAAGAAACCGAAATAGCAATTAATAGCACTCACTTCACTAAGTACTTTGCATATAATTTTTCACTTTCATTGAAGTATGTGATTGTTACAAAATTTCATTGGTACCAAAAAGAAAATGAAATAATTGAAAGGACAAGCAAACCAAGATGATACCAACAATTTTCAAAAGAGAGTGAGAGCCCTGCAAGGAGATCCCCAATTTTTTCATGGAACAAAGAAAATATGGGCAGTGATATTCTTAAGCCTGAGCTGTGCCCAAACACTATCACAAATCACTGGATCATTTAGGTTGGAAAAAACCTCTGAGATCATCAAGTCCAACCTCTGGCCAATCACCACCGTGTGAAATAAACTATGGCACTAAGTACCACATCCAGTTTCTATATCCCATCCTGAGAACCTGCAGCACAGGAACATGCTATTTTATGGGATTTTTCTACTATGAAAGATGGATTTTTACTAATAAAACATGTTTTAAGATCTAAGATACAAGAAACTCCCTCAAATTTCATCATAAATCAGACTATAGTCCCTTTCCATAGGGCAGCTCAGAAGTGTCATATTGTATTATACTAGGTTATTACACAATACTGATAATACCACAGTTATACCCATATAGGAAATGACAAAATACTGACACTAATTGTTACATAAATTACCTTTATGTTTCCGGAGTGAGACTCTTCATTTTTCATTGCTTCAGCTTTATTTGATTTTGTAGCTGCTTTGATACGTGTAAACCTCATTCTAATTAGGGAAAGAAGTATTAGGAAATTATTAATGGTTAATAAAGGGAAATGTTACTCTCAATCTCATTTTCAAAAGCCTTTAAAAATACAGTGCTGTAAACAGAAGCAACTCCCCAACTGGTGGCTGAGGTTTTTTTGTTGTTTGGTTGGGGGCTTTTTTGATGTCTTTGGTACAAACACATTAATAATTTATAGTCAGCTTTGGTTCCTTTCTATTTTTACCCACCATGATCAGTTTCCATGCATCTCTGGTATACAATCCATTTATAATTAGGTCTTATTTTCAAAATACTTGCATACAATTAATGTGCAAAAAGGTAGAATATACTTTGAAAGGTTTACCTTATTGGGCTGCTTCCATCAAAGGGCACAGTAATCACCTCAGCTCGGTACATGCTGCTTTTCTTGCAGGATTGTCTGGGTGCTTTTGGGGTGGAAGTCTCTAATGGGCAGGAGCTTAATTCATCTGCAGAACAGCCACTTCTAGCCCTGGGCTTTTTAGGAGTAACATTTGTTGATGTTTTGGTTTTCTGCTGCCTTGAGCTCCTCCTTAACTCACTCACTTCTGGACTTGATGAAATGATTACATTTACAGTGTTTTCCACAGAAACAACACTAGCACCTGAATCCTCTTCTCCAGAATAATTGCTGGTGTTTGAGACATCAATTTCCTTAGTTTCTGAAGCCTTCTTTCTTCTGTTTTCTTTTTTCTGAACCTTCTTAGATCTTCTGGGTTTAGTTCTATTGCTTTTAGGTTTGGAATGTGTGTATTTGTCTACATTATTTTCTGGTATCCCGCTTTCTAATTCTTTATTAGAAGGAACGACATCTTCAGATCCTTCTTCTTCTTTTGAAGACTTTGCAGCAGCTTGCTTTTGTTTTCCAGGTGCCTTTTTAACTCCACCTTTTGTTACATCTGCTGTTGGTTGTCTAAAAGCTTTCATAAATTGATGCTTTTCTTCCGGAGTACATTTTGGCCTCAGAGAATCCAACCCTGCAGTCTCCAGAACAGCCAGCTCCAATTCTTCTTCCTCAATAACGACATTGGACTTTCTTTTCTGAGTCACCTGTTCCATTTGCTCACTGTCCAAGAGGGCTGGGCTGCTTTCTTTTTCCCTTGCACGTCCCTTCTGCTTCAAAAAAATGGAAGCTATTTTCCTAGAGCTTTTCTGCTCCTTATGTGAGGGAGGTAATTTGGGGGGAATGGAATGAACTTGTGCAAGGACAGTCACTGTTCTGAGTGGCAGCTGTTGGGATTCCTCACACTTTTCTGGATCACTAATACTATCACTTTTGTCCATTTCATTTGCTGTACCAGAAGTGTCCATTGCTGATTTTGTGTCTTCTTCAACATTATTTTCTCCCTGACTTCTCAAGAAGTCTTCAAATGACACTGTTATTATACAATTATTTACCTGGGATGTCCCATCATCCATATGAACTTCAAAACTGGAATCACCAATAGCAGCATCACACTCTGCTACTGTATGTGTCTTCTCTTCAGTTTCGTTTGTACACATTTCATTCATCTGGTTTTCCAATGAAAAGTTTTCAGACAAATCAATATTTACTTTGTGCTTCCTTTCCCTTGATTTTCTTATCCTATTTTTTGATCCATTTGCTTCACAGCCAGAGCTTTTTGTATTTTTTTTGGAGGGGACAACATTTGGGAAGTTCTCTCTTTGATCATCTTCTGCTAATTCTCTTGCACATTTTTTGTCTACTAGAGTACAAGAAGCAATAGAGTCATTACTATCTTGTTGCAGTCCTGTAGCTACTCTGCTGTCATCACTGCTAATTTCAATTTCAAGGTCATACTCAGATTCTTTCCTTTCTTTTGGCATATTATTTAAATTTACTTTTTTCCCTTTTCTCTTCCGCTTTAAGGATGGCTTGAAAGATGATTTACACTCTTTGTCATCAGCATCCAACAGTGTTTTATTTTCTCCAGCTCCTACTGGGAATGCAGCATTCTCAGTTGCAGATGTCTTTTTAAAATAATCCAAGATATTGTTGGATTTCGGTGATGACAATGCTTTATCCACTGGTTTTGCTAATGGTGAAAAATACCTCGTGATTGTTTTTACAGAAGCATCTTCCTCTCGTCGCTTCTTGCATGGCTGTAAAAGGTACAACATGAATCTTAGTTTTTAAAACATAAGATGACTTACATAGAACTTTTTCAGAAGACAAAAATTCATGCTAATGTGCTCAGACTGTGCACGCATAACTATATCTCCGTGTTTTCAAAGGCCATCTAAGCTTGAAATAAAGATCCTGCTGTTTCAGATTAATAAAAATCCTGTTCTGAAACCTTGAGATGGTCAAAACTGAAAGGGACCACAAGGTCTTCAGATCAGCTCTGCAGAGATTTCACAATACTGTAAGTCTGAAAATCTACATCAATTCACATGATCGACCTTGAGGTGCTCCCCAGAGTGTCTGTTGAGCATTTAGGAGGGAATTCCAACATCACTTTAAAAAGTCTGATCCTACCGTAAAGATCTGACTTATGTTAAGAAGACACTGCACATTTAAGAGTATTTAAAAAAGTGAACACAAGAGAATTCTTATCTCGTATAACGATTCAAACCAAAAAAGAGCATTTACTTCTACAGCTCCAAGAGAGCTCATAAAGACTTTTACAACTCCTAGTTTACCAGAAAATGAACTCATCTGAAACCACACCCTCTGAAGCAGAAAGCGGCTCTTCCCAAAGCCCCTCGAATGCGTTTAATGACAGCCCGGGCCGCGGGGCTGCGCCGACCGTCAGCAGCGCCGGGGAGCCCGGGCCGGGGACAGGCGGCCCCTCACACCTCCCCGGGTACAGCGGACGGGCCGTGCCAGGGCAGAACGCCAAAGGGGCGATCGCTAAAGGGGGCGATCGCCAAAGGGGGCGACCGCCAAAGGGGGCGACCGCCAAAGGGGCGCACCCCGCCAGCCGCACGCCCTCTCTCCGCCCTCACAGTGCAACCCTGGCCCGCGTCCCCACCTGAACGTCGCCGTCATCCCCGGGGAGGAGGGGAGAGCCGGCCGCCGCGGCCACGGCGACCCTGCCCACCATGCCCCGGCTGCTGCGGGCGCGGAGCCCTCGCGGATCACTCGGGGCGGGGGGAGCGCGGAGCCCTCGGCCCCGAGCGGTGCCTCAGGGGCGAGGGGCGCGCGCCGCCGCCATGGCCCCGATGGCGCCGCCTGACGGGCGCGCGCGCCGGGCGGGCGGTAAAAGCGCGCGCGGGACCAGATTCGGAATCTCCGCGCGGAAGGCGGGGGGCGGGGCCTCGGGCCGCTTCCACGTGACCCGCGCGCGCTGCCCAACGGCCGCCTGTTGTCCAGGTCACGTGACACCGGCGGACAGGCGCGCGCGGTCGCCCCGCCCCTTCTCAGCCGAGGCCACGCCCCCTCCTGCTCCCCCGCCCGCCTTCACCGCTGTCAGTCGGGTTTTCGCGCCGCAGCCGTGACGTCACGCGGCTACCGCGTGCCCTGCCTGCCGATGACGTCGCGCTTCGCTGACGCCACCGGCTGCCGGTCCGTGCCCCGGGGCCGCCTCCCGCTCCCGCCGCGCTTCCCGCCCCGCCCCGCGGATGCGCGGCCCTTCCGGGACCGAGATCCGCCCACCCCACCCCGCCCCGCCCCGCCGCTGCCTCGCTGCCGCCGCGGCTGCCCATGGAGGCCGCCGAGGCCGAGGTGCGCCTCCTCTTGCAGGAGGCTCGGGAGAGCATCGAGGCGGCGCGGAGCTACCGGCGGGAGCTGCAGCAGCGGCTGCGGGGGCTGCACCAGGCGCGGGAGCAGGTGGGGAAGCGGGACGGGACGGGACAGGACGGGACGGGGCTGGGCTCTCCGGAGCTGCCCCGGGAGGAGAGGCCGGAGCCCTGCCCGGGCTGTGCCTGCCCGGTGCCCGCAGACGGACCTGGTGGGGGTGGCCGGCACCAGGAACTCCTCCGGGGCGGCGGCGGACCCCGGCCGCTCCTATCCTGGGGCCCCGTGTTTGTCCACGGTTCCTGGTCCGCCGGGAGAGCCGTGATGGGGCTCAGGTGTGGGGAGGGTGGAGGACGGAGAGCCCCGGGACCGGCTGTGGCCTCGGGGGTGCCGGAGATGGAGGGCGTGGGAATGGGCAGATGTGCGACGTGTCGGGGAAAGGGATGCGATCTGAAATCTGTTACTGAGCGCAGCCTCGTTTTCGGGGACCAGAGGGAGCTTTCGCAGGCAAAAATGCATATCTTAAAGAACTACGTTTTCCAAAGTAGCTGGGCTGTTAAGTCTGATTTAATAGGAAGCATTATTCCCATCTTCACATCAGGTACCTGCCTGGACAGGCTGCTCCCTGCTCTGGATGCCGGGCTGTCCCCATGCACCGCAGTGCCTGGGTCACGTACTCCGTGGGTCAGGCAGGAGGGCTGCCAGCATTCCAGGTTAGCTGGTTTGTCTGCAGCTGTGCAATGGAGCCAGGGCACATTTCCCACTGGGACTGTGACCCACCCGCTGGGAGATGCAGGAGGAGATAGGCAGGTGTGGGCAGGGAGAGCCGGGGCTGGCTCCTCTGCTCAGGCAGCCTCTCAGCATATGGGGCTTGCAGACTGCCTTGATGTCTTTGATTCAGGTCTGCAAGAGGTAAATAAAAACCCAAACAAAACCGAACTTAGAGAGTGTTTCTGTGGTGACTTGTTAGTTTTTCTGAAGCAGATCCCGTTAGTGCAGAAACCTGCTGTAAATCTGGGTGAGTGTCCTGCTCCCAGTGCATGTAGATGATCACTGGACATTTAATTAGTCAGCACTGAAAACACAGGCTGCTTAAGAAAATTAATTGTTCACGGCTCTCTTTCGTCCAAACCTTGTCATTTCAAAGTGTTGCTTGGCAATTCCAAGTGCAGTGAGAGGCAGCCCATGTGCCTTTGTGCAGGGAATGTGTAGTTGGCTCACCTTTCCTTTTCCTCTTGGGGGCAATTTCTTTGCTGTGTGCATGTTTCTGTTTTCTCTCTTTCCATCTTCAGGACCACTTGGTGTTTCGTGCACATCCAAAAGTTCCCTGTGTTCCCAAAGTGCTGAGTGTGCTACACTGGGGTTCATATAGTGGCAGCTTTATTATTTGAGGATTGTTTGGCTGATGGGATAGGACTGATGTGATCACTTACGTTGCATCCTTTTCCTTTGGACCAATGGGACATGATTTTCCACAATCTTCACACAGCTCTGTGTTCAGGGACTTGCATTTCCTCTTTTGCATGATGAGCAGTATCTAATCCTGGGGCTGAGCTGCTGCATTTGTATCTGTCTGTAATGGACCTAAAGAGCTTGGAGAAGTGAGTTTTCTGCCTTCGTTTGCCCCACCCCTTCACAAAGCTAAATACTTCCTTTTTTTTCCTCAAGCATTGAAATTACAAGAAAAGGGAAGCAGAGCTGTGTGGCAGCTGCAGAGCTTCATGAATATTTGTTGAAAAGGAAATTTATTTTACCTAACCAGAGAACTTCCTGTGTTGGTTGTCTGTACTTCTAAAGATCTAGAAATTACGTGTAAGACTGTGAGCGTGTTGCAGCACTTCCTTGTGACTTAGAAAAGTTGTTCACAGGTAGATATTTACTTCTGATTTTTTTCGTCTTTAGCTCAGGGATGTTCAAGTGTGTTTTCTTCCCTATAAGCCAGATTCAGCAAGTTTGCAGACATTTTAATGAGCACTTGTAGAACCTTCTGTGGTCACGTTCTTCCGGCATCAAAACAGACTTGCTGTTCACACTGTCCTGTCACCAAGGGTGGCTGTTTGAACAAAATTGAGAGGAAAGCAGTTTTATGAGGATTTTAAAAATCCAGTGATGTGATAGAGCTTGGAAAAGTGCTCCTAGATAGTCTTCTAAAAGTCTGATAGGTTTTTGTTTGTAAAGAGGATTACCTGTGTATGATGGCATAGTTTTTTGAGTAGGATTCCAGCAGTGGATTTTTTTGAGGGGCAGCAGGGAGGAGAACTACAGAGCATTTGGATTTTTCTGACAAGAAAAACTCCGTGATTGAAGCACCCGTAATCCAGGTTGTATTTTGCTTAGTTAATATGCTCTTCCCTCATTCAGGCTGGTTTCTTTGCATCCCTCCCTGCTATACACGTACTAAAAATGACTTCACTTATTTGTTAACTGCCAGTGGTCATTTTTTAAAGCAGACTTCCCTCACAGCTTTTCTCCAGCAAATGTGGATGAGATGCTTCAGAAAAATAAAAGATGTGCATGACCTTTTCCTTTATCCTGAATCCTTCTTTCCTGTTACCTGTATTCAGATCAAAGATAGTGCAACATTGACCAGAGATGTGCTTGAGCAGCATTTTAGCGATTTGAAAGGGACCCTGAAGAAGCTGCTGGACGAGCGACTGATGTCCCTGCTGCAGGAAGTGGATGTCATAGAGCAGGAGAGCATCAAGCCCCTGGATGAGTGCCAGAAGCTGATAGAGCACGGAGTCAGCACCGCCGATGATCTGCTCCGGGAAGGTGAGGCAGGACCTGGCGCTGTCTTAGCTCTGCCTTCCAGTGTGGATCTGTCAAAAGTCAGGCATATTCCCATTGTTATCAGTGTTTGGCTCCTTTTGGACTTATCTCAATGTTAAGAATTGGGTAGATGTGGTGAAGAGCTGATCATTATTATCTCCTACAAATCTGTATTTCAACATCTCAATCCTAGGGTGTACACGTGTCAGTGTAGCCTCTCCTGAAGGGCAGGAAGTACCTCTTTGAGAATTATTTCACTATTTCAGATTGATTCTCTACCTCTCCAGGCTAGATAGAAAAGTATGTCAGGCTACTTTGAAATAAAATACATTATGGGTACCACTATAACAAAGTGCCTGTTTTGGTGAAGTAAATTATGTCTGTCTTGCTGAAATAGCAGATGAAATAAACACATTGTCCTGCTGAGTGTAATTATGTTTGCTCTTGGTGGGGAACATGAGGAATAAAATGGCCACTGTATGGGGAAAATTTCTCTAAGAAGTTTGAAGATGAGGCAGACAAAAATGGACATGTGGAATATTATAAGGGCCAGACTATACCCTGCTGATGCTAAATACCTCGACAGAAAGGAATGTCACTCTTGCCTGTTTTCCCCAGGCTGGAGAACCTACTGGGAGCATGTCTGAGCCATGAGTGTGTTGGCAGTTTCCTTGCATTGTTCTCATGTCTCAACTTTAACTTTCTTTCAGCATGAGCTCAGCTCTGGGAGCTGAAGCACATTGAGCTGTGTCCCAGGGGTGGGAAAGCTCCCAATTCCTCCTCAGCCCTGAGCTTTGTGCTGGCTTGGGAGCTCAGTGCCTCCTGCTCACAGGAGCAGTGACAGCGTTTAAAGATTAATTTGTTGGGGTTTTATCTATCACCACAACTCTGGGACAGCTGATATTCACCTTGTTTTTATTTTAAGTCTCAGGTTACTAAATCAGGGTGGTGGCAGAAGTTTTTTGTGTGAAATTCTATGGGGTCTCATGAGAAGCTGAGTGGCTGCAGTTCCCATCCCCCTGGGAGCTGTGGGCAGGACACAGAGCACAGAGCACACGCTGCAGCTGAGGCAGAGAGGAGTTAAACCTCCGTGGTTATTAAATGTCCTGCTGCCAATTATGACGTGTGCTTTCCTTCAGAGATTTGTAACGTGTGTAATCCTCCACTTGGAAAAGGACTGAGCTTGCTGAAGTTGTAAATTACCCTAAAGTCAAGAGACAGGAGACTGGAATATATGTCTCTGTAAGATGAAGTGTGGGATGCTACTTTATATGGAAAGCTCAGGAAAATATTTGTATTTATCTCCACACTTCAATGCATGGATTATTTCCTTCATTGTGACAATAGTACCATTTTGATTGTAGCAAACAGAGCAATTATTGAAATTATCTCTTCCTTTTAAGTGCTTGCTTTTTTATTTTCTGATTAGTAAAGGTGCTTTGCTTTTTTCTTCATTTAAAGCTGGTGGACAAAGGGATTAATAATCCTGATTTTTAACATCTGACCCCAGTTCTGCTCCTGTCTGAGACCTGAGGCAAATTATTACATCTGTTATGGGTGTGTCTACAGGTAGCTTTGAGAGCTTTAAAAGTTGCTAGATAGGCTTTATGTTTTTACCTGTAATTGCATTTTCCAGCTAAGACTAGAGAAAGTGCTGAGAGTGCTTCACATTTAATTGGTTGTTCATGTCAGAACTGGTTGTTCTTTGAAGCAAAGAATGCCTTCTGTGGATGTTGTCTCATTAGGAATATTTTTACTGTTTGGTTGCAGGAGAGAGTGCAGTCGATGGAGATGTGGGACAACAGAATGAGAAACTTTGCAACTTTACAAAAAAAGCTTTACATATTCAGCTAGATAGGTAAGACACCAAAATTCTGAGGTGATCTGAGGCAGTGGCACGTGTGCTTTTCTTTGTAGGGGATCTTTTCTGCTTTGGAACAAAAGCTTTCAGCTCCATTGCCTCAAAATATTCATTTGAGGTGCTGCTGTCCTGTTTGTTTCACAGACTTTCATTGGGGCTGGCACTCACAGAATGGAAGGGGTTTTCACCCTCCATGTGTTCTCTGGAAATACAGGTTGTTTATTTGTGAAGGGTGAAGCCACTCCCTCTAGAACAGCCTATGTTTCAGAGTATTTGCTGACAGACAGACAGTCTGGTTAGGGCTGAAAAACAATATTTTTAGGGCTGAAAAACAATATTTTCTGAGTCTTTTAAGTTTGGAGTGAACGTGCCAATTTCTGCAGCTGTTTTCTCTTTGCAAATCTGCACAGATTCAAGTGTATGGATGAAACAGGAATTTGTAGAAGCTGACCCCTCTCATTACAGCAAACTTTCCTTTCTCAGCTTACCAGAAGTGCCCTCCTTGGTTGATGTGCCTTGTTTATCTGCCCAGCTGGATGACTGCCTCCTTACTATATTGAAAAATCAAATATTCAGACATGGAACTGTGGCATCCCGCCCTCCTGTACAGCTGGAGGAATTTGTGGAAAAGCCTGGAGGTATTTTAGTCCGATGGTGTAAGGTAGGTAAAATATCCCATGTGAAAATGCTTTAGACTTGATTTTTTTTCTAAAAGAACCCAAACAGTCTACTTTCTTTCTGAATTCTCTGCTGCCTTCCAAGGACTAGTCCACTCCAGTGTGGAGTTAAAAGCTTGAGAAGAGTTTTTTATAGTAACGGTGTCATTTAAAGATGAGGTAGGCCAGTGGTGGTGTGTGGTTGGTGCTGGGGTTTGTGTCTGCCTGCTGTGACACTTGCTTTAGCTGACCCAGGATAAGGCTGGACCTGCTCTGTTATGCCTTTACCCCTAAACATATTTGTGTTCCTATGGAGATGCAGTGGATAGAAAAAGAAAATGTTATTATATTAGCTAATCCAGTAGCCTTTCTCTTCAAGACACAAAAACTATTTTTGAGTAAACCACTGCTGTGGTCTGATGTGGTTTAGTTGTTGTTGGACAGCTCTGTGCTCCTTGGCAGCAAACAAACCTTTTTTGTTCTAGCAACAGCCAGTCGTTGTTGGTCACCCTTCACTTGTAAAGGATGTGGACTCAGGTTATTAAACCATAGGCACTGCTCTCACGTGGGGATTTTCTGTGCTATGCAGGAGTTCCCTGGGTTTGGTTGTGCGTGGGGGATAATGGAGGGGTTTTTTGAAGGGGTGTGTGTGTAAATACCTTTTGAGTCAGAGATATCAAAGAACTGGAAATCATCCCCTGGAACAGTTTATGAAGGACAACACTAATTTTCCCTTGCTGTTAAAAACTGGCACAGAATTTCTTCTGCAGAGTTGTTTTCAGCTTTTGGCTGAAGGATCTTTTTATATCTCTGCTAGAATGAACAGCCTTCTGTTAAATGTTTCGTCTTCTGTAGATATTTTCTAGCTGTAATAAAGTAATTCTGATACATCTTTTTGTTGGTTCAGACACTGATGTTACTTTCTACAAGGCACATTTTCTACTCTGAAATACCCCGTGAGTCTGGTCAGCTGCAGTGCTGTCCTGCTGTGCCCCTTCAGAGGGGAAAGGAGAGCCAGAGGGGTGGTTTTTGACACAGTCCCTGTTTCTGCAGGTGGATGAGGATTTCATACCCCAGGACTACCGGCTGCAGTACCGCAAGAGCTCTGCCAGCCACTTCGAGGATGTGTACGTGGGCTCAGAGACAGAGTTCATGGTGCTGCACATCGACCCCAACGTGGATTACCAGTTCCGGGTGTGTGCCCGCGGGGACGGGCGGCAGGAGTGGAGCCCCTGGAGCGTCCCCCAGAGCGGCCGCACCTCGCTGGTGCCCCACGGTACTGCCACCCCTTCCTGCCAGGGCTGCACTGCAGGGAGCCTCTCTGCTGGGGCTGTCCCTGGCTCTGGGGCTGCGTGTGACATGGGATGAGCTGTCCTTCCATCCTACGGCTCATTCTTGGCTTCCTTGGCTGAGGGGCACTCAGTGAACCTTTCACAGGTAGCTCACTGCTTCCTTAGCCTTGGAAAGCACGTGAGCCAAAAGAAAAGCATTGTTTTTTTCTTCTCCCTCACCACAACATAAGCACTTTTAATGACCTACAGCTCATAACAAGCTCTTATCTTGGAGAGAGGAAAACTTAAAAATTTCTCTTCACTTAAAGATTTCTAAGCACAGTGGGTAATGAAGGCTTTCCTTTTCTTACAGTAAGACTTGGCAGGGATTGCAGCAAAGAGTGAACTCCTGTTGAACTCTGAGCTGGAAAATAGTTTTTGTAATTGTAATTTATTTGAAAAACAAATCTCTCCTAAGAAAAAGGCAAAAACAGCTCCTGTTCTTAACCTAGCTTAAGCTGCATGAGGTGGACTGAGTAGACATTGGGACTGGCTTGATTTTGCACAGACAGGATGAAGTTGAGGTTCACAGTTTCCTTGCTTGTTTGTTTGTTTTCTTTGAAGAATGGACAACTGGTCTGGAGGGTTACAGCCTGAGCAGCCGAAGAAACATAGCGCTGCGGAATGATTCTCAGTCGTGTGGTGTGCTCTACTCCAAAGCTCCCACTTATTTCTGTGGGCAAACATTAACATTCAGGCAAGTCCTTTTTGGGTGGCTGGTGTTTGGTGCATCCCCTGTGAGCTGTCACATCTGAATTGTGTGTAAACCTCAGGCATGTCTGAGTTCTAAATCAGCTCAGCTCCAGTCAAGGTAGTGTCTCTATGTGACATCTGACCTTCCTTTAGTTTTGCTTCCTGGCTTTGTAGGAAAACTCCTGATGTTTTTGTAGGACCTGCACTCCAATAAAAGAGAGGTGAGTGAAATCCTGAGGGATGGTAAAATATAGCTCATGCTGAGCAGATCTGTGGAATGTTGAACTTCCTGATGTTTTGTAGCAGCTGTTACTGGCTGAAGTCAGTGGAGCTTTGCCTCTAGTTCCTTTTAACCTTGGGTCAGGGGGTGCTTTCCTTCCCAGACTTATCTCTGTCTCTGAAGACTTTGGACATGAAAACACTGATGTGCTGTTGGGATGACAGTCTGGCAACTGCCTTTAACATCTGAGATAATCAGAGCTGGTCAGACTTAACTGCTTGAAATGGGCATTAGAAGATCCAGAGCGGAAAAGGGATCTTGTGAATTTCAAGCTTTCCATTTGACACAGAACATGATTAAAAACCTTGGCAGCTTTGCTGCCTGTCATTCTATCCCTGAGATGATGCTGTTTAACAGGGTATGAGGAATGTCCTTGTGGATATGTCAGTTGTGATTATAGACCTCAGAGAGTCTGAAGTTTTGTTTCATCTTTTCCCTAGTTAAATAAAACTACTTGCTGTACAGCAGGCAGCCCCCAAAAGGTAATTAAAAAGGGCTGTTCGTGATACTTTCATGACTTATTCATGGTGTTTCATTTATCCGTTCCTGATAATGTATGATGTTAACTTTAGATAGTTGTAGTGTGAGGATGTATCCAGTTTCCCTGTGCAAGATGCATAAAAAGATCTAAAGCTTTAATTTGAAATCTCTTGCTAGACTTCTCTTGGCTCAGCAATGCCTGTGAAATTAAAGGCAGAACCTTGAGGTTTCCCTTGGTTCTCTCAGTCCAGTGCTTTTTATTGTTTTTATTGGTAGCATATGGAAATGTTTTGCTTCACATTTTGGTTATGGACTTCTCTCCAAGAGGAGATTGTATCAGGATGGCAGAGCTCAAACAGGCACGTGTCCACAAGAACTGTTGTGACACCAATCTTGACATTGGTGTCACAAACCTCAAAAATCTCAAAGATTGGTTTTATTCCTCCTCCAAGGTGAAAGAGCAGCTTCTTGTTTAGAAGTGTGAGAGATTTTCCTGAGCTGGGAGATGCAGTACTTTGTGCTTGACTTTGTCCTGCTTGTGTTGGAACACAAGTTATTATTCACAAGCAGCTCTGTGTTCTCTGTGTTCAGGACCCAGGCACGGCTTGTCAGTGAGCAGTGAAGCTGTGATAAACACAGTGTTTTGTATCTACACTTTAAAGATCATCTGTGGCAGTTGTCCTGAAGTGAAGCATTTGGCCAAGCCATAGGAAAACATCACTGCTTTAGGTCAAGTCTCTTCCTGTTGCCTTGCAGCCTCCAGGGAGCTGCCCTTAGGGAAGGGAACATTTCCTCACTGTCACCTGCTCTTCATCTCTCTAAAGCTTTGTTTGCCATGGGGAGCCACAGTCCTTGTAGCCAGGCTGGTGATTTGTGCTCACCCAGCAGATGCCCTGTGGTGGCCACATTGACTTTGTCAGGAGCCCAGCACAGCTCTGCTGACAGCTGATGCTGAGGCAGTGCCTGTGATGCCCCTCTCTGTGCTCTGAGGCAAAGGGAAACTGCTGGTGCTTGACCAGGTTCAGTGGCTGGGTTGCAGTGGCTGAGACAAGGTTTTGTTGTGCAGCATTTTTGTTGTGCACCAAAATGAATTTGAAATCTCCTTTAGAGTTGCTTTGGGAAAACATGGTAGATCCTTTCCAAAGTAAAAGCTTCTTGTAGATTCAAATAATCATTTTCCCTTTGCTTTACAGTGCAAGGCTATTGCTCTCTTAGTGACATTCCCAGGGGACTGAAGAACCTAATGGAGTGCAAAAGTAAAACATGGTTCCAATTTTATCTTTGCCTCCAAAGAGTTAACCCGTTGTGTGCCAGTCCACTGCCCCCTTTAATTGCTGGTTCTTGAAAGTTTTGCAGAAGTTTTTGTTTGCCAATAACCATGGATCAGTCTGTTCTTCCTCTCAAGCTGCAATGAAAATAACAACTGCTTTACTTTCTAGAAAAGACCATCTGAATTTCCTGAGTCACTCAGGCTCTCTGTAAAGTAGAACTTAGCACCTTTGAGAGGTGGCAGTACAAGAGAAAGGACTCAAGTCCAGAGCAGCCCTTCAGTGTGTGAGCTGTGCAGCTTCACTCCTCTGCTGGGGTCCAAAGGGAACGGAGTCCCTGGTCATTTGCACAACTTGTTTGCATTTTCTTCAGTGTTCCTTTCCCCAGACTAAAACTCTAAATACAGCTGAGCAGAAGCCAGACATGTAAATGCTCTTCTAGGCATTGCTTGGTTTGCTGATTTATTATAAAAGCCCAAACCAAACACATCCCCAAAGCAACACCCCATCCTCATCCCATTACAGCAGAACGTGCCAGGGTCCAAAAAACCTGTTTTAGTCATGCTTATTAAATCCCTGCTGAAACTACAGCTGTCTTGCCATAATACACTAAGTTGACCAGTAGTGTGGTGTAGCTGAGCATAATCTCTGCTTTAGTCAACTGGAAATAATTTCAAAAGGTCATTTCTAAGCTGTGGCAGTGGAGAATTGAATTAAATAGCACTGGAAGTTTGCAGGAAGCAAGGGTTTGCTTCATATTTTGTACAGATTTTAATAGAGTATTGCTCAGTGGAGTTCTTGGGAAAGCTGGTAGGAATTTTGGTCATTCAGCAGGGATCTCCCCATCAGTTTGGATGAATTTGTTGAGAGCCCTGAGGTCTGGAGTGACTGTCTGGATTTCATGGTATGTTTTGATTTACAGCTTCAGGTTTTGACTTAACTCTTTGATTGTTAGAATTGAGACCGTGGGGCAGCCAGACCGCCGGGACAGCCTGGGGGTGTGCGTGGAGCAGCGGAACGGCGACGACTCCCTGCAGAGGGACAAAGCCGTGTGCATCAGCACAAATGGTGAGTCTGACCCACGGCATTCCTTCCCAAAACACACAGCCCCTGGCTCTTCAGATCCCTGCATTACATAGGAGCAATTTTGATGTATGTGCTGCTTGTGCAGTTAAAAATCTGTGGTGAGATCGCAGATCTCCTCTTCCTGCTCGCAGTTATTGCAGCAGGGTTACTTCCCTATTTGCCTGCAAAAAGTAGAGAGATGTGGTCTTGTGTGTTAGTATGTACAGAAAATGAGAAATATTGTTAGATCTGCTGACTGTTTCAGGGGCAGTATTTGTAAATGGAAAAGAGATGACAAACCAGTTGCCTGCTGTTACTTCTGGCTCGACTGTGACCTTTGACATGGAAGTTGTGCAGTTGGGACCCTGCAGCAACGAGGGAGGAAACTTCAAGCTTCGAGTAACCATCAGCTCTAACAACAGAGAAGTGGTCTTTGACTGGGTACTTGATCAGTGCTGTGGCTCTTTGTATTTTGGATGTTCATTTTCATACCCAGGCTGGAAGGTTTTGGTCTTTTAGCAGCGAGTAAAGGGATTTTTTGTTCTTGCTGTAAAGTGTAATGTTAAAAGCTGGGTTTCCAGCTGTTTGACAACAATCTGGTAACAAACCCCTGTCTTTATAGTACTTGAACTCCACTATATTGTACTTCATACTGGATTAATTTAAACAATAATTGTGAAACATTGGATTTGTTACTCTGGAAAAAGCTAGAAACAAGCATTTGTGTAGGCAAATTAATTTAAGCAGTCCATCAGCCCTTTCCCCTTTTTCCTCTAGACTTGATTTTTGTCAGTATTTCATTGTACTCGTCTCAGGGTACGCGCATTGTGTAGAATTAACTTTGCTTAAAGCTGCTGCTCTGTGAAGCAAGCGTTTTGGGGGTGGTAATGGACCAAAGTTGTATTTCTACCACTCAGAGCACAGTATTTAGAGCAGCCAGGTCCTGCTGTGCTTCCTTGTGCACGATGCTGCCTTAGGAGTCTGAGTGGGCAGCGGGGCCGCCCTGGCAGCCGCTTCCTCCGCGCACGGTACTGTTCATCCCTACAGCAGGGACTCTGAGCCAGCCTGCCTGTCACTGTCTCACTTAAGTGCCTTACTTCCATAGTTCTTGAACTGTTTTCTGTGTTGTCACTTGGAGTATGTTTTCTAGACTAGCTGCATGGTGATGCTTACATTGCCCATGCATAACTGCCAGAGCAGGATTTTATCCTGAGCCTCTCTGAATGTCTTCCCTGGTTACAGTTCACACAGAGCCTGTGTCAGAGCAAGTCTGTGATTTGGTACCTGAGCTCAAGCTGTGCATTGGCAGCTGTGATTCCTCAGAACTCTTCCAATACTCAGAGACAACCTTCTCTTACTGTCTGACGACACAAATGCTGTTGTGATGTGCAGGATTCATGGCAATCCCAGATTCTGCCTGGGGACACTGTGCATGGCTCAAGCACTGCAGACAGACCAATGCTGCTGGAGCTCCACCTGGAGTAAGGGAGATGGGCTTTGGGTGGGCTTCAGGCAGAGCCCAACTGCAGATTTAATCTGGGGTAGTCAGAATTGAAGAGATGGTGGTAAGATAAATAATAGTGTGAATTAAATGACTTGGAATTCAGAACTTACATAAAGTTACACATTTTTTCTCTAAAGAGCAACTAAGATGGATAAGCTCAGTCTCGAAGAGAGCCAATTCCTGGTTAAAAGATTGCAATGCTACTGGATTTAAAGAATATTTAAAAGTAATACTCACTGAGGGGCATCTTACCTCAAATTCAATTAAAATTAAATGTATTTTATCGTTAGAATAGCACTATTTTTATAAAGCCTAGACAATCATACTGCCTTTCCTTCAGTGGCAATGTGCTACATTAGCCCTCTATGCTACCATAATAAGCTTAAAGCATAAAAGCTTATTTTACAATTAATTAGCATTGCCCATACTCACACTGTCAGTACAAAAAGATCAGCCATCCTGCCTGAATTTTTCCCCAAGCAGCTGTAGCAGGGGTACAGGAATTTCAGACAAGGAGAATGGCTGTTGGTATTTATACTGACCTATTTACAGGAGGAAAAAAAAGTGTGTGGATTTAGATGAGTGCAAAGAACCTGCACAAGGCAGAGTTAGGTTGGAATTGGCTGGAAGACTGAAGTGCTGCAGGTCACATTATCCACTGCTAGCAACAAAGGGCCTGCAGCACTCTTAGTTTTTCAAGCTTCACTAGTTCTGTGTTAGGGAAAAAGAGAATACTGGCTTATCCTGTGCTTTCAATGTTACTTCAGTTCTCCTGTAAAGAGTGTTTTCCATACTTTTACAAAAAGGTTCAGTAGATGAAAGTGTCAGTCCTGCTCAGATAGCATCTGACTTAAATCGTGCTCCGTGTAGTAGTGCTGGTGATTCTACTTATACACTTCAGGTATCAGGTACTAGTTGTAACTTAGTACTTTTACCATATGGAGACTAAAATTGTGAATATCCACACTTCTGAGGTACCAACGGGTCAGGTACCTTTTCATTTCCTTTTGGAGGGGCTGGTCAGACTGTAGATTCTGCAAGATTTTTACTTACATATTAGAAAATAAAGCTTAGACCTTCAATTCAGGTACTTCCAGAGGTGGCAATACTGTGTCAGGTTGTTTAGAATATACATAAAAGCAGCTGAAGATGACTGTGAAGGGCCATGAGAGGCCCCTACTGCTGCCCTGACAGCTGGGGAGGATAAGAGAAGTTTTTCTTCCTTCAGGCTTTAGCTGTGTGTTGAATGAGGGCAGTTTGGTTCTTTTGTTGTTATTGTGGTGGTTTTGGTTTTTATTTGAACTTGGCACAAGCCTCGCTGTCCAAATTGCAAATGAGGTACTTTCAGCCACCTCTTGGAGCTGCACCTTGTGAACAGGGGAGGAGTGAAGAGTCTCAGGGCAAGAGACCCGAGCACTAAAGGAACAAAGGATGCAAAGAAGCGGAAGAGGCTTGAACTGAAAGGTGTAAATTCTGTTCTTCCGCAGCAGAGTTCAGCTGGATGGAAAACTTGACACTTCTTGTACAATTTGCACCTCTAGCTCTTGGAGCCCTGCAAGCAACAGAGTGTTAATGGCTTATGAAACCCAATCCTGAAAGTTGTTTTCCTAAGCTAGTACATTCACTTACCTCAACTAAGACTTATGTGTCAAGAGAAATTTGATTTTTTTTTTTAAATAAAAGTTTTATCCCTCAACTGTGTATGGTCTAGAAAATTATTTATTGGGCATAGAATGCTTTAACAATATAAGAAAATGTTTTCTAGAGCACTGCAGCCATCTTTAAGAGCTTCTCTCCATTTAATCTTCTTCAAAGTCCCAAACAATTTATTTCCGGGTTTCCCACCTGTGCACTTACCTTTATTTCCAAATTTTAACTGACATTTCTTACAAAAATATTTTTTCCTTTCTTTTAATAAAATTTGTTACTGTATCTATGAGCTACTTCCTTCAATATTCCATCACAGCTGATTTGTCTCGTCTCCATTTTTACTGGTGCATTCCGTGGTGCAACTCACAAATCTGTAGTTTTGGCCAGCAGCAGAGGTATTTAATCACCTTCAAATAAAGTCCCTGTTGGACTAACACACAGCTTTACTTCATTGCCTCAGCTCTGCTTTACCTGGAGCCTGTTCCAGTTCTTTGGTCTCTTTTAAAGGAAAAACAGCTCGTGAAACCAGTAAGTGAAGTTGCTGACTTGGCAGCTTTCTCTCATAAATACTCCATTCACATGAGCTTTCTTCATGGCAAAATGCCAAGTGTTTCTCCTCCAGACCTGCAGCTTCACACTCAGATTGAACAGCCTAAAAAATCCCTTCAGGTTAGAGTCAGGGAAGGACTTACCTACTCCAAAGCCTTTGTTTTCTTGGATGTGAAACCAGAGTCAGATTTGTAACAGGGAACACCTCCACTTGCTGATGATGGCACCAGACTTCTGTGAATTAAGAAATATTGAACTTGGAACAATGCTGTCAAAATCGTCCTCACAGAATGCCTCCTGTATTCCCAAAGGTAAAATCAAATTTCTGGTTTGGGAGTTTTGTTTTGTTGATTAGATAAATAATCAGAACAGTTCAAATCATGGGTAACTGTTTCATTCCAGGTAGTGAATCTTTATCCACCCTTCAAAATTCAAGGGCTACATTCAAGACACACTCCAAGCAATGTACACTGATGGTTAACAATTCATCTATCACTTTTGAATATAGTATTAATGCACTAAATTAAATATTCAAATCATATGAGGTTCCAGGTTGGGGTTCACAGACCTGTTGTGATCACCAAGTACAAAACATCATTAAAACCTGCCCTGAGCACACTGAAGGCCTGATGAGGAGAACCTGGACAACGATGGAGACAAGAACACACTGCCCAATGGCAGCCTGAGGTCCAGTCTGCAGAGCCCAGCTGGCACAACCTGCATTTCAGGATCTGGATCCTAATATGGAAAAAGGTTTCCAGTATCTGCTATTGCAGAGTCAATACTTGGCCAAGCAATGCAATTCCTGACTTGTCTTATAGTACCTGGAGCATCCATCTTCTGCAGTCCCAGAGGAATGGGATTTAAACAGACACCTATTTAAACTTTACTCCATATAAGCCAAATACTTTGTAAAATGTCTGAAAAATTAACACGTGTAAAAACTACACAAATCTGAGTTCTATAACTGACAACACAAGTGATGTTTCATTTGCACTTCTATAAATTACAGTTCTGTACAGTAAAGCACCACATTTACACCCATCTCAGGTATTCAAGTTCTACCCCAAGAAAGGAGAAGCAAAGTTTTTGTATCTGGCTAAAACCCTGGAAATTATGAAGATACCTTAAACAGAGCTGTAACAATCTGGCAAAGGAGAACATGTATCCAAATTTTAAGTCATGCAGAAGAGTTTACAGAGGTGCTGCTTGAGGTCTCTGCACATGGAATGATTGGACACCCATCATGGCAGATTTTGTTATTACTGAACTTCATGTACAAAAGCTCATTTCAATTAAAACATTTAATGAAAAACAATGGTTCATTTAAACAGCTAAACCTGTTTTAGGGTTGTTTTTAGGGGGAGAAGGGTTTTCTTTTGTTTTTACATCTAATGTACCATTCAAATTTTTTTAAACCAGCTTACATGGCATCTTCAAAGGTACAAATAGAAAAGGCATCTTTATAAATAGAAAACAAGGGGATTTTTTCAGCTTTTATTATAAATTGACATGACATACAAAGTTTACTGAACAGAAGTAATTTCATTACTATTTTTGGGGGGATCACCAACTTTTTGTGCAAACAATGCTAGCCTTCTTTTAAGCATTAAGAGCATAACTGCTTAAGAAATGACATAAGCAATAATTCTAGAACTACATCTCCCCTAAAATAATCTATTTTTTTACATATGTGCACAGCTTTAGCAAATTAAAGCCAGAGAGAAATGCATGATGTATTATCCAGAGGCAGAATTAGAGTTTGCTAAAACTCAAGAGAGCTGGCAATTCAAGGAGTTTGTAATGAAAAGCTGCAGTTTCCCTCTTTCCTATTTTGTACACAAAATCAGTGACTAAGAACTTAATACTGGATGACGAATCACATCCACACCATTAGTTAAATAGTCTCACAGTTAAACACATCTTAAGGACCATCAAAATCAGTATTTACATTTTATAAATTTCTGAAGACACCATTAGAAAGCTTATATACCCCTTCAACAAATAGGGAACTGCATCTCATGGTGATGGAATGAAATAAAAAACAAAAAATACCTGTATTTACAGCAGCATTGTTCCTTTATAAATAAAGAATATGAAAAATGAAATATTTTAAGGATAATAAAAAATTGAGGTGATGTCACTCAACCACAGTGCTTGCTGGAATAAAACCCTTCGGTGCTGATACTGTACCAGTAGTGAAACCACTTTCCATTGGAAAAAATCTGTAAACGTATGCATAAAATGTGTTAACAGCAGTGCAAAACTGCTCAAATATAGTTTAGTCAGCATCTTAGTATCTGTATTGAATACAATACATCACAGAATACTTACATAAGAAGTGCAACACATTTTCTGGTCCAATTTTACAGTGCATTTTTCCCTCAAGAGTGGCATCTCGAAAGCCAGAGCTAAGCCCACGGCCTGGCCTTGCAGTCTGTGCTGAGGCGAGAGCTTGGCGGGAACGCAGCGCCTGCAGACGGACACGAGGCTCCAGCCTTAGCATGGCACCCAGCATGGGCCACCCCAGGCACAAGGGGCTGCACCCAAATCCTCTCTGTAGCTGTGTAAATGTGTAATAAAAATATAAAGGAGCTAAATGTTCAAGTTTAAAATGGTACACTGGGCGATCAATACATCAGAATTATCCACGAAACCCAAACTGCTGGTTAAACCTCAAAAAGCCAAGGTGGTACTTCACTGTGTCTGGAACGTGAAAAGCCAAGATCTTTCCAAACAGGCACAAGACAAAGGAAGTGCTAAGTTCACCAACTTTGATAATTTTTAGTGTAAAAAAAAAAAATTGATTTGTAATTTATGATCAATTGATAAATGATTTCAAATACAAGGATCAAGGTTAAACTGTAAATAGTCAGACGTCATTTTCACAAAAGGCTAACTGGAGAATTTCTAAATAAGAAAAGCAGAAACTGTATCCCAATCCCTTTTCCCTAATGTTTCACAACTTCATGGTAGGAAAAACAGCCAGATACAGATGCAAAAATCTTAATATAAAAACGGTTTTACATATACTTAAATTATGTAAATTCCATAAAGTTCTTAAGACACTAATTACTAAAATTACAAAAAGATTTTTATATTGCTCTTCATGCTCAAACTCTTAGAATATTGTCATTACATCACCAAAACCAATATACATGAAGTACTTGCATAAGTAACTGAATAAAAACCCTGTTTAAACAATATCCTTGTTGAAATCATTTATTTCCATCCAGCAGTGCCTGTTTGGAATCCCTGTATTTCTGTGTGTAATTCTTTATAGAGCTCATGCACCCTAGAATGTCACTTCAATGCTTGTCCGTTGAATGACAATTGACTTTTGACTTCAGAGCTTCTGCTTCTTGCTCTGTTTCGTGACACCTGAGATGCTCTCCACTTCTGAAATCCTCTCTCTCATGGTATTTTCACTGTATCCATTTGCTGTCCCACTTTGTTCCTCGGAGGATTCCTCGTCTGTCGGGGAGGCCGATTCTCCTTTCTCCAACTTCTGCTGCATCTCTCGGAGCCTGGCCACAGCTTTGTCTATGGACATGATGCTGATCAGGTTAAAGTCATGCATGCTGACCAGGTGGAGCATAAAGTTTCGACACAAGTTCTTCTTAATGATTTTTTGTCCATAGTTTTCAACAAACAGCATACAGGCATGATTCATTTGATTGTCAGCAATAAACCTGTCAAATAAGAAAGCCATCATTATGTAAGCAGAGCATTTTCAAAAACAAAAAGATACTCTACAACATGATTTATCAATGTAACTGCAGAGAGCAGCTATTACACAGTCCAATGTTTTTTCCTTTCAAAGCTCAAATGCTACTAGGCACAAGAACTTCTTTAAAAGCTTAAACTCTCAAAAGCTTATTACAAATTATCCTTTAATGATCCTTTCCTAAACAATTGAGCCAATTGAATTTTAAGTATTTAGTGAATTGCAATGCAAAATGATCAACCAAATCTATACTGTAATTTATTTGTATCAAAGCACAGTAACATACCCGTGCTTCATAACATGAAGATTCCATAATTTCATCACTTCTTTCTCTCCTTCGTTAACATCAGAAAATTCTTCAATTTGCTGGAGATTGGAAGGAAGGGTAGGAAAAGAAACAAACACCCATCAGAACTGCATATCTGCTGCCAAATAGTGAGAGCATACCCAAAATTCAACTTACACACAAAAATATATAAAGAAAATTCAGGCTCTGCAGTCAAAAAAGAAAAATGTCATTTGATGTAGAGACTTCTGATTATAAATTATATTCTTATTATATACAGGATATATGCTTATTATATACCCAAACTGTGTGCTCCTGATTCCAGCATCTCCTCTTTGAAGGAGAAAAACAGTCACAAATAATGTAAACTTATTTGAACACAAGGAGACTAAACTAACTGCAAACTGAAGGCACACTTGAAAAAACAAACTTTGATTCCATGAATTTCCATCAACAGTAGTTCAGCAAAATTTTCTGCTCCTAAAATGCAGAATTTTCACCCTAAAACAACTGCGGATCATCTTTTAAAAACCACAATCCACTTAAAATAGCTTTGTACAAAGGGAATAATTACAGTAATGGTTTTCTCCCGAAGCCATTCCGGGTCCTTCTCGTCCTCACTGTCCACCTCCATCTCCTGGGGGCGGAGGGGCAGGCAGGTGTCGCTGTGGAAGTAGAGCCGGTTGTGGCCGCTGCTGTAGGTGCGCTGCTGCTCCACCTCCCCGTCCTCGGACTCCAGGAACTCGGACATGCTCGCTTTCGTGCGCTTTGGCCTGCCAAAGGAGCAGTCACTGCTGTCACCAGCACGTCACAAATGCAAATGCTCAGAATAGTCACTGATTCAGGCAAATTATGTTTAGCTCTAGCTTGTAAAAATGTTTGAAGGGGGGAAACCTCCAGCAATGAAATAATCCCCATTAAAAACTCAAGAGTTCCTGACCCAACCCTCCAACTTTTGGGGAAGAAAAGTTTTCGGGTAAGGCAGTTAAAGAGAGCTACATTGTTATGAACAGATCTCTCTGTTGGAAAGATACAGAAAAATCATGGGTGATGTTATCCTCCCTGAGTTACATTTTATTTAGTCATAACAGTGAAATTTAGCACTGTGTATATGTACCTACACATTCACAAATCCCCAGGTTTCACAAATCTGGTTTATAGGCCAAAAAATTCATTACAGGAGAGTGGCTGGGCATTGGAATGGGCTGCCCAGGAAAGCGGTGGAGTCACCAACCCTGGAGGTATTTAAAACAGACTGGATGTGGCACTCAGTGCCATGGATTAGTTACTAAGCTGGTGTTGGGTCATAGGTTGGTCTCCGAGGTCTTTTGCAGCCTGTTTGACTCGGTGCCCCACACAGAGCGTGTCTGGCAGCTCCGTACCTGCACACCAGGATGTGTGTGATTGGAGTTCGTTTGACGGGCCCGTTGCGGCTGAAGGCGAAGCCGGGCTGGCGATGGATGTCCTGGGGGTTCCCTGCGTAGGAGCCATCGTAGCACTCGTTGATGGACACGTCTATCCGAGCACCTTTTGGATGATACTGGAGCACAGTTGCAAATACTCAGCACACAGTAATGACAATGCATCAAGAGGTTTCAACAAGTAAGCTATAAATTCTGAATAACTTAAATATCACCTCTCAATAACCTGATACAGCCCTAAGTTTCCTTTCACAACACCCAAATAATTTTTAACCTCTAGAAGCAAATTACACTAAAGTTTCCTTGCTCTATACTATTTTACTGTTTTGTATAAAACCATTTGAAACTAATTGTAAAATTAATGAAAGTATCAGTAAAAGATTGCTAGCAAGAACAGTTCTAAATTTTCTAGAGCTTCAAGAGACTTCCAACCAAATTACATTGCTTTCTACGTCAAAGAACACATTGAAGCAAAAGCAGTAGCTGCATTTAGAATTCAGCCTCTAGTGGTCAGCATTATTTAATGTATATATTAAAAAAAAGGAACTCAAACCTTCAGTATTTCCCTTCCATGTAACACACAAACATTCACAGAAAGCAGCTTCTAACCTGTAGATACAGCCCTACAACTTACTAAGCTGGAAACAGAACCCCTGCATTTGTAGGATCTTTGACAGACCGTACAGAGCTTCATAGTGCTGAAGTACAAAATGGTTACTTACAACATAATTAAAGATAAATCTGCTGTGGCAGAGTTTAAGATGTTTGAGTAAACTATAGAGTTTCCGACAGTTCAGTGTGCACCAGGGGCAGTGCAAGTCATCGCGGGCCTCGGTCTGCTGCCTCGTGTTATTGTTGTAGAGGAACTGATGCAAACAAAGGAACAGGCAGAGCACAATTAGCACCAAATGAGTTTCATTCATTAACTTCCAACCCCCAAAACCAAGTCGGACGTCATTACAAGAGGCCTCCACAGCAATAGTTTGATCTTGGGAACACTGTATCAGCTCAGTGTAGTGAAACACTGGTATTTCAAGAAGGTTTTTTCCCATTGGAAACTCAACTGTCCCCCTCCAACAGACTAACAAGGAATGTCCTTTGCCTTTTGGAACACCAGAAAGACAAGTTTTCCCCCAGAAAGATTAGTGTTCTAGAATACTTCTGTAAAGAGGAGTGTGGAATGGCTTTCAGTCTGTGAATCTGAGACTCTTTAAGGCATCCACAAAAAGGGCAATGGAAATTTCCACCCAGCTCCCAGGCAAATATTTTAATTCCACACAATATTTAGATTCTAACTTTTCCCTCTAATGATTGTTTTCAATACCTGGTAAAATATTCGCAACTTCTGTCGAGGTTCATTTAAAACATCTCTCTCTTTTCTTGTTTGAAGGTCTGTAGGCAAAGATTCTTTCACAGCTGAAAAAAACCACATGTAGACATACATTTCTTTGGTGCAGAGGAACAGACAAACACTGTTTCTTACCCAAGTAAGGAAGTTCTGAGAAGGGTACTGCTGCTGTGCTTTGACATAATTAGTCCTACCAGAAACAAGGAAGTCTGGATGCTCAGCTTCCTTCACAAACCTACAGGCAAACCCATTTCTAACAAGATTATCTCCAGTGTTGGAGAATCATTCAGAGAACTTAAAAATGGTCAGGTAAAAAGTAATATTTTTCTTACTCCATTTAAGCAGTGGATTCTTTATGTATAGCTAAAAGCTGGGAAATAAAAACCATCCCTGCTTTCAGATTGCTGCATTTAAACACATCACTTAAATTCAATTTCAAAAGTTCCACAAGTCTCTAAAGAGGCAGCAGAAATGTAAATAAACACACAAAATATTTAACTGAAACTTTAACCCTTGAACACTGTATGTATGTGTAATGGCACTGCCCAGTTGCTTCCGAGTCTCTTCCATACACTTTAATCTATAAAACTATTTTGATTTCATACAATTAACAAAAACCCCTACAGAACTAAGCAGGTTTATAAATCTGCCCTCAAGAGAAACTAAATAATGATCCTAACTTGCTTCTGAATAGTGATAAAGATGGGAAAACATGGCTCAGCTCTACTGACCTAACTTTTAGAAGATGCACTTATTTTTTATTTAATATTTTGGAGAAGAAAGGAAATTTTATCTTCTTTCTGCATGAAAAAGAGAGGAGGCCTGACACTTTAGCCTGCACCACATCAGAGAAATCCCAATTCCATGGCTCAGTTACTTTCAGAACTTTGTAATTACAGCAAAGTTGAAGCTGCCATATTTAGAAAGTCTTCAATGTCTTTATTCCACTGGTCTGCCTTGGGAAACATGCCGAAGTAAAATGACAACATCAGATTTATGTACCATTGGGAAAGATGTACTGGACCTTTATCAGAATCTCTGACAGAAGTTTTGTACAGTTTTCACTCTCATGGTATTCAGACACTGCAAAGAGCAGAACCATAATAAATACCCTACAGTGCTGCACATTACACTACAATGTATTTGTGTATGAGAGCTGGCTGTACTATTTGGGAAGGTTGCTCTGATTGTAATTTTACCAATTTACTGGAACATTTAGCTTTTCTGATGGAAGAAGAAATGGGTTTCAGGTTACACTGGCAATGCAGTCTTGCCGTGTTCCTATTGCCTTTACATTTGTTACAGTAAACTACCACACACCTTCGGGAGTTAGTCAACTCAACTCTCATTTTTTTTTTCAAGTCTGAGCATAAAACCTGCCTAACAAATTACAATACAGGTCTCCAAGAAACTCTAAAATACAAGGAAGCCTGGTACAAGTAAGTAAAGAGAAAGCAGACCAATTTCTACAGCAAAAGTTCAAGGACCTGCCAGGTTCTGTTGGAATAACTTCCTGTTTGTGTGCACTGTCAGCCACTCATCCTAATGAAAGAAACCCAAGTGTCTGCAAACCCTAGCTCAGGAAAAATACTCAATTCAGGAAGCAGGTATCAAGTCTTATTTAAACATTCTTGTACTCTTTCCAAAGAGAAGGATGCCTGTAGGTTGTCTAAGGATGGTAAGGGTCATTCTAGACATTGGCTTCTGCACAGGTAAGGTGAAATTCTTCTTGCTCTCACTTTTTTATCACACTAAAGCTCTAAAAGCAGCACAAAGAATCATCACTCTTAGAAAGTCTCACCATTAAGTTTCTCAACATTTACTGTAACACAACTGCATAAAAAACACGTTTGGAGAAGCAGTGTTTTTGTCATCATTACAGAACACTAATTGGAGTGAGTAGGGCAAACCAGACAATCCTAGAAATCCTAGTGATGGATTCTCCCCAATGTATTTCCCAGCAGGATTTACACACATTGTATACAATCACTTCAATAATGTCCCAATGTTTCGCTTTTAACCTTAAAAAATTTACAAAATATGGGATACAACAAAGCCCACTCAGTTTTGCTTTTTCCTATTGAGAATAACCTGAAGCAGCTGCACCAGGGAGCCTAAGCACACAAGGGTTAAGCAGATGATTATTCAGCAGCAAAACCAAAGTTTGCTTACCTATAGTCTGAGTAGGTTTAACAGAATTGGGCTTGTTTTCTTGAGGGAGACTTTCAGAATTTCGTGTTGCAAGAGGCTTAGCTATAGGAGCTGTAGACTTATCATTTGTGTCTCCTGTCCAACGAAGAGTAAACTGAAGTGTAGGTCCCTGAGAAAATGTTTCAAATGGAGGCAACCTCTGGAGAGTGGGGGAAATAAAGAAAACCCAGCAGAATAAGCGTCTTCACAAAAACAATCATGAGAAAATATTCACAGAATGTAGACTGATGTAATTTATTTTAATGCAGGTAAAGGCTGACCAGGATAGTTGAGATTGTAACTGTACTTTTACTATATAATTTGGATCATCTCTTCTTTTTTCATATATTATATGATAATCTTGAGACACAAATACTTTGCAACCATCTGGAATCTTCATGTTCTTTTCTTCAAACACCAACAACTCATACTCTCCCAGGACATGTGACCATGACTATGTAAGTTAATACAGTCACTGCATCACTGAGTGTTGATTCACCTCAGTCAACAACTTCTGTCTTCTCAACCCTTCCTCCTACACTGATACATCCTCTTCTTTTCATCACTACATTTCATCAGCATTCTCTTAAGGTATGCACATAAGATCACACCTGTCTGGGTTCTTCTTTCTTCTCCTTAAATAGAATACCTGACTTTCTAGGTCAGGAATTCAGAAGTCACTGAAAAGAGACAGCTGCCATAATTACAGTAGTTGACATCTGCTTGTATTAATGGTCCAGTGTAGGCAAAGCTTTCTAAACTCAGAGTTAAATTTAAATGTATGTCCATATATTCCCAAAGATAATTATTTCCTGTGAAGGCCGTTCTCTTGACCACTGAAACAATCCATACCTTCCCATCCAGAATTGTCTCCCATGTTGCTCTTTTCTTGCTAATTGGACACTCTTCCATTTCCTGCATGGCCACTTCATATTCCCCATCCAGAAGTTGCAAGCGTCTGTCAAGACAAAATATGTATTATGTGTAAAAAAGCTCTTTCATTGTTTGTCTATTAAAATGCACTATTGCACAGTAGTTAAATTTCCACGAACCTAAAGACATTTCCAGGCAAATTTATTTGACGAGGTCTAAATCGTAGGCAAACACCATCCACAACAAAGAAAAATGTTAAAGACTAAACCAAAAATAAATATATTTTTATGCATGATTTGGTTCTGCTGCAAATCAGTCTCATTTATACAACAGCATGCCTGAGAATGTCCTTGCCTATCATCACTACAGAACCATCTAATGGTTCATATCTTGTTTAGCATATTGAAGCTCTCCAGTGGAATAAAATAACAGAAAAGAACAAAATACTGTCAAGACTTCCAAGAAGATACATATTAGAAAAGGACATTTCTTCAGAAACCAAACTCTTCTCAAAACATACTTCTAAACCCCTATTTGGATATTTAACCATTTTGTCAGAATTAGTTGGAGCTAGTTTAGGCAGTTTTTCTTTAAGCTCTGTTTTTATTGATGAAAAAAATCATCTAAATACCTACCTCTACCTGAGACTTGCATTTGCCATGGAAAGAAGTCTTATTTTCATGTACTGTTTATGTTCATGTTTTATGTACTGCTTATGTTCATGTACTTATTTTCATTCTGGCTGTTGGCACTATTCCTTTGCAGCACAAACAACCACCCAAAATGTCCACTCAGGAAATGGTCTGGTTCTTATCTTTCAAACTGGATCTAGAGTGCTCTAAGCTATTAACATTTGAGTTCACCCCACTCCACCTTCTTTGAAATACATTAAGCAGTATCACGATAATAAATAATTAAACTACATGACAGAGTAAGCCTGTTACAATTTTAACTATTTGTTTGATTGTCCTGTAGTAATGGGGAACTGATGTCTTCTGTAGCTGTCAGCAGAATGAGACTTGTGACTTTATCAGGAACATTCTGGTATGGAAAACATTATGGCACCCAACAGAGTGTAAGCAGTAAGGGTATTTCAGAGACCTTTTCTTTGTTTTACTTTTTACTTATGCTGTCACTGATCTTTAACAGAACCAGAGAAGTTACATCTGTCAAAAACTGGCAAGGAACAGACAAATGGATGCAAATTAACAGGACAATATTCAAGATCACAGATGGAAATTATTTACAGTAATCACTGAGTAGGTCTCAGTATAAAATGTGTTATGAAACCTGTAGACTTTTTAAAAAAAAGATAACAAGCCCAAGTTCTTATTCTAAATAACAACTAAAATGCAGCCAAAGACAACCAACACTGTAACAAAGAACATATTAAGTTTATTATCAAATTCCTAATGATTAATAGAAGCTATATTTGTTTTTACAATATTACCTGTTTTTGTCAAATACGGTCATTTGTGCTACAAATATCTTTTCCCCATCTTCACGATTTGAAGAGTTTCTTTTTCTTCTAGCTGGAAGCTCCTCATTGACATCTGCACATAAGAAATATGGTATTCAATCATTATATAAGCATAGATTCAAAAGATCCAAGAGCCTCTAATGCACTCACAAATTTAACTGGTTATTGATTGTGTCAGATGTGCCACACAATAGAGAAGAACAAAGCAATGAAAGAGCACTTAGCTTAAATGTATTTGTATTATTCTTAAGTGTAATTGTATTATTCTCTCAGCATAAAGAATTTGGGATTTGATCTTCCTCATCTTGTGGCTATAAAATAGTGAGAAACAAAGATTTTCATTCTACATGTACTCTCTAAGGCTGTAACATTTGTGTTGTAACACATCTCAACAGGATTAAGAAAATAACTTTTAAAACTTTGTTATTGAGGTATTTTTCTATTGGCTTGTCATTTAGTTGTGCTGAGAAACACTGACAGCACCCACAGTGAGTCAGTAGTGACCAGTGTTGGTGGAGGAATCGTTACACTCTCAGTGACCACAGGGCTCTCTTGCACTGGTTACCCTCTAACACTGTTGCCTCACACCTTCAGCATCACATCAGTAACAAGAGGTGTTAAATTTACACAAAACCAGAAGCATAATTTCTAGCTACCAGCTGAATTTCAGCCCCATCTCAAAAGAGACTGCAAACAAATAAAAGCTCACTCTGTTACTACTGGCCCCTGTCACAGTGTGACCCACACTGCTCATCAAGACAACTCCATACGTGCCCACAAGATAAACCCTGCAAAAGCAGATTAAAAGATTGAAGTTACCAATGTTTTCATTAGTTTCACCATTGATCAGTCCATTAAATTCTCTCCTTCCTGGGCGAGTGACTCTGAATAACAATGAGTAAGACTTCACCATATGGCTGTTGCTTGGTTCAAACTCATTGCTGGAAACTGCAAGTGATGGGAAGTTGCCTGGTTTTATTTGGCTGAGGTCTGGGTTTAAAGGCACCTGCTTTTTACCTGTAGGAACCTGCCTTATTGGACAACTGACATCCTGCAGCAAAACAAGAAAGATAAGGTTCAGGTTTTTAGACTTCAAAGTAAAAACATAAAATATTTAAATTGATGCCATTTCTAAACTGTATTTGTTCTGCCAACTTTTGAAAATAAGCTTATAATAAGCCTTGAACAGATATAAATAAAAAAACCCTGGAATAATCCCAGATTTTAAATGCAAACCCAGATATTTATAAGTGCAAATGAAACACTGGCATTCTATAACCCCTTCTGGCAGCAGCCATCTTTCTCTATATGATTAAAAGAACACTAACATTAGGCACTTAGAAAGACTGTTGAACAGTCATTAATACTAATTTAATTCTGTTTACCTGAAGAAATTGAATGTTTTGGTTATATATATATATTTCTCAAGGGCTTCTTATCTTCTCCTTGCAATATTTCAAAGTGCATTTTGTGCTATCTGTGAGATAAAGAACCACTTACCTAGGATTTATTATATTTGGGAAAACAAGACAAGATGGCCTAAATATGAAACTTGCAGCAAAACATTTGGAATAACCATTAGCACCTCCTGATTGCACTACATTTATCCATACTATAACAATTAACAAAATTAGTTAGAAACACTATTAATTCTTAAAAACCTGTCAAATCAGCCTAGCATTAGGGAAGAACACACAGCTCTGACTGCAAATCTTTTCCTTTCTGGTTGAAACCTTTTAAAGCATTACTGAGCCTCCCATATTCTCACAGTTGGGAGGATAATCTGCTAAGTGATGTGAAATAAGCTCAGTTAAAACTGCAAGCAAATTCAAAGATGCTTTAAAAATAAATATAGAATTGCTTATGATTCACAGTCGCTAAAATCTGCAATAATTGAAATAATCAAAGTAAAAAACACAGGTACAGAAAAAGCAAGGAAAGAGACAAGAGCTGGCAGGTGACTGAGGAATTCAAAACAATTACAATTTGTTCCTTTTTACTCCTAAACTCTGAAAGGCATAGGCTACTTTACAATTGCCTGGTTTCCTTAAGCCTCTGGACATCACAACAGAATGAATTCTTTAATGATGTGACAAACAAAAACTGAGGTAAAACCAAAGTGGCTGAAATTTCACAATGAGTAGATGTGATTCATAGCTGAAATCAATCAACGAAGCTGAATGCATTTTAAACCTCATTTCTCATAAAGCAGTGCAAAATCCAAGAAAAAACAATTTGAATACATTAGTTCTTAAATTTAAAGCTTAATTTTAACAGAAGCATCACTATGTGGCAGTGTTAGATATTCTAGAAGCAGGTAAACATTTTGCTTTAATATATATTGACATTTTGTCAGATCATTTTTACCTTTCGTTTCTTGTGGCAAACTTTCACCAGCAGTACTTCCAGAGTGACAGAATTTTGTTCATTCTCTGAGTTTTGTGATGGCTTATCTAAACAGAAAAGTATTTTAAGTTCTGAAAAAGCAAAGATCTATTCAATGATATAAATCCATCTGTAATTACTTTTTAATCACAGGCACCTCCCAGGTAACAAAGAACTCTGGCCACATTCTTAGTTTCAACTCTCCCCAAACTTACTACAGATTTCCACTTGAAAATATATTCTAATTATTCTCATATTAGCTGATCTCCAAAGTTTAAAAGGGCACATTTGTTACCCTTTTATAACAGAGAAAAATGTTATAGGTAGTTTTAAGGACAGTTAGAATACACTAATTACAGATGAGTCAAGTTATTTTTCCCAATTTTTTTTTCTTTACAGCTTGCAAACCTAAAATTTGGGTTTAAGATTCAGATGCTATCAAATAGGAAAACAAAACAAAATTACACCATCCTCCCTTAAATATTATGAAAGGCTAAATAAATTCACAATAGCTCTTAAAGGGCTCTCAAACAAACTTGAAAAAAAGTTTTAGAAAATAAGACTTTGTTTGTGAGACTGCACAATAAATCTCCTAGAGCCTGTAATCTTCAAGGCAGCTGCTGCCAGTGGTGTGATCAGCAATGGAAATCAAAAATTAGAAATATAATTTTATTTTAGTGGACAAACAGCTTTTGCTCGCAGAGCAATAGAACTCTTCATTCTGGTCAAGGAAGTCAAATATTCTGATATTGAGAGGCAAATCCTTATGTACTTGAAAGACATCATGGAATGACTTCAAGTCACTAAAATATGATTTCCATGGCTTTTATAATTGTTGACATGGTCTTTCCTTGATTTCTAGACTCAACTTGACAATTTCTTTTCTTACACTTCTATTTTTAAGTAGAAACCACTGAATCTTCCAACTATTTGAGGGCTGTGAGGTTTTTTAAAGCTCCTTCAAACACCAAAGACACACTCCCAGAAAATCACATTCTTCAGGAAAGAATTGCTTTCCTCAAGGTCTATTTCAGTTTGAATGGATGATGGCTTGATTCTGACTAAAACCCTGAAGGCTTATCTTCTTAACATCACAATTACAATACAACATTTCTAAAGTACTACTGAATTACAACAAATGAGACAGGCTGAACAAGTAAATTAAAACCTGCATCCAAAGAGTAAAAATATTCAAGTATTCCCCTCACAGATCTCTACTAATTTCAAAGGTGTTACACAAATTAACAGTGGAATGAATGAATTGGCAAACATACCATTTTTATGGAAGAACCCAGTAAATGTAAGTTGCAAATGAGCAGACAAGCTAAACAGGGAAAAAAAAAGAAAATGTTAGAACAAGTAAGTGTTTTCTTCTCACAGCAAGCACTTCACTGATATTCAGTACAGAACTGTAATGATTCAGTCCATCCTTTTCACTTGGAAACTGCCTGGATACAGCAATTGCAGTTGATGCAGAACTGAACTGCAGTTTTCTCTTTACAGACTCATTCTCTCTGTGTACTCTGTGACTTGATACATTAAAAAAAAAAAAATTAAACACTACAGTAGAAAAACATTGCCTGAAGATAGATCTTGCCTTCACAGGCAGTCAAACACATTTGTTGGACAGTCATCAGCAGAGCTCAGTTTTGGTGGAAATTTTCTAGAATTTCAGCCTGAACCATGGTCTTGGTGTAGATTAAAAGAAAACCAAACCAACAAGGATTTTAAACTCGGCAATGAGAATCTTTACAAGGGGGAACTTGCACCTTTAGAAATAAAGACTATCAGTTACATCAAGCCCATATAATTCATAACATATGCAATCAAAATAATTGCATCTGTTTTGTTTCACAGCCTAGATTATTCTACTGACCACAGACCCATTTTATTTCAAATCGTAAAATTCAGGGCATATTTCAGTTAAAACAAATGGAAATATTCATAAGTCTAGACTTAAAAGTGTCTCAAAATCACTTAATATTTCTGAAGTATACATTGCATAAAATATAATTTGTCCCACTACACCACCAGACACAACTTTGTGCACCTTCACTTCTTAGGCAGATACAACCTGACACTCCACACTTATTTTTAAACACAAACATTCCCAAGAGCTCTGAGGTGATCAGCAAAAGTGCCCAACAGCTCAAGTGTTCAAAGGACTCTATCTACACTAACTTGCATCATTCATCCATGTTACTTCTCCACACTAAAGCACATTCTTGATAGTTTTGAAAGAACAAAAAACACAAATCAATATTCTATGTTGCTTCAACAAAGCAACTAATCAATATATGGAGCAAAATATAATTAAGAAAAATAATATACAGTAAATCCATAAAACCTTTTAGAACACAAAATTTTTAAGTTTGATTCAGACTACAATGTATCTAGCACAGCTGCCTCTGAAGTAGTCTAATGATTTGCAAACACTGTGGGAAAATAACAGGTTAAAAATAGGAAGTATATAACAACAAACTCCAAGCAATAAAACTTGATGATGTTTTCCCAAATCCACCTCATTTTTTTACTTTTAATTCCAACACACACAGATTACTTACTGACACAACTGACACACTTAAAAACAAAATTAAGGCAAATATCCATTTGAGGTTTCTATACACATTTTAAGAGATGCCATAACAAATACTGAAAGTTTATCCCAATACTGCTTTTCTCCAAGTTAGTTGACCAGCATACATACACACATTTTAAGATTCTGGAAACAACATTTGAAACAGCAACTACCTTGCTTCGAGTAATGACTCCTTATCCACTTGCACTTGATCATTCAAAAGGACTTTTGATTCAGCCCATGTATATACTCATTTATACCCACACACATAAATATACAGCAGGACAGTACCTGTGAGATTCTTGTTCTCCCTTCATTTTCTCTACTTTTGATAACATGTCATCTACTTTGAATGTTTTCCTGTGAGGAAAAAGCAAAAAGAATAGTTTTACACAGCCACTACACGCACAACTTACAGCAAGAAAATGTATTCAGCCTGAGCCTTGACTTGATTTTCCATCTAAAACTGTCTATATGTACCATTTTAGCCTTCTCTTCAGAAAATACCCATTGGACACACACAGACCTAGTATCCTGCCTGCGCTATAAGGGACACAACTGCTTCTCAAGTACTATCAAAAATAACACAAGGAATTAAACCCAGACCTTGCAACATTAATCCTACTGCTTGTAAAAAGTGTCATTTAACAGCAACATATTGAAACTCTTGCAGTGAACATGTTTAACCACATTTCAGCTTTCTCAAAGAAAACCTTCCTGTTTTACTGACACTTATACTTACCAGGAATTGACATGTCAGCCCCTCAGTCATTATTATTTTAATCTTGATCATAATAATGAAAAACACTTAAAACCTTATAGCACCAAAATGTTAAAAGCCTAATTAAAATCCCAAACCCTTATTTCTCCACACATTTCTATTAAATGGACACAATGCAAAGAGCAATGAATTTGAAAGCTACCATAGGAGCACATTCACAGAACACAGAGGACAATGACAACCAATGACAACAATGTCATAGAGAATAATCACTTCAAATCTTTCCTCTCTGTAATTCTGACATCAGTCTGTTCACGTTCATATGTTCAGCCTGTTCTACCATACATACAATTTCATGTTCATTAAATAAAGCTTATTCATGGACAGAAGTTGTTCAACATGTTACAGAACAGTCTTTCCATTTTTCATTAAGGGCAAATTAATGCTTGGATCTAGATGGCCACAAAATTCCACCTGACTACAGTGACAACACAGGAGTGTGAGGGCACCTTTCCTTTACGTTTATTCCCTTGAAAAATGGAGTAAGAAGAAAATAAACAGTTGCCAAACACCAGATTTCCTGCAGAAGGAACAATGCTATACTCTGGGAAGTGAGAAGCATTTGTCTACAGAAATACCCTGACTGAAGAAACATTGATGTCACTCTGTCTGCAGTCAGCACGTAACGCTCGTGAATGATTGAGTTACACAGCACATGGTGACTAAACAGCAACACTGGGCACCAAAAATACAGGGCTGCACTCAGATAACTAGGAGAAAAACAATTATGATTTGTGTAGTAAACAATCACTGATTCAAAACTCTACTCAGCCCGAGTCACACGTATGACAAACTGAAGAACTGACTCACCTACACTAAAACGTGGGATTGTTAAAATGCACGTTGCAGTGCTCAACTTTAAAGCAAGAAGTGTTAAGAACAGGGTAATTCGATAAAAGTTTTAGATTCTAAGGTAAAAATGTCTCTGTATGCACTTTGCTCCAGCTCATCAAAATCAGCCACTGTTCTGCAGAACAGCAAGTTTAGATGGTTTCTCCAGACTGCGGAATTGCTTAAAACAGATTTAGAGCAAAGTTATGTCATGAGCAGAATAGGAGCCAAAAACCAGCTAAGAGATAAACATGATCCCAGAATGGGGGAAAGTTAACAATCTTTCATAAAATACACTAACATCTGACACAACTTGTATTTAGTATGTGACCATTATTGATCCAAAAAGAACAGCGGCACAATCTTTGCTAAGTTCAGACTCACATTAGTCAAAACAAAAGAGATCTCTCTCAAAAAAACCAAACTTTCTGAGAAACTAAAAATAGCAACCAATAAAAAAATTTTGCCTTTGAAGTTAACTTGTAAGAGCAGAAATTCATTTAAAATTAATTACTGTTTATGTTACCATGTTCCCATGCAAAACAGACAAAATTAAGTTTTTCTAATAACCATCCCTCACACTCAGGATTTTCAAGACAGCATTTACTTGTGTAACAAGTACGTGCATCTTGTGCATTCCTTTCTCCACCCACTCTTATTCCAGACAAGAAAAGTAATAATTAGCAAAGTATTAGAAATCACATCATAGCATGCCATTATTTTGCCAGTAAATAATTATTCCTTTATCCAAATGCTGTATGTGAAGCAATTTTAATAACAATTAGTAACTTCTTTCCAACACCATAATTTGGTCAAATAATACATTAACACCTGAAGACAGACCCAGAGACACAAAGTCCAGTTCAGCTCTCCATCAAGTTATCAGCTGACCAAAGCCCATCACCTCTCCAATAAGCAGCAACTTCAATACCTTTCTAGCCCAGGTTGACACATGCCCATTAACTATTCCCTATGACCATTTCCCTATGCTCTATGCATTCTAGGTTTTCTAAACACTTTCTCAGTATTAAACATGTGGAGCAATATTAATTTCCTGGTTAAAATGCAGTTTTATTTCCCTTTCTCCAAGTGATAATTTTTTCTCAGACTATCACAGAACTGGAGGCAAAAGATTTGGAGCTATAGGTACTATTCTTTAAGTAAGGTCTATTAAGTTTGGAGATTAGTTCTTTAAATTTTACTTAGGATACTGTTTACTGAAGTGGCAATCAAAACAATGGTCATCAATTTAACAATGACAACATTTAGGAGTTCTAGGGGAATAAATTAATCTTCATGTATAGTCCACATAAACAGGCTAACAGTAACGCAGTTTCAGAAAAGACTTCCTTGCAAAGAGAACTCTACTACACTTTCACTGAAACCAGTGTAAACCAGCTGTACTGAAACCAGAACATAAACTTTTCTTAATGTAAACCTCAGATGATCTTCTCTAGTCCAGATATTTTCTTTCTTTTAAAGTCCCTTTTTCACCAAAACAAAGAGATCATAGACCTGAACTAGTCGTGTTGAATGAAGAACAGTGATTCAGGTCTTGTGCATATCTGTAGGCATTTACCAGCACAGATCAGCAAACAAGGATCCCACTAATCCCCTCAGGAAGTGCAGTTCAGACTCTTTTGCCAAACTCTAAATCCAAACTACCTTTAAATTACATCTTCTGTGGTTTTAAGTAGGCTGAAAGAGAAGGGCCACAGTACTGACTGAGCATGGAAAGGGCAGAGGGAGCCCAGGGGGAACACACTTCACAATTACTTTCTGGCTTTTCCCTTCCAAATATGCTTGCTCTCTTCTGCTGCATTATTGTGTTTTTATAAAGAAATCATACTGAAACGTTTTATTTAATCTTCCTAGGCCTAATTACAAGCATGATTTCAGTAAGTCAGCATCGTCAGAACTACTGAAAGGAACAGCTGTAATCTGTCTGTTATTAGAACACCTCCCAACTAAACTCACAGTTCTAAAACAAAGTGTTAAGAGAACTGGTAAAAATCAGTATGTTTCAAACAGAAACCAAGCACTACTTGTGCACCTGAATCAACTGGAATTTGGAACAGTGGATAACAAAAAGGCAAAGAATTGTCTCGTGCTTCCGAGTAAGAACAGCAGATATCCAACAACATTTTCAGGTAACAAACACATTTCGATCAATAATGAATTGATCCAAGTTATAAGCAAGAACTTCCTGTAGTACAATTCCAGTTAGAAAAACCAAACAAAACTAAACCACAAACACCAAACAGCCTGAAAGAATTTCTTAAAGTTTTGTTCTGACTCACTTTAAAATAAGTAAAATAAAATTCATTTGGATAACTCTCATAAGAAAAAGTAAGCTGCAACTTCATAAGTACCTGAAGTTTATATTATGGATTCAGTTTTAAGAAAAAGTTCTATTGTGCCATTAAAACTCATAGCAGGAACATTAAACAATTTCCAAGAGATCCAATAATGCTATAAACAGCTCCTTTAATTTAACTAAAAATATGTAAATTCTATTGCTTAACAGATCATGCAAATATTACCTCCCTTAGATATAAATACAAAGTTTAAATTAGAATTGTCTCTATAATCACATTTTGTTGCATATTTGTTGTACTTAAGTGCCACAGCAACTGTTTCTAAGCGATAAGAACTTCCGTGCTAAAATATTTCAAATTAAATGTTCAGGTTACAAAAGAAGTCTAAACTGTAACAAAGGATTTTCAGTGAAGAGGAAGTATCTGGTAGGGCCTTGTGATTCTGCTAATAAATAATGTACACTGCACTTGTCCCTCTGCAGTGTTTCTGTGTTTTCAAGCCCACTGACAAGCAGCTG
This sequence comes from Sturnus vulgaris, assembly GCF_052056855.1. Taxonomy (NCBI): domain Eukaryota; kingdom Metazoa; phylum Chordata; class Aves; order Passeriformes; family Sturnidae; genus Sturnus; species Sturnus vulgaris. Next base: position 3,904,760 of record NC_142262.1, read on the forward strand.
TAGCACCTCACATGACAGGAATGATTATTCTGCAATATCAAAACTGAAGACCATCTCCCAGGTCTATCCAGTTCAAAACAACCTCTTTAATGTGTTTGCTGGAGTTCTTCTAAAATACTATAAACAGATCTGCTTTATTTCCCAGTTTTTACAATAACTACAGAAATAATTACTGAATTATTTCAAGACTAATTAACAAAGCCAGTCGTTTTGTATTTGGGTTTTGGTTTTTTCAAAAACAAGTGGTTAAGGTTACAGTTTAAAATAGAATGTTTCATAGGATCATGATTAAGAACCATTGATTACAAGAGCTGAGATGTAATACAGTTTTGTTTGTTTGTTTTTTTAATAAGTTCTCCTCCAAAATAGAAAACAAACACGGGAGAATTAGTTAGGATTCTGCACATAGTTCTCCACATTTGAATACTCCCAGTATCCACAGAAGTCACATGGATAAAGCTACACATACACTTAACACTGCAAAAAATCTCTTAGGTCTCAGAAATCAACTCTACACTGAAGTATGCATTTTAAAATTCTTCAAAAAGAAAACAGGTCACCTTCCACTGCTTTTTGGACTTCTGCTACTTGGTGAACATTTTAGGATTACTTTACAAAAACAATTTTACCTTTTGATATTTGTTCGGGAGTTTCTGTGGGACATGTAAGTGAGAGTTCTGTGCAAAAATATTGGCTGCAGGGGGGAAAAAAAATAGAAAATGGTTATGCTTTAATTAAAATTTTCTACAAGTACTAAGCAAAGGAGTGATAAAACCAATTACTCACTGCTATTAGATTCCGGGTACGTAGAAATCTGTATATCTGTGTTGGTTCTAAGAAAAAGGAACACGTGTTATCCAATGTAACTTACACCTCCAGAAAGACAATCCTATAATGACAAATAGTATCTAACTTCCCATGGCAATTACTTTGAAACAATTATCACAAAAGCCATTAAGTGAAGCATCACAATGTCCAAATAACTCCAAGTTATCACATTCAAGGTTACTTCAACTCTACAACACAAAGCAACTTCTTGTTTAAGTTGTCACAAATCAGGGGTCACAACTCAACTCTGACTGCTCTTGCTTCTCCAAAATGTGTTTCTTACAGGCTTTGTATCATTAAAGGGAAGAAAAAGTACTTCAACATATGACAACCTATGGTCATATAGGCAAGTTTTCTTCCTGAAGTTAATGAATACATCTGCTACAATACCAAAATAGCACAATAAATTTACACAGTCAGACGATTTGGATTCTGATTGCTTTACACTTCTGGAAAGTACCAAGGTCACTTGCAGCAGGTACTGAAACAAGAACAGGGACTGTCACTTGACTGTGATCCATCATGGATCATTTTAAGGTGGGAAATTAACGTTGTTTTTCGTAAAGCAACTACTGTTTCCAAGTGCAGATGGAGAGAATATAATTCAGCTGTTCACAAAATGGACACCCAAGCACGGCATCATCTCAAACAATTCTGAGGACCAATGTTCAAAGGATCAAGACTTGCCTACAGACTAGAGGAGGACCTTCAGTTTAGTTTTAACCAATTAAGTTAAATCAGGACAAGAAGGGTTTTGTCTGGATCAGGTTATATCTATCAATAATTCCAAACCAAACTGAAATATATCCTATTTGGACTGAAATAAAAGCCAACTTCACCGAGCAATATCAGCAAAAAACTTACAAATTACTTAATACATATCAAGTAGAGAGAAAAAAAAGAGAATAGATGACGTACTGATGCCCATGCTAAGGCTGGTAACACTGCCTCCATTCCCCACATAAAAAGAACAAAGTTTATTTTTAAAGAAATATAAAATTTTCTTTTCATATGACTGCAAAACATTTATTTCAAATAGATGGAAACCTTATTGTGTGGAATTCTGTAATTAGAAGTAGAAAAGGATAGCTTTTTATATCCTTTACCCCTTTTAAAAGATATGATTCAGCCACATTTCTACAGTTATGAATGTAAGACCCCGTGAACACATAATTAAAGATGCATTACTGTTAGAGAAGGAAATCTTAAAATGATCACAGTATTTCCTTTCAGAGGCTTGATGAAAGCCAGTGAAAATCTGCTTCATGCAAATTATCACAATAAAATCTGTATTTTTCAAATCAAGATAAAAGAAATTAAGATATGCGCACTTTGCCACAAAGTGAAAATACAGAGTAGTCACAACTTTGAAAAAGACATCCCAGGTTTTTCAGTCTCAAAAACCCCATGACATCACTATAATTTCTTAATGTATGAAAACATTAAGTTACATTCACAAGGATGAAATTTAATGGCAATGCATTGCTGCTTCAAAATTAGTTTTCCCAAGTGGAAAAATTCTGAAACACACTCTTCAACCTGCAGAGAGACATATGTCTCACAAGTCTGTATTACTCAGCAGAAGCTTAAAATAAATCTTTTATCTTTTCCTAGCATATGACCTTGAAAAGGGACAAAAACAGTCAGGAAGAATGCGATTCAACGCTACACTTTAGGATTGTTTTAATCCAGTATTTATTTACTGCAGTTTTCCCATGATATTCACACTACGGGGTTGACATATTATGTATATATGTACATATATCTACACTGCAGCTTCCTCCTGATCCCCACCTGCTCAGCTCTGTGCTTCCCTTGTCTGACACACTGAGCCACAGGCAGAAGAATTTTTTCCACCCTGGGCACTGACACTGAGAAAAAGCTCTTAAAACTCAAGTCTGCCACTTGACCCATTTGCAGCACAGTATTTACCGAACACAGAGTGTTGTTAAAAGGACTGACACTCAAATGGCCACACATTATTCGAGACTACACCAAAAACTCCAACACTGTCACCGTCTACAGCAAGTATGAGCACTGACAGCACCAATTCCAAAACAGGATCACGTCTTCAAGGAGGGTATTAAAAATTCCCTTCAAATCCTGGCAACTGCACAGAAATTTTTTAGTGCAACTTAAGTTTACTGCTCCAATGTGCTTTTAAACCAGATTTCCACAAACAGCTTTCCAGTGAATTCAGGGGGATTTTCCTCCTCTGTGGAACTGCCACAGGGGGGAAGCCTGGGTCGCAAAGGTCAATTTCCAATCCGAAACCTCGACTAAGTGAAAATTATTACCAAACAAAGAAAAACCAAGTACAGTGAACTCTTAATCGCGTCCTGCCCCTGAAAGGGGCTCGAACGGCGGACGCCAAAGAGGAAAGGGCCCCCTCGCCCCTCACTGCTCAGAAGCTCCAGGGGCTGCTGGAGGAGGAAAGGGAACCAGCCGCCCCGAAAGCCTGATGGGAAGCGCTACAGAGAACCAAGTTCATCGCTGGGCGCGGGCACACACACACACACACACACCCTCGCCCTCCGCCCGCGGGCCCCGGGCGCCTCTCGCCGCCCTCCCGCACACCGGCCCCGCTCCCCGCGCTTCCGCCCGGGCCCCGCCGGCCCCCGCCTCCCCCGGCCCCGCTCCCCGCTCCCTCCCTCCATCCCCCGACCGTGTTTACCCCCGGAAGCCCCTGCTCCCCACAGCCCTCCCCTCCTCCTCCCGCCCTTTCCGCGGCGGCCCGGGCCGGTCCCGCCGGCTCGGCCCCCACTTCCTCCGGCCACCCGGTGCTCACTCTCAAAGGCCTGAAGAAAGAGGTCGTGGTCGGCCTGGATCTGCTCCATCTTCGGCTTCTTCACGGGGGGCAGCGCCGCTGCCGCCGCCGCCGCTGCCGAGGAGGCCGAGGAGCCGCCCGAGTACCCACTGCCTCCTCCGCCGCCGCCGCCGCCCGCGGCACCGCCGGATTTGCCGCCGGGAGCCGCCGCCGCGGCAGAGCCCCCGAACCCACCGCCTCCTCCGCCACCACCTCCTCCTCCGGCGCCGCCGCCAGCGGAGCCCGAGCTGGGCCCCGCTCCTCCACCGTGCTTCTGAGGAGCCATGGGGGTGGCCCCGGGCGGGCCCCGGCGGGACGGAGACCGAGCGGGGCGGGCAGGGCCGGCCGGGGCGGGTGCGTGAGGCGGGGGGGGGACGCGCCGCGCTCCAACTCCGCCAAGTCTCCTCCGCCCCGCTCCCCTCAGCGCCGCGGCCGCCGAGCCCGACCGCCGCCGCGCGCCCGCCCCCCGCGAGCGCCCATTGGCCGCGGGGATGGCGCCGCGCAGCTCCATTGGCCGGCGCCGGCCCCGCCCCCACGTGACGCGCGGATGGTTCTGGAAGCGTTTGGTTGGTCCGCGCGCTCGGCGCGCGCCCCCCCCACCCCCCGCCTTTGAACTGAATTCGCGGGAAAGCGCCGCTCGCGTTCCGGCGCGGGGCATGATGGGTACGGGGGGGCCCCCGCCGGCCTGAGGGACCGCTCATCGGACCCCGCCCTCGCACCCCGCCGGCAGCGCTCGGCCCGAGCCCCCGGGCTGTCCCGGGACCCCCGCTCCTCCCGAGCCCCCGGGCTGTCCCGGCCCCTGCTGTCCCGGTCCCTGCTGCCCCGGCCGCCCGCTCCGCCCGAGCCCCCGGGCTGCCCAGGCTCCCGCCTCGCCGTGCCCCCCCCCGGGCTCTCCACGCAACCTCCCGCTGCTCCCGCGGCCGCACAGGTGGCTGATGCCCCTTTTGCTTGAGGGGCTGCACCCCTTTCCGCGGAGCTCAAGAGCTAAGTTTGTCAAAATCGAAGCTCAGGCATAAACCGGTATCGGTTTTGTGGTGGAAGTGGTTGTACGGGGTGGGCTATGAGCTCCTGCTGCTATCGCGTAGCTCTAACTTTAGCTAACCGTGAGGTTCCCTCAGAGCATAGCACAAGAAGTTGCCCATAGGTGCAGGGAGACTTGAATTCTGAGGTAAGTGTCTCACAGCTCATCAGATCTTCCTCTGGCCGGGGAGGTGAGGCTGTGCCGCTGCGGCCGGAGCCGTGACAGCTGCGGCGGGGCCGGGCTCGGGCCGGGGCCGCTGTCAGGGCAGCCCCTCGTGTGTGAGAAAACGCCGCGTCCAAACCGGCCGTGGGGAAATTCAACAGCGGCTCCATTTAATCACCTCCTTATCAGCGCCGCGGCAGCTCATACACAAAAGGCTTCGGCAGTTCCATTCTGTTTGCTTTCCTTGGCAAAACTTCTGCGGGGTAATTGTACAGGGTAGGGTAAGAATCGTCTATGTGCGAAATACAGCCTTGAATTCTGATACCAGATACAGCTGTGGTGCTTGCGCCCCACCATCTCCCTTTATCTTCTGATTTCTAGCTTTAAGAAAAATTAACATAGTGATAAATATTAAGAGGAAAACCATATATCAAAGTCAGTCATGTTGTAAATGTGCCTTACATTATCTATAAAGGGAGATTCTAAAGTGATGTCTCATTTGTCTCTTAATAACCTCATTATGTTTAAAGAAAATATATGTATATACACCCCAAACATTCAAATAAGTCTAAGCAAGTAACTTTTATTTACTTTGTACAATTAGAAGCAAGAAAAAGAAATAATTTATTTTTAGAAAGATGGAAATCATAACAGTTTCTCCAGAAGAAATGAACTATGGTGTAAGACTCTTGTGTCCTTCACCTGCCTGGTAATATAGACCCCTATAGATTTTACAGATGCATTTATTAAAACCCAAAAAATTAAAACATTTTTCTTCCGTACATCTATATCAGATAACAGAAAGTTGGCCATATTTAGCAAATGACATTGAAAATGTGTTTTCTAATAAAGTAGTCTAAAAAAGATGCAGTGAAATAGAGTATGCCTGCCTGAAATTGACATAAACACATTAAATTAAAACAGTAGAAGATTATGATACTGTATCTTTTTGCCATAAAAATAAAAAGTACCCTAACAGAATGGAGGAGAAAAAAAGGCAGTTTAATTAGTTTAAGATGACAAATGGAAGAAACAATCAATTGCAAGCCAGGGCTGCTGTTGGAACAAAACCCTGAAATGAAAGTAGAAATAGGTGGTAGAGGTGCTTTCATGGTATGTCAGATTTTCAGTCGTGAGATGGTCAATCCATTCTTGTTTTCACATCCTGTTAGTGGGATTTGCATTTGATATCCAAAAGATCAAATTTGTTTCCTGCAGATTGAAAGCATATGCTACTTGTAAATCCCCTTTTCCTATGGCTTTTTGCAGTCTGTGCATGCCCAGCATTCCTGTCATCTTTAATGGATGAACTGCAGTGATTTTTGTCCATTCAGATATTTATGTAAAAGAACATGCATATTTTATAGCACTTTCTGGATTTTTGTTTTGTTTCATAGTTACATGATTTTATTGGTTGCCTGTAGTACCCCTATGGCCACACTACTTAACTTTTCAGCTTCCAGTCCTCCAAATTACTGTGTCTCAGCACAAGAATATTCACAAAGTATTTTTTTTAAGAGAAATAAATACTTGTGTATTTGGAACTCAATCTAAATGAAGGTTCTGTCAGTATATTTATACTGCTTTCCTCACATCTTTAAACATAGATCTGTCTATATAGATTGTTAATAGCTAACTAAATACTATTACATATCAGTTTATCTTCTGGGAAAGTAATATTATTAATTAATTAGTTAATATTATTATGTAAACTCGGAACAAAAGAGTGCTTATGAGCTAAATATATAAACTTTTGGTCAGCCTTCATTAAGGATTGTTTCCAGATTTGGGCCATCATGAAAGCCAGGGTCAGTATTTAATAGAGAATGTTGTTATTCCCCACTGGTGAGGCACTGGAGTGGGGTGTTCAGGGTGTTGTTGAGAATAAGAAATCCTCAGTGACTGTTCTGGGTACCTCTGTTTCTTTATTTTGGCCTCAATCTAACGAGCAGAGTCAGTAGGATTCAAGGGCATCCAGTATGGAAGAGACTTTACATACTCCACTTCTGTGGTTAACTCCAAACCTTGCTTCTTGTTGTTTTCATTCACACTCTATTCCCAAACCCAGATTTTCCATGAGAAATGAGGATGCACAAATGCTCCAGAACTGAGACAATAAAAACACCTCATGTGTAGATGGGAAGGTCCCATCTGTGTCACTGTACTCCAAAACCAGACCCATTTCAATGACACTCTTTTCTTTCATTTACACAAATAAACTTCACTGGGTGCTGAGGTAACATCACCTGCAATAGTTATTAATTCATTTTTTCAGTTAATATTCTTTATTTTCAGTCTGATTTGATGTAGATCAACCGTAATTGGCCATGGAACTTGTTGGTTAAGCTCCTCTTCCCTATCTACTTGGAAAACAAAAGTCAACACCCACTAAGTGTTTTCCCAGACTCTTGTAAACAGAGGCTACACAATATTGCACCTGGAGAAAGGGAACAATTCCAGCTTTCCAGGTAATAGCATGACAGCAGTCCCAGCTCTGAGTAACAGCACCGGAGCAGTCCCAGCTCTGAGTTACAGCACAGGAGCAATCCCAGCTCTCTGAGTAACAGCACAGGAGCAGTCCCAGCTCTCTGAGTAACAGCACAGGAGCAGTCCCAGCTCGCTGAGTAACAGCACAGGAGCAGTCCCAGCTCTCTGAGTAACAGCACAGGAGCAGTCCCAGCTCGCTGAGTAACAGCACAGGAGCAGTCCCAGCCCGCTGAGTAACAGCACGGAAGCGGGTGGAGTACTGGGTGTATTTAAGATGGCACAATCACACTGCTGTTGGGGTGGAAGCTCTCAGTTTCTCAGTTTCTGTTCTTTCTGCATATTAGTATACAGTGCTGCCCTGCTTTAATAAGCAAGGAACTCAGCAAAGAGAAAATAAACTTTGCTGTAAGGGAAGCACTGTGGAGCATGGCAAAAGGGAAGAGTCGGGATCCCACACAGCAAGCCAAGTGTAGCCATGAATGCCGTGTGTGTGAGAGAGATTGACAGAGCAGCCACTTGTGATTCTCATTCATATGTTTGGCTGGGGACAGCTTTTGTACAGAGCTGCTCAAATGTATTCCAGGAGCGCAGCACGCAAGGAACTTGGCCCTCAGGGAATCTTAATGCACCCACAATGCACAGCTTTCAGCCGGCAGGTTGCTCGTGTGTCTTGAGTTATTGCAGGGAGTGAAAAGTGAATGCACAGGATGTTTTGCACCAGGGAGTCACCTGCCTTCTGCTTTCACATGGTGAACAATCAGCGATAGTTAGTAGTCAGTATTGCTTCGGACTTGTTTCTTTGAGTTCTCTTAGTGATTTTTCATGACTCTTCTACAGTGATTTTTTTCCCCCTGATTTTCAGTTAACGATTTATTTCTGCTTGGTGGATTTTTCAGATTGAGATTTTGTCATCAGAATTGAGATAGTGAATTAAGACTATTTGTTTCAAAGACATTGTGAAAAGCCTGGGCCCAATAGATTCATTTGCTCTAGAAAGGTAGGACACCTCTTAAAAGGATTAAAATGTAAAACCAGAAATATACTTACTACACAGAAAAAATCCATGCCAAATTTTGAAATTTAAATACTTAATACATGGGAATGGACTAGGAATCATTCCAGTTCATGCTGTAATTTCAGAGATGCAGTATGTGTAGTACACAAAACTATCAAAAAATAATTCTAAGTGAACTTTCAGGATTTGTGTTCTCTTAAGTGAGTCCCGGAAACTGTGAAAGATACAGCAACTGAAACACTTCAGATGCAAACTTAATGATTAAACTCAGAAATGCAGAGATCAAAGAGAAACTGCTGGGAAGATCTGAGAATTAAGTCAGTTACAGATGTAAATAGCAGTTTCTGAACAAAAGGTCTGTTGACAGTGCAAGAATGAAATCTTCAATCACTCAAAAAGAAAAATATTGGCGGATCAAAGAACATGTCACTAGACAGTAAAATAAAACCTCAACTGAATTAGTTAACTAATTAATTTCAGCTTTAAGTAAGGGATAAGTTTTAACAGGGACAATTCTTTCTTTTGTGGCTAAACCAAGTACAGATTAATAAAGTGAGAATTTGGAATTTTATCACCATCAGTTACTTAAGGGATAAGATCAAGTCAGAAACTCCGTTCCCAGTGTTTACCAGTTAGCACAGATACAGAAAATTCACACATGGGAAAACTTATCTAAATGTTTCATAGGAGAGTTATCTGTGGTTTCATATGCCAAAAGTTGCTTCATAAGGCTTTTACAAGACTTTATCTTGTTTTAGGAATGCTGCTTGGGAGGTTATGATTCTGCACACTATAATCTGAATTATCCATACTCCAGAAGTAGTTTTACTGGTTGTTGTCATGACTTTGCTCAAAGTACTTTTACCATGCTAAAACCATCTCTATAGAAGGATGTGTGAAACACAGTAGGAGGCAAATTGTAACCAATCCTAATTCCAGTTTTTGGAAGGAGAAATAAATCTGTATGTTATATAGTTTATGCTTTTTATTGTACCAGTACAATTGATGCTGGCACCAACATGCTTGCATTTAAAAGATACAAGGCATTTCTCTGAGGAAATTCTATCTTTCCTGAAATTGCTACTTATGGCACAGGTCACCCAAGGCCACGCCACAATTTCACCTACCCTTCGAAACATAGACAGGTTAGTGAGGTAAATTAAGCTTAGCATGACTCTGCTCTCCAGACCTCTGGCAACAGACAAGAAATAAATCAAATTAAAGATAATTAAGCAATATATTTTGTGGTGTCGACATTTTGGGAGTATGTAGGGCAGATGACTGATATAGTTTCAAATTGTTGAAATGTGACTGGCATTGCACTAGGTTATGAATTGGCAACTAGGACATGATGACTGACTAGCTGTAACTACCCTGCTGCATATAGACAGACTGTCAGCTACTCACCAACCAGCCAAATGACAAAATCAAATTAAAAGGCACACTCAGAGCCACTACTGTGCAAGCCCCTGGAGACCCTGAATAAGCAGATGGATCTTATACTCAGTGCCAGATGTGAATTGGCAAGGAAACAATTCCAGAGGAATCATTCCCCTTCACTGGAAATTCCCTGTGTATAGAAGTTCAGATCTTGGGGCAAAACAGAGTGCCTCAAAATGAGTAGGAGGAACAATCTGATTCATAAAAATTCAAGTTCAGAGCCAATGCGGAGAAGAAAGTAAAGGTTTTTGCCTTTTAAAAGAGATGATATGTAAAGTATCAGATAATAGTTCTGTTAAGGCATTACATGAAAATATTTATATTTGTTGGTTTTGGGGTTTTTTACCACTTAGAGCAGAAAAAAGAGAAGAGTGAGTGAATGAAATTCCAGGAGGGATTCAGATCTAAAGTTGCAGGGTCAGTGCCAGCAAGCTGCAAGCTGCTAACAAAAATTAGCATTTTTCTATCAGAATGGAAAAAATAACATCTGTCTAGGATATGTACCAGGATTAATGCTGGTATGGAACAGTCCAACTGACCAACTGCAAAGTCTTAAATCTAAATTTTTGGATGCTCAGAGTGGAATTGCAGTGATGAAACCACTATTTATTCAGATTGACTGCTGGTTTTGGCAGGGGTGAAACCAAGCCATCATGTAAATTATTTTAATTACAAAACTAAGGAAGTTAATACAGTCCAAAGTTTGGGCTAGTCTATTTTTGAGAGTAAATTCCAAACTGTTTTATTAACAGATGTGCTCATATATTTTTAAATTGAAGTCCCACATGCTTAGTAAATGCTTTGAGGGCTTTGTTAAAAATATATCCTGAAGGAATCAACCATTGGCTCAGCTGAAGTCTGTGGAAGCTTCCCAATTCTTTTCATGAGGTCATAACATCACTCTCATTGTTTAAAAGGCATTTTCATAAAGTACATGCTAGTTGTAAAATACTGTACATCTGGGGGCATCTTCTAAAAAAGCTATAATTGTTTCTGCACTCAGGAAGTAAAATAGCAGAAATAAAAAAGATAGATATAAATCAATTTGTAATTTATATACAAATAATATTTGTCATGCACATTAACCAGTAAATGTTTTAATATAGACAAAACTTAAAGGAAAACCACTGTGATTATTCCTAATTCACAAGGTATCCATTGCTTGCAGATATAATCTATAGATATTAAGCTGTGACAGCTTGCCAGAACTCCTCTGCAAGGACCTACTGGTGGAGTTTTTCCAAAGAGACTTCATAAAAGCAGCAAACTGCAGGACCCTACAGTTGCCAGCTGCATCAGTCGTTTCTCCAGTTTTCCCAATAAGATTTGTTGAAACTCTCTGTATCACAACGTCTTTATTGGTAATGGATCCCTCCTTAATTTGCACTGATGCATTTGGAATGTCAGCTTCCAAAACAAGGCACATGGGAGGCATTTAAAGTAGATTTTATGAAAGGGAAATGAACAAAGAGCATGTCAGGTTCCATTTTGATTTGCATGACAAATCCGGCGTGCAGTGTTCTGGTGGGTCGGGCTGGGCTTGCCTGCCACTCACAGCGTTTGTCACTTTGGTATGAGCACTTTTGACAGTCCGTTATGTTAATTGTTCTAAGGATTGTTTTGCTGGGGGAAGAAAAGGAAAGGCATTTTTATTTTTGTACTTGTTCCATCTACAGGAAAACAGGGCTATCTGAGGGAACAAAAAATGTTTTCAATCGGGTTTTGATCTATTTTTAAAATAAATAATCCCATGAGGTCATCAATGAAGTTCAGTATTTTAAATCTTATTGTTACTCACTCTGTGGTTTTGAGTGGGAAGTATTAGGCCCCTAAACTGGAAACTTGGGGAGTCTATTGTTTTGGTGCACACCATTCTTTGATCCTTTGAGTCCCACAGTGATGGGTCCTGCAGAGTGGTTTGTGCTGTGCCTACGTGCCTCTATGGGATGATATTGTGGTGCTTTGACAAGTGCTAGCAGGAAATTTAATGCCCTCTGAAGCCTTGTTGGACACCCATTGTTACCAGTGTGTGGGGAACTCTCAGACCTGTTGGTAGATCTGTGCACAGGACTGAATTCTCCTGGAGGCACATTCAAGGTGGAGGTTGGTGTGGCCCCTGAGGGCACACCCACTCCTCTACCATCTACATTAAAACTGTCATGGATGGTTTGGTGAGTTTCAAAGTTCCCGACTGACTTCAGGTGGCAGAACACTGTAGGTTGATCAGTGTTTTCAGACTGATAGAACAAACAGTTTCAGAAGACTCTGTTGTTTATGTTGGTGTCTCTCTTTTGCAGTTACTGCTGATTTTAAGCCAAAGAAGAGCTGAATGGTTGAAGAGAGAGGAGAAGAAGAAGATAGAAACAGAATTTTCCAGAGGTTTTTGGGTAATGGCTGACATTTATCTTTTCAGTTCATAACTCCTACACTGCATGTAGTGTTCTCATTTACATGTTGGGATCTACATGCACCATGACAGATTAGTTCTAAGTACAGAATGCTTTCTAGTATAAAATCATGCACTTATATGCAAAAATACTCAAATGAAGTGAAACAATCCAGTAGTAATTCCAATTACATTCTTGCCCAGCAATTCAGTCTGCTAATGTTACTTTTGATGCCCAGTGCCTTCCTCCTTAAGGCCTATTTTAGTAAAATATGTGGACTTGCACAAGAATCAGCTTGAGCTGGCACATCTCAAAATATCAAACCCAATATAATTAACAAGTTACTGGTGACTATGAATAACACTCTTCCATCATCACTGAGAAGGACTGCTGTGCTGCTTTACTGAAAGCTGAACTCAGTGGGAGGTGAACTCACTGAACTTTTGATCCCGAGGGACTGCAGGCTTTGGGTCACCAGTGGGGACTTCTGTGCTGGGACAGCCCTGCCGATCCCCCTCCAACCTGTGGCCATTCAGTGTGGTACAAGGGAGGCTCCAGGGAGGACAGTCTCCATCAGGAATTGCCCTTGTCCTTGAGGGGTGGGTAAGGGGTCCCTTGGCACAAGGCAGCTGCAATCCAGAGCTGCTTGGGTCACCAATTTCTGAATACTGCACTCCTCTGTAGTTCTTGGTCTTGTGACTGGATGGTGCCTCTCCATTTCCTGGTAGCTTTCATGTTTGGTTACTTCTTGGAAAATCATGTAACTATTTCCTGTCAGAGTGAAAAGTTGCTAAACCTCTCACACTAAGAATTAGTTTAGTTTTTTTTAATAGGTCCCAACAGTGAATAAAGCCACCACAAATCCAAGTCACAGTAGGAGAAAAAAATTACTGCTGTTCTTGATAGTTCTTATAAAGTGTTTTGTCTGACCTGTGTTTTTAACAAAAGTCAATTGCTCAGGTACTCACTCTGTACTTGGCAAGACCTAATAAAACTTTTGGCTAGTAAGGGAAAAATCACTCACTTTTTTTTTTGGCTATTCTGTGCGAATTCTGTGCCAGAAGCCCTCTTGCCCTTAGTCTGCTGCCTCTTCCTCTTGTATTTGTTTTGTCAGAGACAAACACCTGCCTTTTCCCCCAGCAGGGAGCCATGGCTGTGACAGGGTAGGTTTGGAGTTAGAGTTGGTTCTTTGGCTGACCAGCTCAGTGACAGCAGTGAGAACTCAAAGCATAAGCAGCAGATACTGCTGTGGATAATACACGTTTAAGCAATTTTCTCAATAAATTATTTCTCATCTCAATTTTTTATTTTCTGGAACATCTCTAATTTCAGAAACAAAAATTTACTGTTGCCTGGTTTTATTGTTAATTTCCTCAGAATCATAGACCCATGGAATGTTTTGGGTTGGAAGGGACCTTAGAGATCACCTAGTTCTAACCCTCTGCCATGGGCAGGGATCCTTCCACTGGACCAGGTTACTGCAAGCACTGTCTAAGCTGACCTTGAACACTTGAGGAATGGGGAACTCACATGTTCTCTGGGCAACCTGTGCCAGTATCTCACCACCCTCATAGTAGACGATTTTTTCTTTAAAATTTGGAAGGCGGAAGGAACAAAGGTGCCATGTGAGAGACAAAGAGACATTTGTCCTGGAGGAATTCCACCAAGAAGCAAAATCTGGAGCAGTTCCAGGCTGATGTCCCATCAATAAGCCTGGTCAATGCCATCGTGTTTAGCTGCAGGACTGGTGCCAAGAGGATGGTGTCACACTCTTTTTGGTGATGCCCAGCAACAGGACAAGGAGCAATGGACATAAACTAAAACACAAGAAGTTCCAGCTCAGCATGAGGAAGAATTTCTTTCTGTGGAGTGTGGCAGAGCACTGGAACAGCTTCCCAGTGAGATGGTGGAGCGTCCCTGTCTGGAGACATTCCAAACCCTGCTGCAGGTGACCCTGGCTGGGCAGAGGGAGGTTGGACTGGGCGATCTCCAGAGGTCCTTTCCAACCCTGCCGAGCCTGTGGAGGCTGCGACCCCTCCAGGCGGGCAGGGGGCGGCAGAGCGGCGCGAAGGCCGCGGGAGCGGCGCGGAGGCCGCGGGCGGAAGCGGGGCCGGGCCGGGCCGGGCTGGGCTGTGCCGGGCCGGACACGCCGGAGCCCCGCAGCCATGGCAGAGCGCATCGAGCAGCGGCTGGAGGATCGCATCCCGGAGCTCGAGCAGCTGGAGCGGGTCGGGCTCTTCACACGCAAAGAGATCCGGTGAGCGGGGCCGGGGCCGGGGCTGGGGCCGGGGCCGGGGCCGGGCGGGTGAGCGCACGTGGTGCGGCCGGGAGCGCTCCGGGAGCTCATCTCCCGTTCCCGGCGCTCATCTCCCGTTCCCGGCGCTCATCTCCCGTTCCTGCAGGGCTGTCCTAAGGAAAGCTTCGGCTCTGGAGTACAAAATCCAGCGGAGAGCACTGCGGAAGGAGGATTTCATTAATTACATCCAGGTAGGCTTCACCGAGCAGCAGAGCGGGGCAGCTCCGGTGCAGACCCCGCTCAGTTAGACCTGGGTAGTTTTGTAGTGACCCACGTTAGAAACAGATCAGAAAACGAAGACCCCTCCTCACCTGGCCCCTGGTGTTCCCCTGTGAGCGGGTGTTGGCACCAGAGTATGAAGCGTAGCCAGGAGTTGGTGCCCGAGTTTGGGGTCACGCTTCACTCGTGTTGTCACCTTTTCCTGTAGTTTCTTGTCTCTCCAGGGATGTAGAGCTCCCAATTCCCCGGTGTGCTGTGCAAAGTGTAGTTAAGGGGAATTAATAAATTCATTATTAGGAAAAGGTTCCTGGAAGGATGGTCAGGCACTGAACAGGCTCCACAGGGAATGGTGATGGCCAGGACCCTGACAGAGCTCAAGGAGTGTTTGGACAACGCTTTAAGGCACAGGGTGACATTGTTGGGCTGCCCTGTGCAGTACCAAGAGTCTTAGAAATACAATGACCCAGCCAAAAATTACTGTTTATGTTTTCCTGACTGTAATATTTTTTGTCCACCTGATCATCTGTAAAAAACTTGATGTAGTTTTTTCTTACTTTGTTGTTATGTGCCTCCAGATTTGCTTTTAAATGTTTTTTTCTTCCCATTGTAGTATGAAGTTAATCTGC
Organism: Sturnus vulgaris; assembly: GCF_052056855.1. NCBI lineage: Eukaryota > Metazoa > Chordata > Aves > Passeriformes > Sturnidae > Sturnus > Sturnus vulgaris. Next base: position 3,920,047 of record NC_142262.1, read on the forward strand.
TGGAACTGATCAAGAAGAGAAGAGCAGTAAGTTTGTCAGTTGTTAAGAGTGCAAAATACTTTATGCCAAATTTTCTATTGCAATAAAATCAGTGCTTTTTTCGTCCTAGCGCATTGGATATTCATTTAAGAAGGATGAAATTGAGTACTCTATCCTGCATAGAGTCCACAGCCTGTTCAACCGAGCTACAGGGAAATGGAAAGTAAGTTTATTTGTACTGAGATTTGGAATTCTTTCTTTCTGCATGCCAGGTCATTGTACCAAGGGAGTGTTGTTTACTTGTCTATGTACAATCGATTTTGTACATTGTGAGATTGATTCTCTTCTTCTTTTGATTTCCAACAGGATGATATCCAGCTCTGGCTTTCCCATGTTGCATTTTGCAAGCAGTGGGTGAGTTTTCAAATCCTGATCTTACCTAGGTTGAGACTGGTGCTTATTCATGTATCTGAAACTTGATTTAAAGATAGGGGTACAAACTTTAGTGCTACATGCTGTAATACTGAAATAACTTTGATAGTATTGTTGGAGCTGCCTGGGATTTTCACTGATGTATGTAAGTGTAGAATTTGACTGAGGATGAATTAGTATGAAATTTGATGCTTTCAGGGACAAAGGTGAGGCTGTCTGCATTAAATCTGGAGTACCAATTGGTTTGTGAGAACCATAATATTGGTTATACCTTCTCTGAAGTGAGTGGTTCATTTGTCTGTGAATTGTGATTTTGTTCTAAATATTTATGGTAGTGGCTGTGCTGAAAAGCCTAATTCTGTCAGTTTTGTACTCGATAAACTTATCTGTGCAAGGCTTTGCATTACTGGCATTCAAGTGTTGTCATTTCTGTACTGAAGAAGGTGACTGCATAGTGGTGAAGGTGACCAAAGGAAAATACAGTCTCTATCTCAGAAGAGGGCAGTGAAACCATGGGTTTGGGACTTGGGTAACATTTGTGTTGTGGGGTTCACAAAATTTGAGTTAGCCTTGCTGCTCTAATGTGGTGGCACTTAAATGCTGGTCCCTACTGAATAAATCTGAGAAACTTTCTACCATAGATCAAGTAGCAGAGAAGCGTCTTTTTCAGAGCAATTGCACTACAGATTGTGACCTTTCCTACTGAAACTTTGGTGCTAGGAGTTCAATTCAGTACCAGAGTTGGTGAAACTAAACTGCTTCTTTTACAGAATGCAAAACATCAACTCAGTAAGGTGTTTTCTACCATGCTGGCGATTCATTCCAATAAACCAGGTAAATGAGTGCTGTATAAATGCCTCAGCACAGATTGTGTGGTGTTGGTTTAAATTCTTGCAGATTTCAGCTCAAGCTGCTGGGCTAAAGTTCCCACTCTCTATTCTTTGTCTTGCTGCTTCACAGGGAGGGGCTCTGACAGGGGTTGTGCTGAGTAGTCATAAAGGGATGTGAAGTAGGTCAGAATGACCAATTCTCAGGTAGACTGGGCACTCAGCTGATGAAAAAGTGAGAGATGTGGAGTGCTCATGACTGCTTTTTTGGCTTTTGAAGACATCATTAGATCTGTAGCTAAACCAGATTAAACTTCCTGGATCTGCCTGTCTGCTTTACAGTTTTATGTGGGAGATAATCAGTCTTATTCTGGGGCTGAGCTCATGTTGAGAGAGTGAACAAATTTATTTGTGTCACCTGTTGCAGCACTGTGGATTATGGCAGCAAAGTGGGAAATGGAGACACGACTGTCATCAGAAAGTGCCAGGCACTTGTTCCTTCGTGCTTTGCGCTTCCATCCAGAGTGCCCCAAACTTTATCAAGAAGTGAGTTCCTGTTTTTCTTCTATGACCACTTATGTGATCAGTCAGAACGAATCAATTCAGCATATTTCCCAGATCTGTCTGAGACAACTGGAAAAACTTGTTTTTTCGTCTACAGGAAAATGTCAAAAATATTAAAAAAAACAACCCCAAAATTCCTTTCTAAAGTACTGTTAAGCTCTGCTAGGACTTAGTTGTCAGGCTCAGTCTGGCATCCCCAATCTTTGTTTGAGGAACTTGGTTTTCTTTGGGGGCAAGTTAAGGCATAAAGTATGACTAAAAAATTATCTTTGCTACTTGTTGCAAATACACGGCATATAGTAGTAGGTGCACAGACCTTCAAAAAAACCAAGGCTCTAGGACATGTGTGGGATGTGGCAAAGTCCTGATTTGTATCTCCTCAGAGCTTGTTTGTGGACTTAGATTTTTATGATTTATCTCCACAGTAATTTCATTTTGTTGTCACTCTTGCAGTATTTCAGAATGGAACTTATGCATGCTGAAAAACAGAGGAAGGAGAAGAAGGAATTTGAACAAGCAAAGATGGACCTGGTAGGTCAGCTAAGCATACTTAAGAGATTTTGTCTGCTTGTGTATTACATGTTGAAATTCACAATTTTGGATTAATGGTTTATTTGACAATGATTTAGAAAAAGTTTGTGTTCATTTTTCCATTTATTTTTTCTTTGTGTTTGTAGAATCTTTTATTACATTCCCCAGTCTGAAAAGTAACAGTAATTTCTGGAAAGTAATGGTCAAACTTCCTACCACATATCTTTATAGTTGAATTGTGCAAATTACATAAAAATATACTTGCATGAAGAAAAACATTAATGTCTTCTGATTTTTCTTTCTCTGTTTGCCAAAATGTTAGCTTAGAAAAGACAGTAATTTCTTCAATGATATGTTTGATATTTCAGGGGGAATTCAATTACTCTGAAGAAATTCTCAATGGGGAAATGGCTCGCATAGTCTACAGGGATGCTTCTCAGAAAATTAAAGGTGAATGAACATTTATTGTATTTATTCATTAAGAAAATTGCAACCTTTAGCCCAGTTCTGCAGTAGGCAATCCTGATAGACTTGGCTTCAATGCACACACTGAGATCCTTTTTTCAAATATACCATTTCTTCAGTAGAACCTATTTAATGCCAGAGTACAAATTAATGGTGCTGGTAGTTCTGATTGCATGTCTTTCCTGCAGGCTGACATCTCTTCCAGCACAACAGCTTTCAGGGTGAAGGGGCCTAGTGCTGGGTTGCAGCCTCAAAACTTAATTGTTTAAAAAAGAAAACCAAAGGACAGTTCAGAGTTACACACCTTTTTTACATTGCTGAACATTAGATCACAACTAATCAGCTACCACTAGTAGCTAAAAAAGTAAGAATTTAGACTAATAATAAACTAGGCTAAATTATTTTAAATTAAGCAGGATTGGTAAAAATCAGCCATTTTATTGAGAGAATTGGGTAAAATAACTGCAGACTAGTAGCAGATATCTTTGAGAACTCATGATAGATGGGGATATTTTTGGAAGACTGGGCAAAATACAATAACGAACTTTAAAAATTAGTAGGGGAAAAGGACATTAGAGGAAATTTCAGAAAGAGTTGGCTTAATTTAATTTTATGGAGAAATACTGGAAAAAATAGGCATACAAATGATTTGCAACCTAAAAATAGTAGGGTGAGTAATGGCTGGTGGGGGTTCACAATGATCTGATTATGTCGTCATGTCACTTGGCATTTTCAAAGGTAAGTTGTGGAGATAGAAGATGGACACAATTCATGGACATCTATTTTGTGCAGCTTTGGAGAGTTCTGTCCCAAGTATGGAGCATTTTGTGCTTTCATGGCAGAGTCAAGTGAGGGAGTAGAGGAGGTGCTTATTAAATTTGCACGTGGAACCAAGCTACAGAAATGCAAAGTGCAATTGATGTAATATGTCGAGGAATTCTTCATCAAATACTCCACTTGATAGTTTTATCTTCTCTTGAAATGTAGGTGTTGAGTTCCAGCTGGCTGTGCTCTCTATTGCAAAGCTCTTTGATTTTACACAAGATTTGCAAAAAGAAATCCTTGAAAGGTGAGTCTTGGCTTTGTGTTGTATTTTTATTTTATTTTGGTTTGGTTTTTAAGAAACATATTCTCATAAATTCTCTAACTTATAGTGGATTGATTGGACTTTCAGAACTGAAGGCTGTTCCTCTAGGAAAATTGTGTTAAGGCTTATGTGAAGTCCTTTAAAAAAAAAAAAAAAAGCATGATCTTTACAAGAGGATACTTGTATCTAACTTCAGAAAGGGCTTTAAAAAACTGCTAAGAAAATGTAGGTAAAATACAGTTGTCACTGACTAATTACTGAACTTAGTTTCCATAAATTCATTGCAGGAACTGTGGATTTTCCTGGTGTTCTTTGGTGGGGTTTTTGCATTTTTTGTTTCTCCTGTTCATCTCAAAAGAAAGATCTCTCTTGACGGCTCCCTGTCTGTTTCTTGTTATTTCTGGAGAATATCCATATTAAATAATATTTTAGAAAGCTAATATTTTGTCTTGTGGAAAGTATTTTTTTCTGGCATTTGTTTACTTAGCAATTAACTACATTTCTATAACAACATAACAACCCTCTTAAACATACCTGCAGGTGAAGATTGGTGGCTGTGGGCTGTTACAAGCATGTTGTGTTTAGTTTGCAGGCCAGATATGCTGATGATCCCCTGACATGGGACTTCATGGCCCGTCGGGAGCTCGAGCTGGGGTCCCTGCCAGCCACAGAACAAACCACAAAACAGAAGAAAGTCTCAGAAATGGCCCAGAGAGAGGAACGGTGCTGTGCAGTCTTTGATGAAGCTGTGAGAGCAGTCCCAACAGGTGAAATGTTCTGCCTGCATTTTAACATTTGTTTCTGGCACTTGAGCAGCCTGTAAAAGCCTTGAAGAAGGTGATGGCAGGCTGTACCATACCTAGGAGAAGGCAAGCAGTTCTACCTCTTGGGGTCTATTTTGTGTGTTGTTTGCTCTTGGAGGAACTGCTTAACTGAAAATATGAGTCTGTTGCTGGTCAGCTGTGAGTAAGCAATGGTTTTATGTAGCCAGGGGAGTGGATATCCAGCTTCAGCCTCTGGTATTATTGTTACTTGTAAAGGAGGTTGTCAAGGGACTATTTGTGGAGTGGTCTCAAACTTGCTGCTTTACAACATTTAAGGCCATAGAACAGTTTGAGTTGGAAGGAATCTTTAAAAATCTCAGCTGAACTAAGAGTTTGATGCTCTTTACAAAGAGTTACTGCCTGCAGCTTGGACTGGGGAGCCATTTTAAAGTGTAATGTTACAAATCTAGGGCCTCTGTTGTAATACAACGTTTTAAAACAAAGTTGGCATTAACACTTTGTATCATTTGTGTCTTTGTATTTCTTAAAAACAAATATTTGTGCTTATTCTTGTGATTCTCTAAAGCGTGATATTTTGCCTTTGCTTCTACAGAGGACATGTGGAAATGCTACATCACTTTTTGCTTGGAGAGGTACAACAGAAAAACCAACAGTGCAGAATTAAAGCAAAAGGTAAAAATTCATTAGGAAATAATACAAACAAATCATCCCTATTTTTATTGACTTCTATAATACCTCAGACAGGAAGCAAATATATTTTAACATTTTATCAAAAATACTTACCTGTGGCCATCATTAAAAATAATTAATCTCTATCTGGGGGGATCACTTTTACTGCCAGTCTCACAAGGGGCCTGCCTGGACATGACTTACCTGGGCATAAACCAGCCTGGGCAGTAAAGCACAGTGACCTCTTTGGATGAAAGCTAAGACTGCAGACTTGTTAATCATGGAATCATGGAATGGTTTGGGTTGAAGACGATCTTAAAAATTCACTGACAAGTCTTTCAAACCTGTGCTTGTTCAAAGGACAGGATGAATTGAAATGACTCTTGCAAATAAGTCTGGGCAAAGTTTGGTGCTGGCACGTGGGTAATCAATTATGCATCTCTGCTTAGGTATGACTCAGTGAATTAATTGATTATCCTGTGCAACTTGTTTCCCTAGTATTACACTAAAAGAACAATGCAATGTTGTTTTTTGTTCCTTAAGGAAGAGAAGTAAATGCTCAGATTTCCACATTATCTTGGAATGTTTGCAGGTACCTACAGCATTAGACACATAATGTGTAATTAGATATTCACTGACATGATACACAATCCAGTTTGCTTCTTGGAATGCTGAAATCTGGTATATATAGAACTAATGCTTGTTTTCTTTTTTTTCTTCTCTGTTGGTTCCAGAGGCTGGAGAGGACACTGAGTGTGTTCAGCAAAGCCCGTGAGTCCAATTTGCTGTCAGAAGCTCTCTACAAGCAGTGGGTAAGAACTGACACAGAAGAAATAGATGCTGAGGCTTTCCTGCATTATTTGTGTGCCTGTCTTGGCCATTTTGAATAGGCACGAAGATGAACAATATTGGTTCAAAGCCCTGCTTTTTAACAGAGCCATATCTGCTGTGTTTTAGCTTCAGCTCTTACTGGACTCCAACTTCTCTGAGAAGGCTGTGGAGGTGGCAGAAGCTGCAACCAGGCACTTTAGCCAGTCTGTGGAAATATGGCAGATGAGGTTGCAGGTGATGATCCAGCTGAAGAGGGAGGATGTGACCCAGTGTTTTGAAGAAGCCATTAAACATGTGAAATCTAAGGTCTGTGCTGGTTTAATGGACTTGCATGTACTTGGGCCAGAAACCTCTGATGATTGGTTGTTTTATTTTGTTTTTTTGTGTTTTTGTTGCTTTGGTTTTGTTTACAAGACATTTACAGTACCTAACCATTTTTAAGGTCAGAAACAAGAACTTGACGTTTCACATGCAAATTGCATTCCCGAATATTAGGGAATTGTCAATTCACTAAAATTCACATGTTAGAAGTTTGAATGCTTACAGGTGACACTTTACATACTCTCCTAGCAGCAAGCTGGTATTTGTGTCTTAATGGAAAAATGTGTTTCCCTTTCTTCGCTGTCTGATACACCAAATGCCTGTGTGGTATTTCAAGCCTTGAATTAGCTGTGTGCTCTCCTGCTCTGTTCATTTCAAACCCTGGGCACAATGAGTGAGGAAACAGGAAGGTTTCTTTCCTTTTTGTTCTTGGAAATCACTTCTGTGTACTGCAGTGCTCAGTGATGCAGAGCTTGGTTCTCATCCCTGGCATTACAGCTGTTCAGCTAAGGATGATTTATCCTGTAAGTGAGGAAGGAAATGAGAAGTGATTTCAGTGTGCAGTTCAAAGCTGTCTTTTCAAGAGCTGTGTGCAAAGGATATTTTTTATGGCAGATAGTACAGAAGCTGATGGCTGTGTTGCTGTCTGTTTCTGTAAATCAGAGTCACTGTATTTCAGCCATTTGATGTGTTTGCTGACCTTGTAGGGCACTTTGCCATTGTGGACCCTCTGGGTGGAATGGAGTGAGGGCACAAACAGCAAGGAAGACACAGAAGCTCTCTACCAGGTACTTGACTAATCAAATCTACTTTTATGTCTGTTCAATAAAATGGAACAATGTGTGTGGATGGAACATGCACCACATGCTTTATACTGAATTTCCTTCATGGATGTGTTGATATCAAAGAATTTGAAGCAAAACTAAGTGCATTAAAGAAACCAGTTGGACATAGACTTACAGGCACAAATGTCATTCCCATGTTCTAAGGCATATGGATGTGTGTAAGCACAACCAATGATGGACTCCTGCTTTGTGGTCTAGAATATTTGGTCTGTTTTCAGACACCTATCTGAGCACGGAAAAGAGAGTTTTCCAATCTGTGTGAAAACATCAGTCTTGTTACAGAAAACAAGAATGAGGACTTTAATCTTATTATGGATTTCCTCATTAGTGTATGGCAAAACGGTTTTTCTTTGCCTGGCACGTTGGGTTGTGTTTTTTCCCTTCCATTTACAACATAAAATGCGTATTTCAGGTGGAATCTTGACTTCAGCTGTTTGTAGAGTATTGTGAAACCCTCTGCATAAAGGGGTTTATGGAAATGCCAGTTCCAGCTCTATGGAATACTGGAGGAGAAATGTATTTTAGACTTAGGAGATCTCCTTTGTGTCAGATGCCTAACTAGGGAGAAGCACTAATTGGGCCATTTAATTGCAGGTTATGTGATAGGTTTACTTTTTGTTTATTTTGTTTTTTTCCCTTTTAAACTTGCAGAGATCCTTACATGCCACAACGCCTGCTGAATCTGTAACTATGAAAGAAATGTATCTTGACTGGACTTACAGAAATTGTGGTTACAAGAAAGTTAAAAGACTCTTTACCAGGTAATAAAACCCCAAACCTTCAAACCTGATTATTTTAGGACATATGTTAAAAGTCCTTAAGTCTAAAGCCACTTACTTTATTTCAGCCTGTGTGAAAATCGTCCATTTTCACTTGACTTCTTCAGGAAGATGATCCAAATAGAAAAGGAGCAAGTAAGTTGTTGACTATCCAATTAATGCTTTGTATTTGTAAAATACAGTTCTAACTTGGGATTTAAATAGGAAATAGAGTAGTGGTGTTAGTCTGTGATCAGTTCGTGTTTGTCCTGTGCAGCTGATTCACAGGGTGTGATACAAACCCAAGTTCCATGGTAACTAATCTTCAGCAGTGTATGTGTGTAATTGCCATGACTCTCTTCCTTTGTCAGAATCTAATCATGCTGCAGATTCACTTCTGTACAAAATAAATGGCCTTTTAATACCTTCCTTTTTTAGGAATCCTGCAAAATGCTTCATCTGAGAGAATACTATGAACGTGCCTTGAGGGAGTTTGGTTCAACAAATACTGGTAAGGGGGATTCTGTTTTTTATTTATTCAGTCGTTCACTGCTGCCTCTTTTATTTCCATCCATTTCAAAAGATACCTGTTTGTTCTGCCCTTTTGCTTGCTGTCATGCAGAGTGGAACTTATTTCTTCTGTGCCATTAAGTGTAGGACACTGCAGGGACCCTCCACTGTCAGCCCAGGGTCATTGGCACTGGGATGGCTTCAGCACAAATTGGAGCAAATCAGGTTCAGACACTGGCTGGCATAAGAGATGTGTATCACTTCTAATTTGGATTTATGAACAGTATGGAGCTATACATTTATAATCAAGATTTCTGCAGTATTCTTTTTAAGAAAGTACACAGCTTAATTATTGTTGCATTATTTCTGAAGACATCACTGTTGCAGCTGGGAATAGAACCCAGGGTTTTGCTCCTCAAGGTGCTGGAGATTGTAGTTGCACAAAGTAAACCCTCTTACATTAATATCAAAGACACTTATTAAAAGAGAGTTTCTTGTTAGGCTTGCTATGTTTGTTAATATCTAGTCAAAATCTAACCAGAACTTTCATTTTCCTTTTAAAGATCTCTGGCTGGATTATATCAAGGAGGAACTAAGTCATCCCCAAGGCAAACCAGAAAACTGTGGGAGCATTCACTGGCGAGCTATGAAGATGTTGCAGGGAGACCTGGTGGAAGATTTTGTTTCTAAATATACTTTATTGCAAACTGGACATTTATGAAAAACTATACATAGTTATAACATGACTGCATTTTTTAACTTCTTTGTACAAAGGTAAATATGTTCCTGGATTTTATTAAAGTTTACCTTCTTCACATTTTATGTGACAAAAAAGAATCGTCTTCTCTGTTGCAGTCATTTCTAGTGTTGATTCTGCCAGGGGCAGATTCAAGTGCACAGTCAAAGGAAGCAAACCTCTGAGGGTGTTTTCATCAAGACTTCTGTGAGCAAAGCCTTGATCCTGCTTAAACATTCAGATAGTTCTAGTGTATCAGTTTTTACACTCTGGAAAGCTAATATTACAGCACCTAAATGCAAAAAACTCAAACCAAATCCTGTGGAAACTACACTTGTGGGTGATCTTTTTATCGTATGAAGTTGAATCATGAAAAGTGGAACACTTGTTATTAGTAATCAGAAATCAATAAAAATACATGCTTATGGCTTTCTAGCCTTGAAATAGTCTTTAATCCTCATGACAAAAAGAGAAACGGCCTCTGCAGCTACCTTGCATTGGTCTCTGCATCCTGAGAGTGATGAAGGGTAGAGGGGAGCTGAGATCTGCTACCAATGTCCTTGAGAGTGGAAAGCTGGTAATGTTTTTTGAAAGAGTGCTGTCCTTGGCTGTTTACAGAGCTACAAACCTGAGAAATCAACATGAATGCTACCCTTGGACCATCAGAGAAATGTAGGGAAAGTACAAGAACATGCAGCAAGTGTTCCTTTGTGCAGTTTCCCAGTGAAGGAAGGGTGACATAATGACAATACAGGGAAATATTTGTTGATTTTGCACTCAAGTAGAAATTGCAGCCCCTCTCAAGCAATGAATTCCTTATAACTTGACTAGCTGGGAATTCAGTTTGGAGCAGCAGTCTGGTAACATTCCTCTTTCTGTGACCAGGTCTGAAGTACATCCTGCTTTTGGTGTTTCCCAACATTTTAGCCAGGCCATCTCCTATATCTTCATGAGTTCTCTGTCGCCTCATTGTCTGACACTTAATCATTTACACCTTCCCTGCCCCTTACACTTTAACTCCTTCTTCTGAACCACTTCTTGCTTCATCAGTTGCACAACTAAAAGTTTTTAAGTGCAAAGTTTGGAGTTTTTAAAGTCCAACAAAACTGGTAACTCTGTCATTTCAGAAAATGGGCCCTTTTTCATCAGCTGTTCTGGTTCCTTGCAAATCTTTGCCATTCTCCCCAGGGATACACATTCCCTGCAAGAACATGTGCTTGACACCTGCCCCAGCTGTTCGGCCAAGGTGCTTCCGGTCTCCTCATGTTCTGAGCATGCTGCTACCACGAGGCCGGAAGGAAATTGTTATCTTTTGGCAAGGGGAAAGCTCCACCCAGTCATGAGAGGTACTGATACTTTATTTACATCTAAATGAGTGAAAGGTGCTTTCTCAGAGCTCTTACGCCTGTGTTTGTCCAGCGTGCAGTCTCCATTACACGGTGGAGTCGGGTCATGGTTGCAGTCGATGATCTCGGAGGTCTTTCCAGCCGAATTGCGCCTGTGATTCCGAAGATGTGCACGGTGGGCTCCGCGGGCTGGGCGGTCGCGTCATTGCAGGCACCGAAGCTGGAGAGGGAGCGGTCCCCCCGTCCCTGGCTGCTTCACCCTGTCCCTCGGGCACAGAGCCGCGGGCCCGCCCAGCTGGCGCTGCCTCGGGGCGCCGAGGGCCGGGCGGGGCCGGGCAGTCGATGGTGCCCTCAGGCCGGCGGGGCCGGGCGCTCCATGGTGCCCTCAGGCCGGGCGGGGCCGGGCCGTCGATGGTGCCCTCAGGCCGGGCCGGGCCGGGCCGGGCCGTCGATGGTGCCCTCAGGCTGGGCCGCGGGCTCGGCCCCGAAGGTTCGGGAGGCCCGGGGAGCGCGGGGCGGGAGCGGAGGCGGCGGGGCCGCCGTGAAGCCTCGCCCGGAGTCCGTGCCTTGCCCTTGGCCACCGGCTCAGCCTGCGGGCCCCGCATCCCGCACCCACCGCGGTTCCTCTTTGTGCGGCTGAAGTGTGAGGAGAAGTCGCCATCTCGGGCCCTGGGCGCCCCTCAGAGCAGCTGAGGGTTCCTCCTGCTCTCCACCCAGCTCCTCAGTGCTGTTGGAGGGTTCCCCTCGGTATGTGGGCTCCCATAGTGGTTGGTTCAGTGTTAGTAGTTTTTCCATTCCTTTGTGTCTTCATGACCTGTGATGCTTTCACATGCTGCCGTTGCCAAAGGGAACGTTTTGGGCCGGGGTTGTGGGGGTGAATGAGGAGATGGGCTGTTCTGTGTTGGCTAATGCTAGCGGTGACCGATGGCAGCAGCACAATTAGCTAAACCTCTGCAGATTTGCCTTCTGAAGTGAATGCCCGTTTGTTTTTAAACCTCTGATTGATCAAGGGAACAAATGGAGACGCTCGGCAACGCTGAAATGTAGCAGTTTCATAAGCAATTAGAGGTGCTACTGCATTTTTTGAAACTATCTTGTAGGTAATGGCTGCTGCCTCTGAGGCTGCAAACTCTGAGGGGAAACAGGTTCCTAATAAGACCGAAACTATGATCTGGAAATCCAGAAAAGGTAGGACAAAATAAAGCAGATAGCAAATATTGAAACTTGGGCACTACTTGGGAAATACACTTAAAACCTTTTGGTGATGCATGGAAAATGCCTCTTTTCTTGCTGCACTAAGTTATTTCCGTGTAGATATTTGTGTATGTCTAGGTATATGAGTAATTAATCAATATGACTGTTTTTTAAAAACCAGAACCATGTTTGCTTTTTTCTTAAATACCTGCAGGTGAATGTGGTGAAACAAGACTGCTGGGTCCTTTGCCCTAGTTTACAGAGTTATTTTCCAACAAGAGTCTGTGTAAAATCCCGATTTGCACTGATGCTATGGTGCAAGGTTATGTCCACTCTTCCCAAATATCTGAAATGTGAGGCAGCTCTGTAGTGATATTACATATATAGGAAACTGTATGTATTACAATAAGATTAGTAGTCACAAAGTGCATTTGTGTACCTCTCTGAATTGTATGCTGAGAACTTAATTGTTCTTGTTTAATTTCTGAGTGTATCTGTTGGTGCTTTCTACTGGTTTTAGAATGTTTGCTGCAGAATATTTTACCTTTTCCTGATGGCAAGTCTGAAGAAATTGAGTCTTCTTCTACCTCTCCCCATGAAGGTGATGTCAGTGGCTCTACTGATGAGGGCTGGTGCAATATATATGCTGACCTTGATGTGTGGGATAGTGAAGTTTCCAATATTCCTGAGTCTTCAGGGCAGCAAGATGCATCTGCCCATGAGGTGGAGGACTGGGATAAAGAATTGGAGGAGTCTGCTTGTAGTCCTTATGGTGAGTACACATTTACTTGTGCTTCGTTTGAGTTTTGGATAGTTGGAAGCAGGTGCTTTGCAGGAGATGGTGTTTAAGTAACTCCATGTTCTATTTTGGGAAGCAAGTTCTTGTTGTGTTGACCTCCTGGATATGTAATGCACAATTTTGTTGTCAAATACAGGATTTAAAGGTGGTGTTGTGGACTTCACCTGGAACTCTTGCTTAAGGAATTAAATTCTTAGGGAGTGGGATGGTAAAGAGGAAAATTCCATGTTTGTGTTGAGTTTCTCTGGGGAAGCAAGTTCAGTGGTGTATCTTTGTTACTATGAAGCAGAAGAGAAATGTGCATGATGTGCAGGAATTAACTTTTTTGTGTAAAAATTCTTCAAGAAAATTCAAGACTGTTCATTATAATGTCTCTCTGGAGCATGGAGTTTTTTGGAACAGTGCTCAGTCTGTGTACGGTTTGTTTCATTTACTGTAGATTTTTTGAGGTTTTTTTGTTTGTTTGTTTCATTTTGATTTTGTTTGGATTTGTTGAAGCTTGATCCTCCTAACTGGTTGTGCACATAATCAGTCCCATGGACAAAAGTGGTAAGGAAAAGAAGGAGTTTCACTTATACTTTTTTAGAGTTGAATTATTCCTCCACTTTGTAACTTGCTTTTATGGTGACTCACATGTTAAGGAGTCTCAACTTTCCAGGCTGGTTCTTAGCACAGAACGGGTGGATGGAGTTTAGCCAGCAGTGACTGATACCTTGCTGTGTCTTTGGTGATGTGGCATAGTACCATTTCCATTTTCTTCTCATTAATGTGTATCTTTTTGTAATGAATACAATTTTCTTCGCTTAGGACATATGAATTCTCCGTTTATTCTAATCCCATAATTAAAATAAACTTTTGTATTTTAATTCCAATGTTTGATAATGGAAGAAAGTGAGAAAGTTTTTACAGCCTTTCCATAAAATCATTCTGATTTTAAAATGGAAATACAGTATTGGTTTTTCACACTGAGTAATCTGTTCACTTTTTGGAGGTTTTCCCTCTCTTCCATTCTGAGCTTTCATTTTAATCTCTTATATGCTCAAATTTATTGAATGTTTTGAATTTTGTACTGGAACTATTCCTTTCCCCCTCACCTTTATTTAACTTTCTCATCCCACCTGTAGCTCTTTAAATCCCCACAAACTAAGGCAGCTGTGACTATTGGATTTGGGTCCTTCTGAAGGATATTGAGTACAAATGTCTGATTTGTTAACTGCTACAAATACAAAAATCGGCTTGATTGGTCATTTTATGGCTTTTAAAGTGTCTTAAGCTCTTGCTGTGATGGCTTGTTTGGTAGTGCTGCTGAAAGGCTGCCATGTGGGATATTGTGTTGGGTCCTCTGCTCCTCCATGCTCTGGGCTTTTTCTTTGCTCAGTGTCTGCTGGTTAGAAATCTTTCTGCTTCTGTTAAAATACTTTGCCCTATTTTTGTGCTAGATTGGTTAAATACAGGCCCAGTAGGCTTAATTCTAGCCTAGTGGAAATGTTGTTCAGAGCCAGCTTTTACAGGACCTCACCCTCCCATTCTGTCCAGTGGCCCAGCTCTTAAAGGCTTTGAAGGACTCCTTATTGGGATGGTGTTATGAAAATCAGCAAGAAGGGGAAGGTAAATAAAAGTTTCATGAGCCTTTTATTCCCAGGGAAAATGTGAAGAAACTGCAGCCTTGTAAGAGCTGCTGCCAGACATTCTGAGTCCCAGGTGTATCGCTGAGCTTTCTGGAAAACTGTTTTGTCTGTGTGGCATGGACCTTCCTTAAAATGAGGACATTGCCAAATTCAGTTTTCTGTTTGCCTTTTTTAAAGTCTAATTCATGAGTGCTGGCAGATCAAATTGAAATAGTGAACTGGAAGATGCTATAGACCTCCATTATGAACTGCTACATTATTCCACTACTTTCCTGAGTATCTCCCATGGTTTAAATCTTTTATTTTTATCTTCTTTAGATGCTGATGATTTCTCCTGTGGAAGTTTTGAGGAAAATAATCTTTTCGGCTCGCATGTATGGAAGGAGGATTGGTTTTACAACCCAGGCTGTCACCACCCACCTTGCTTTGTTTTTCCACCAAGAGTTAGAGCATTTGAGAAGGGCCAGTTTGATGATGCTGATGAATGAGGTTGAGCCTGGTCAGAAATAAGTTTGGCTTCTGTGTTCTTATGTTCTTCAGCAATTGAGCTGTGTCAAGTCCCTTGGCTTTTTTGCAGAGTTGGGCCTGGGGCAGAAATGTGACACCATCTCCAGAGTTTTGCTTAGACTGTTTCTGAGCTGTTCATAACTGCCCACCCTTGCCCTGGAGACAAGAGTGCAGGTGCTGGGTGTAAGGAGTCAGTGCATTTCTGGAGGTTTTGTTTGTATTGTGTAGATCTGTGTTGCTAATTAATTGCTTGAGGAGAAGTATTTAATTTTTGAACTTCAGCTTGTTTGCCAGGCTTCTGTCAGTTTTGACATGCTGATCCCTGTTTTTTTTGTGTAACTTTTACTTTTCTTTCCTTTTCATTTGATGCTCTCAGATTGGTTTGAATAACTTTCAAAACTCTCCCTCCTTCAAGCTTGTCCATTGTATTTCCATATGGTTCTAATGTCCATTTGTGATTCTTGTACTGCTGTTCAACAAAATCAGCTGTGACGAGTACAGAACAACTTGTTTTGTGTTTATTTTTATGTATTTCAGCATAAAGGAATTACAAATATCTGATACACATTTTGCAAATACACTTGCTGATATATAGGGGAGGTCTGCTCCATCCAGTAGGAATGCTGGGTGCTTAAGGCTGCCTCCCAACAAAGATTTCTCCACATCAGACCTTCTTGTGTATGGGCATATTACCTTAGAGTCCCACAGTTGTCTTTATTACATTCTCATGCAACCTCAGATGTGCAATGACAAAGAAAATATCTCTGTTTATATTTATGTTGGAGTATATAATCTCAGTGTCCTGCAAACAGTAGTGAATTAAGGTTCCTGATGCTGTTCTGCTGTTTGTGTTGTGCCAAATGAGATGGGAACACAAAATACCTCCTCAGAGTCCCTGAGAGAACTAGAGCCATATCCTTCTCTCCTTTGCTCTGGAGTTAAAGGAAGTGTTCTCAAATGAAGTATGTAAGTGGATTGAGTGGCTGCTCACCTGAGTAACAATAACCTTCAACATGCTCGTGTTTCATTAATTGCTTTTATCTCAAAAACATTTTCATGGCTTTGTGTTTAGACACTGACTGAACTGGAGCACAGTACAATGGGGGGTTTTGGGTTTTTTTTCTTCTTTTTTTTTTTTTTTAATCATCCAGTGTATGAGACCAAAATAATTCATGCACTAGTTTAAAAGGAAAAAGTGAATGACACAGTGATATTTCCACAATATTTTCCTAGAGAGCACAGGAGGATGAGCTTGTGAGACAAGAGCTTTCAATTCCTGGTTATGTTTTGGTACTAGCAGTCAAAGCAGAGTGGAAACATATTGTTGAGGTTGCAAAAAAGAGGGCCTGGTCTTTTATTCCCATATGATGGAGTGATCTAGGGATTAATATTTCCATCAAAACTTCCTCAGTTAAACCAATTACTGGCTCATCATCTCAAGTGAAAAGGTTGATTTGCAATTATAAATGCAGTATTCATAAAGATAAATTGAGTGCAGATTACTGTTGAACTAACATTACACCAGTAAATTGTAAAAATTCCTCTGAAAACACCTCAGTACTTTAGTGAGTCTGCTTATCCTGTGCAGGCCTGGCTGTGGATGACAAGGCCCAAGGCTTCCCTGCAGAGGGCAGCAGAAAATTGTCTGCCCTGCTCGGCGTGTGCTCAGCAGTGTGAGCTCCCCGGGCTGGATTTCTAACCCTGACAGCAATTTAGATCAGAGTTCTGCATAGCCCTGTTGTTCCCCAGTGAGGCTGATTCATGGCCCTGATTAGTTCCTCATTTTTTTTTAATTTCACTCTGAAGTTATACTTACTGGACTGAAAAATTTCTCCCATGGCTGAGTGAAGAACATCACTTGACTTCAGGCTTAATATATTTTTTTTTTTTACTATGCTTGTGGGAGATATCCCACCATATTCAATAAAGATGAAACGAATAGAATTCTGTGGAAGCAAACCCATCTTTTGTAGAACTGTTTATAAGGATAACCAAAAAGTCTTTATAACACTGATTAGGATGATTTTTCTCTAGTACAGTTCCAAAATTCCATCACTCCTGAATCTTCAAGCCATTTTCCATGCACTTTATAAATCAAGGTGTTTTTTTTACCCTCTGCCTTTAATTGCAATCAGTCTTGTCTGTCTCAAAGGTCTTATTATTTGAGGAGAAATTGTACTGAATGGCTGCCTTGCTAAGCTGTTTGTATTTTAAATGACTGTAAACTTTAAAGATTTATTTTCAGTTTCCATTTAAGGTTAAAATGACACCACCCCCTCCAGCTTTGGAAAACCAGGACTCTGCAGCAGAGGTGCACTGTTCTCTCCAGGGATATGTTGGCAAATACAACTTTGTTCAACTTGGCCCTGCTTGTTAGGGCAGGGACTTGACATAAAGCTTCATCTGAACACTCTCAAACTTCAGGGGATTAGAAAACCAGATGCAGGCTTCTCAGAAAGCATCTGCCTGGAAGGATTTGAAACCAAGCTCACGGATTCCAGTGTTTCTGCACTGCAGAGTGTTTCAAATTCCATTGTGAGTCTTGCACCAAGCCTGTTTTGTGTTGACACAAGTGTGTCATTCTAGGCAGGAATACTTGCAATTAAAAACAACATAAGGTAATACATGAGCCAACAATTCATACCAGCATTCAACCCTTCAGCCTGCTCAAATTATTAGAGGGAACAGAGTGTCTGTCACAGGACCAAGATCATAAATCTTGAATGAACACAAGAAACACATTGGCAGTACATCAGTTGGAAAACTTAGAAGTATCAAAGATCACTCAGTTGAATCTTTAACAAGATTTCCCCTTTCTATACCCACAGTATAAGATACCATTCAAAGAATTGAGACCCTGCTACAGGTTACTAAGTTTGCTGAGTTTATGTTGTGGGGATGTGGCATAATGTGGTGGCTTATGAGAACAGGGTACAGCTTGGAAGCTGCCCTTGCTTTTCTTCTCATTACATCACTTTATAGGCAAAGACAATGACACCAGCCAGTAAAGTACTTCGAATTTGCTGAGCAAGAGATTTTGTCTCAATAGTGAGGTGCTAAGAAATGAAAACAAAACAGAGTTTTGCATTTTCCTTGAACAGCCAGCAAAGAAATGAAAACTTGTTTTGGGTGCATCTGTTGTTTCCTTTGAGACCTACAGGGAAGGATTTGCAAGAGGAAATAATTGTAGGAAATGTGTTCATATTTCCTGTCCATAAGGTAGAGCATTTAATTCATACATCAGATTGAGATAGTGTTTCTTGTTTTTATGTAACTACAAAATCCAGCCTATTTCAGTGTCTTTTAAAGACATTGCTGCTTCACTTGTTTTACCCCATCTTCTAACTGGTCTGCTTTCACTTTTAAACTGAGAAAATGCCTCCACTGTTGGGGGGACTATGTGAATAATTTCACAGACTAAAGGAAAAATGCTGATGGCAGCAGCTCATCCTGACCATCTGTTGCTTCCAAGGACACCAATGTAAATCCCATTGTAACAAAGGTCATTTTGTGAAACTGGGTAAGTCTCTGTAGGCATGGGGAAGGAACTTGTGATACTTTACCCTCAGTGGTTCTGTGTTGCAAACAGAGACCTCGGAAGCTGGAGTATTAGAGGATAAATTACTGGTGGAGTTGTTAGTCCTGGAGTACCAGCTGCTCATAGCATAGCTTCCTAGCCTGACAGGAGAAACTGGAACCTACTAAAAAAAGCAGCAAAGCACACAATCTACACAATGCCAATAATTTGGTTCAGTGATGAAGCCACTTCCTTTAAATATTTGGAGTAGATCTTCAGCTGGTACAAACTTTGACACCCAGGCACAACGTCTGTCCCTGTATGTGCCCCTATGCAGTGCCTGTGTCATCTCTCAATGAAAGCTCGTGTTTGGTGTTTCATTATTGCTGTGTTCTTAATACAGTGGGCTTTCTTCATGTTACTTTTAGCTCTATTGACCCTTACAGAGCAAAACCTGTGAATGTGGCTCAGTGGTACATTTATTTCTTAGCAGCTTGTATCAGGTGGGGTTTTTTTCTACATTGATGATAGCCAGTTTCAGGACATGTAGATGAAATCAGCCTTTGAAAATTAACTTCTATGATTCAGCAAGTCTTGATTATTTGGCGTGAATTTTTCTAATTAAATGTTTTCTGATCTGCCTGCAACTTCTGCCTTTAAGACCTGGCAGCTCTTTTCATTGTATGATGCAGGAATTTAAGAGTGAATTGTATACATGAATTGTATGTGTTTGTGAACCTGAGATCTCAGTTCAATGTTTTATTTCCCTCAAAGGGAAATACTGCTCAGTCCTCTGAGCTATTGGTCCTTAGTAAGACTTATATTGAGCAACACATTTTCTGTGACATCTGGGGTAGCAGAGGATGCCAAGTTTTCATTGTGCTGCTTTGCAATTTTAATCAGTGTAGCTACTGTGGACTCCTATTCCAACATTAAACAAGTTATTTAGTATTTCTACATCTACCTCAGGAACTACTCCAGAACATTCCTGTTCTCACTGAGGAGTTCCTTCAGTTGCTTAACACATTCTGGAAAATATGAAAATTACTTTACCTCAGATAATATAATTTCACTAGTAATCTTCATCCAGACACCAGAATAAATATGCCACATTGTAATATAGTTCTGGCTGGCTGCAGTTGGTTGGGAATTGTGTAACTCCCTGTCCCATGCTACATGCTCAAATATTTCTGGGGAAGTAAATAGGTGTGACTGTGAGATTAAACGGGATCTATACCTCACAGCAGACAGTACAACCTCCTATTATGCAACTGGAGATCCAGATAGCAAGGAAAGTCTTCGAGCTGAGCAGGTGTTCACAGTGTTGCTGACAATAGTATGGTAGAATTAGAATAGCGAGGTTGGAGGAGAAACTGATAGTTCCACCAGAAGCATGGGCAACAAATCAAAATAATTCGGTACAGGAATCTCAGTTGCTGCATTCTCCTTAGAGAAGAGCACATAAAGGAAGTTTGCAAATTCTGTTTCAATTGTAGTTAACTCCTTAATCACAAACTGAAGCAGGACAATAAATCTGAAATGAATGCACCAAGGTGGAGTCTGCAAATAGTCACATGCAGAGTCAGCAATCATCGTTGTCTTGTCTACTGTCCCTACTGGATTTGCTGGAATACCAGACCCTGCTTTGTTCTCAGCATTATTTTTATCAGTACTTCAGTTCCATGTTCTTCAAACAGGTCATTATTTTCCAGGTCTGAAACACCTTTAACCTTCTGTTTTGTTTAGTTGTAGCTTATCTGCATCATTCAGGCTTGATTTGTTTGATTGGGCCTCCAACTCTGCAGCTTGCCAGACGTCTGGTCTTTTTAGTGGGATTGGTCAGGCAGTATCAAGACAGATAAATATTTCTCAGGCTGAGACTGCCTGTCTGCTAGATAAGAACTACATTTAGTTCTATTATCTGCACTTGTGTTAGTAAGTGGATTAGGTTTAATTTGGTCCTTTGGAGAGGAGCGGGTGAACTGTTCTTCAGGCAGGTCTGGGATTTGG
The DNA here is from genome assembly GCF_052056855.1 of Sturnus vulgaris. Taxonomy (NCBI): domain Eukaryota; kingdom Metazoa; phylum Chordata; class Aves; order Passeriformes; family Sturnidae; genus Sturnus; species Sturnus vulgaris. The sequence goes on from NC_142262.1 coordinate 3,940,388, forward strand.
TGTAAGGACAGGCTTTGTGATGTGGTCTGTAAAGTGCCTTGTAGCCCTGTAGGAATACTTTGTGTGGCTGGTTCCTGACAGCAATTTGGAACGCTAACTTTAATGATTGTGCTTCTAATTATGTACAGAGGTAAATTCTCAGATGAAAGAATGGGGAGTTTCATCATCTGCCCCATTAAGTGCAGCAGGGTTTCTATTGTGCAGGGGAGTGACTGCTTAAAACTGGCACCTGATAGCTGCACAGGTGGAAGGGTTTCTCAGGAAGGGTTTCTTAGGCTGCACAAGGCACCTTCCATCCCTCCACAGTGTGCAGCTCTGATTAAAGGATGTGTTCACTTCTTAAATGAGCCTTGCCTTTGTCATGCATTACATTACTGTCATGTACCTTTAATGTCATTTTTCTCCCACCCCCAGCAAGGGGGTAGATGTGGGCTTTTGTCCAGCATGTAGCTGGGTGGCTGGTGAGTGTTAGAGGACTGGGGAAATTGGTAACACCCAGCCTTTGTGATCCTGACTGCCTCCAAACAAAAGGGCAAAGTTCAGTGTCCTGCTAATGGACTTAACTGTTCCATGATTGAGACTCCAGGTATTTGGCCTCTTTTGCAACGTATCCTGTCAAGTCTGGGTTAGTTATTCCCATTCAGCTTGTCTAGGTATTGGGTATTGCTAAGGCTTTAATGCCAGCTTCCACCACAGTTTAGTCCTCCAGGCTTGGCAATAGCATTTCTCTGTTTTCAGTGCTTATCTCTTTCTGCTTGAATTTCCCATTTTGGAAGGATTCTTTCAAATTTTTAATGCAATTTTGTGCATATTGTCTGCTTCTGCCTGGGGTTAAATTTTTGTTTTTGTTTCTGCCTGTAGTACAAAGACCCAGCAACTGGTGCCAGGTAAAGGAAAGAAAAATGTTCTCTTAAGACAGTGTACACCTTGTGTAATAACTCAAGGACTGTATCAGCAGCGAGTGTGGGAAGAGGCTGAAATGAGGCAAATATGGGAGAACACGGAGGGTGCAGTAACTGTGCTCATTTTGTACAATGGGAGTGTGCTTCAAGTTTCACTTGATTGCTTCCTCTTTAATTGAAACCTTGCCTAATTGAGCTGAGAGCTTTCCCTTCTCTAGTTCAGAGTGCCATGTGTCCTTTTTTTTCTCTTTATTTGCTGTTTTTACCTTAGACATGACACTGATGTGAGAGGAATATTTCTTTTTAGCTCTTCCCATGATTAATCCGTGCAGGTTCTGCTTGATGGTTCAATGCTATTTTAATGATTGTAGGCAACAGCTGTTTTCTCCATGTCTTATCAAATATCCTCCATGTTCTAACATAACATAATAATTAAGAAGTTTCTTTATTCTTGGCTAGTCTGAATTTCCACCCAAGGGATCTCATTGCATCTTTTCATGGGGACTGCAATCTAGGAATAGGTACTTGTGGCTGGATATGTAGATTCTGTTTTAAACAAATAAGTATGATGGGGGATTTAACATCCATTTCATATGGATTCTGTTGTTACACTTAGGATGGCAGGGCTAATATTTTTAACAGCTCAGTAGTTTTAACTGTTGTCTTGTTGCTTTGGTAAAATAATGAGTATACCAATCTGCTTTGCCATCAGATGCTGTAGGGATGATTTAATTAGACTGATTTCTGTTTTCATTAACACTTCTATTAACTGTGTTTTAATGCTACTGTTTACATATTCTTATTTTGTGATTTTTTTCTACATATTTTTTCTCATCCTTTTTGTTGCCTATTTGCTATCACAGAATTGATACTATAACAATTGTCTACTTTTACAGGAGATCTCTCAGTGATATTATCTGACAAAATGTGGTACCTGCACTGTGGGCAATGGTGTTCTCTCATCTCCATGGTCCCTCCTAAAGCAGAGTAGCCTGAACTAGAACTCTACTAGAAAACTGGGACAAAAATCCTGTGAATTTGTTGGCAGTGTTGGCATATCTTGGGACACCAGAACTGTGATAATAGCACATATCCCAAATTCCTTCTAACTTCATATTTTCTGTGCTAAGATTTAAGATTTGTCAGAGATATGGTGTTCTGTCATGTTGAAGAATTATCATAATTATCCTGAAAAAGTTCTGGATTTCGTGAAATAGTTGCTGCTTTCAAACTTTTTACAGTCAGCAGTATACAACAGAGGAATGCAGTTTATTCTTAGGCCTGGAAACTTACTCTACTACCTAAGTGCTTCATCAAATTCACTCATGGTACATAGCATGTTTTTCTTGTTTAGCAGTTTTACCTTCAGCAGTGAATTTAAGAAAGCCTTTTGCAGGTGGATCTCATTGTGATATAACATTCTACAATATCTTAATGCCGAGTTTATTCATTAAGTTTCTATCCATAGAGTTGCATACTTTTAAAGTAACTTGGATATTGAACAGGATTTGGAAGACTTAAGTATTTCAGCTACTCTTAACAACTTATGAGTTGGTCACCACAGAGCATTGCCTGCTCTGTCTTCTAAAAATTGAACATTTGCAAACACTTCACTTGGTTTGTGAAAAAATGAAGTTGTCAAGGGCAATGACAGCAGAAGTAGAAACCACGTAGCAATTTTTTTTGGTCAAGGCTGATACGAAAATTATATTTGGAAGAGAACTATGTTGTAAAGCACCTGAGAGGCCACTGCTAGTAAATGTGAATAACTTCATGTCTTTAAAAGCATGGGTCTGCTGGAAGAAAATGGTCTGAATGCCAGTCTGCAATTTGACAAATTAAATATCTATTAAAATGTGTATTGAAAATTACAGTGTTGCTATGGTTACCAAAGCTTCCTTGGTTCCAAGACTACAGTACATTTCACTTCAAAGAAGAATCCCTTTCCCCCCACTTCTTTAAGTGTAATCAAATAGAACTTTCAGAAATGCTTTTAATTTGCATGCATTAGCTGATGAAACTTGTTGCCACAAAGAATCAAAACCCCAGAAATAGAGCTATTTCCAAAACATATACTTCTATTTCACAACATCCTTGAATTAAATCTCATAAAATTGTATTCTTTGGTTCTGAACTGTGGAGCAGAAGTGACCATTCTTTGGCTAGGAAGACACTGGGGCTCACAGCAACCCAGTGAGTGTGGGTAAAATTCTAACAGATGCCATTTAGGGTGTCCTGTGTGTGTTTTAATGAGTGGCTGATGCCCAGTTGTTCTTTAAATTGATTCTGCACTTTTGAATATTTTTACTGTAATGTACTCCTTTGAGTAGTAAATGAGAAAGGCTAAGGAGAAATGACTTTTATGGTCAAGCTCTGCCATTACTGTCCCATTAAGGCTCATTTCCTCTGAAGCTGCAGGTGCTGCCACCGTGTCATTGTGGCCAATTCATGAATTTTTGGAAAATGCAACCTGTTACTTGTAATGTGGAGAGATGATCATAAGCCCTGTGGTGAGATCCTGTTAGACAATACCTGGAATCTGCCTCACACCAATAGCACATTTGTCCAGCAAAGGTCAAAGATCAAAAACTTCTGACACTGCTTACTTCTGTCAGAGATTGTTCCCTTTTTATGGAGCACAAAAGAGCTTGTGTTGAGGTGTTTCCCATTGTGCCCTCTATGGTTATTATGTAAAGTTGACTCTCTTCTTGTGGCTGTACATTTTCTGCATATTATCAAACATTTTTTTATCCCATGTGGAGCTTCTGCTTATGGTTTTAACATGTACATTTGTGTCTGTGTAAATAAGTAATGGAGGAGAGCTGTGTGCTGAATTAAGTCTGTTTGCTTTAGAGCTGCAAGGCTTTGTCCCTGAGGAAAACAATCTGTCAGGAGACATGAAAGCATTCAGTTGTTTGCTGTGAGTGTGCACATCTGGCCAAGCCACGGCATTGCTGGTGACACTATTCCCCATTCCCTTCCTTGCTGCCCTCTCAGATGTGGCTGGTCCAGCTGGAGGAGAGTGCAGTGATGCCTTTCACCCTGCTGCATCCACAGAGGAGGAGGAGGAGGGTGTGGGTCTCTAATGTAGCACTCATGGCCTCATTAATTGTTGACTTAAGCAGGCTCTAGGAGTGCCTGAAGTGAAGGTGAAAACCAAGAGATGAGGTAACACCAACTGCACTTGCTGCTGCAGCTCTGACACATACATAAAATCTTCTAGTCCTTATATCAAATTACTTGGTTATTTCAAATTGCATAAAATCTTCTAGTCCTCATATCAAATTACTTGGTTATTACTGTACCATTCTTCCCAAGGTTTATGAGTTGAATGTAAGATACCTGTTTTAGATCTTTGCTATCCTTAGGTCCATCTGCTCTGTAAGAGTTGGAATTATGTGCTCTTGAGTTGGAGTAAGAAAAACCCATGTAATTTTTTACACGGAGAAGAAAGGGATTAAATTTTGAAATTACCACAGTAGCTTCTTTTCCATATTAAATGAATAGAGACCTGCTTATTTAAATTCTACAAACAGTTTTGAAAATAGCCAAAAGCCCTCACAGATCTGCAGCATGCACTCTAGATAGATTGTTGTGAAAACAAAATGCTTCCCATAATATGCACCTTTACAAGTACATACTTGGGTCCATTCAGGGCATATTTCTGAAAGAGCTTGTTCACCAATACCAGTCTGTTCAAAAGTTCAATTTTCTGGTACTTTTGAATCTGCTCCCTGAACACATTCTGAGGGTTGGAAACATCATGTGGTTTGTATAAATAAAAACACCAAATTGCCTGGGGTGCATCTGTGCCCCTTGCTGTGCAGGCTGGCTGTTTCTCTGCCATCAGCCTGACATTTTCAATCAAGTTTTTAATGGACTCCTGGGGCTCCCCCAGTTTCTGTTCAAGCAGAATCTGGCACCAGTCTCCCCAAGACCATAGCAATGAAAAGCTTTATTTTAGCTTTTGATTGTACAGAAATTTAGTGACAGTAGGAAAGAAATAAACTGGTTGAATGAGTGCCAGAATAGCAGGAAAGAGCTGTCTTTAGAAAAAATTCATAACCTACATTTTATTTTGTCAAATTAGGAAGTGCAAAGTATAGGGCAACCACAGATCAGACTTCTCTGTTATCTTTTCGACATTTTGACAGATTGACAGTTTTAATTAAGACTGTTTTGTTTAATTCATTTTGCCTTTACACCTGAGAGTGTTCACAGGCCTGTGCAGGTTTGGACTGCAATTCTGCAGCTTTTTTTTTTTTTTAAAGATAATTGTTGGTCATTAAAAAAGATTGAAGTAAATGTTATTAAGGCTTTTAATTTTCATTCCTGTTCAGGAAGTTCCCAGATCCCCTCTTATGCTTACCTAAGTTATTTTAAACAGTTTCTTGTATTTCAAAACTTCTTGTAGTAAAGGAAGAGTGAACCATAAAACCATAGCAGTTGCCACTTTGCAGTAATTATGGGCACCTCAGTTCTCAGTAAAGGAAGCCATTGTGATCATCTCTCAGGTTTGTAACAGCAACTGTTGTAACTGGTAAAGGCTGAAGTCCTGTGATCTTTGTGGAATAGATGCTGGCATTTTATATCGAGAAAGGTAGCAATTAATTTCCTCTGTAGCCTTCTGGGAGTTACAATTATTATTCCTCCATACAGTAGGTGGAGACAAAGACCTCATGAATTTTATCATGTCTCTGCACTCTATTTTATTAGCTATTCTTGGGCTCTCCTGATTTTTGGTTTATTAAATATCTTGATAAAAATAACAACTATTAAACAATTTTTTTCTAAAGGTTGTTAATTTATGTTCACAAGAATTCTGGGATTATTTTTCTGGCTGTTGTTGATATATTGGCTCTTTCAAATATGAGAGGTGATTTGGAGATTGATCTGTGAAACCTTTCTATTCAAGTTCAGATCTGTCTTAGGCCCAGAAATTCAGAGGTCAAAGCACGCCCAAGATAGGTTTCAAGTTTGAACGTATCTTGAAATTCCCAGTGGTGTGGGAGTTGGAGCTCTGTGCAGACTGGAAGATTGAGGTGTGGTCTGCCTCTGTTTATAAAGTGAATTTATGTGTGTGTGTATGTTTACATAAATCCAGTGTCTGTTTACAGGTGGGTGTTTACTGCTTACAGCATGTATGGGTGCACACAGAATATGGCCTTGGCATCCTGCCTCTTCCTCAATTTACCCCAAAACTTACATTGTAATTTGGAGTAGTGAAAACAAATGGGGTGTAATACATAAAGTAGGAGAGATTTTTTTTTTTCACTTTTCAGAGGGAAGATGGAGTTTGCAAATATCTCAAATCCATTGGTTGATTATTTCAAATCATCTGAAGATGCATTTTAATTTTAATCTTCTCCTTAATATAATTTACACTAGGCTGTTGATGCTCTCTAATAGAGCAAGTCTCTGCCATGTGCATCATGCTGTGTGTACTGAAGTTGACTGAAACAGTCGTGCCAGAGAAGGATTTCCAATAGTATGACAGTTCAGGGTAGGTTTCCCATTATTTTGGATGCCAAGCTGCCTTAGGAGACATGGTTTTGTCAAATCTATTCCTCATGCTCAGCTAAGACTACAATATGCAAAAGCCCTGTGACTTCACCAGATCGTGGTAGGAGTCCCTCTTTCATTAACCTCAGACTGTTCTGATCAAAGTTTCTATGGTTCTTGAAACAGAGAGTTTACCTGGTGAGGTGTGTTTGTGATAGCATAGATTCAATAGTGAAAAATGGGAGTTTTATCCAGTAAGGATAGAAGAAGAGAGGAGCCCACATGTCAGGGTAAGATCACATATCTGAAATCAGGAGACATTTAAGCAAACCTTTAAGAAGGGAATTTTTGCTGCCTCAAAAAAATTGAGAAGAATTGTTATCAAGTACCTCTGTTCCTTGTCCACCTGGGAGGGGAGAAGGTTTGTCTTCTGAAAAGGAATACCTGGGATTAAGTTTAAAGAGAAGAGTGGGTTGTTGTCTCTTCACTTCCTCATTATGCCAAGTAGCTTTGTATGTATGGGATAATTAATTTCATTGGAATCCTGACAAAATCTCCCTCTCATATGGAAGAGTTGTGTACCTCTGATTTTTCACTCGTGGGCAATATATGCTACAGAAAGTCAAAATATAGTTTATTATTAAATACAGTTCAAATGAAGAGGCAAGGAGCAGAGTAGTTTTCCAAAATTAAGACAACACATGGTTTGGGGGTAACTGATAAAGATGTGCAGAGTCAGTGCCTACCACAGTATCATGTCTGTTCTGGTGAGGTGGGTGTTTTGCAGGGCATCTATTTGAATATATCAAAATATCCTCCTGTAAACATCAGTGGGAAGCTGAGAATGACATGAAGGTGGGTGTGTGGATCTTGCCTCTAGTGATGCACAGAGCCTGTCTTTCCAGTGTCATTCAAGTGTAGGCAGAAAGTCTAAACATCCTAACATGGCTTTAACTCTCAAGGACATTCAGCTCTTCAAATGCAACATGCTATTTTCCAGTTTTGACCTACTGAGCTAATTGCAAGTATCGACCAGAAATCCTGACTTGAAGTATAGATGATGATAGTGAGGGAACATGCATTCAATGTTACTGCTTGGTACAGGAGTTACTTTTATTGGTGTCAGAGTTATGGTTCATCAGATTTTCTTCTATGCTCCTTTGCTTTAAGAGTGTGATTTAGTTTAAAATGTCCAGATCTATATAATAAACTCATTAGATCATTAACACACATAAATTATCATATCCCTGACGTTTGTAGCACTGTTCACTGTAAATCCAGCACAATGCATCTTCAGCTAGGAATGCTGCCAGGCCTGAGGGCTCTGGAGGAACTGTGTTTTTGATGTGTCCATCTGAACTTTGCTAGGCTGAGGAAATAAGATTTCGAGGAGCCCAAAGCCAGGTGGGGATGGTCAAACTAAAGGTTCATTCTCTGGCTGTATCTACTTGAATCTTCTCTTTGAGCACCAGATAAGTGAGCTTGTGTAGGAGTGGCCAGGTCTGTGCTCCTCTGGGCTGGGGCAGTACAGAGGATGTTCCATGGAGCAGGGATGTGTGTAGCTTGAGGATTGAACATGTGAGGCCATGGCTTCCTTTCCTCCTCTGAGTACCCCATTGTTTGCTGAGGCTTCCCTTCTGTCTTAACAGAAATCACAACTAAGGAAATAACCTGTAGAATTTAAACTGCATTCTTTTCTATATGTTATTCCACACAAAAATGTAGAAAGAGATCAGTACAAATGCCATCCAATTTACTGTTTTTCTGTAAATGAATTTCCCCTATTTTCCTCTACAAATGCCTGTACATAATTTATACATGGTATTATTCATATTCTCTATCAATAGCATCAATAATATTCATATTCTCTATCAAATATCCTTATTATCAATAAGGATAATTGATGAGGAAGAAGAAACCCAGCAAGCTAGTCTGTTTGACTATCTCCACACTTGTTTAAAAATGCCCTTGGAAGTGGAAGGATAATGAATGTTTTGCTGTCTGTTAGTTTGATTTTTAAGGTGGTGGCATGTGGATAATCTCTGGTGGGCTTGAAAAATGAAGCTTCCATAGCTGCAGCCTTTCAGTGCTAATGGTTGGGGTAGAGAGGTATGAAGAGTTCTAAACACAGAGGTGAGACACTGGCATGGACAGAGCTTTTCATTCCAGAGTATAGTTTAATGTTTGTTTTGGCTTTGCTGTTCCTGTTGGCTTACATCTATAGGATGCAGACTGCTCTGTGAAAGGAAGAATGAAGTGTCAAAAGTGGCTGGAGGGAGACTTCTTTGAAAGTTATTGAATTTGTGAGCCAGTAAGTAAGTGGGCAAATGCAGTGTTAACTTCGAAGGAAGTAAATTTCATTTGAGCATGTTATTTTGTTCACAGAGGGCCAAATCCTGAGAGATACTAAGGATTAAGTGTTTTTGATAAAATGTTCTTTTGTAGATTCAGCTTCAAGTTGCCTTGGGTTTTCTTCTCCAGATATGCATAAGATCTGGCTCTGTCTGTGATAACTAGGTCTGCTCAAATTATTTATCAAACTGCTTTGTAATGTCTGACTCAAATGCACGTAACATTTGCCTAAAAAAAATGTGTTTGGGGAGTGAAAGACTTTGCTTGAGGTCTCTGCTATTAAATCTGTGCTGAGGGGCAGGGAGAGGCTGTGAGTTTTTTGGCGAAGTTAATAAAATGTGTGGATTAGTGAAGTGCTGATTAGTGAGGTTCTATTGTCGACAGAAACATTCCTGCCTTAGCTGAAACCCAGATGGAAAGCTGCCCACCTCAATTGCAGAAAATGGTTTATGTTGCTGCTTTACTGGAGTATGTTGCTGAGGTTGCAGCAGAGTGAATCTTACTGATGTCTTGAAGTGTAATTAACTCTGTTGTTCGATGTAAATATTTGAATACTGCTCATTTGGTCTCTACAGGGGCCTGTTTAAAACAATTTTTGCCAAAGAGCTCAAAGGCCAGTAGGAATGTGTGTGCATTAATAAACTTCTCTTTGTCCTGGGCTTGATCCAGAGCTTATAGAGGGCACACAGGACGAGATCTTTCCCATCTCATGTATTTACAGTAGAGCTCAGAGTGCTTGATCGAGGCTTCATTGTTCTGTCATTGTGCCCAGGGTTTAGTTTAGATATGAAACTGCAGGACGTGGACACAACAGTCAAAGGGACTCAGGGTACTGGAAGAGCTGGGGGAAGAAAAAGGAATAGAATTCATGAGAAAAATAGTGAACTCTATTATCCTATATGTTACATAAAAATGATGGCTTTTTAAAGGTGTAGTGCTTCCATTTTTGGTTATAGGCATTAGCTTAAATGCTCAGAATGATGCTTAAAAGGTCAAAACAATACTCTCAGGGAAATAAAGTTATATTTCCTTGCAATAATTATCTTTTGGGGGGTAAAAAATTTCCTTTCTGCAAAAAATTTTGTCAGTTTTTAAAAAATAAAATCCTTATTTCTGAGATCTGAAGTACTTCTTTCAGAAACAGAGTGCGCTTCCTTGGTGAAATGTCAAATTGCTTCCGAGATATTACATGTTATATTCTCTGTGTCTGGACTCCCCAGAATGCCTATTTTTGTGCTGTCTCCCATTTCTGAAGACTCTGGTCCTGCAATCTTAAGCAAGAAAAGCTGTGGCAGGGTAAGAATGCAGCCATTCAGCAGCAGATGCTCAGCTTCCATGGGCCCAGCCTACAACTCCCTTAAGATCCACAGTGTTTCCAAATGAAAATATCTCTTCTGCCAAATGGGCTTTTTTTGTTTGTTGGCATTTTGAATTTTCACCAGAAATGCCTTCCTGTTTATCTCTTATGAGCTGTGCTTCTGAGCAGCTCTCCTCAGTTTCTGCAACAGTGAAGACCAGCAGGATTCTGCAGTAATTGCACAGCAGAGAAAGCAGCATTGCTCAAACAGTGCTGGAAAATGAGGATCAAATTTTCATTTCATTCCTGCCTTGCTCTATTGATGTTCTTGGTAATTCCATTATCCCATGTTAATTTCTACCCCGCTGTAAAATATGCTATAATATTGACACTTATCTCCTATGGATGTTATCCATTTTATTATTTTTCAAAGTACTTTGAGATCCTTGGATCTTAAATCACTGATTGTTCCTGTTAATGGGATTATTCAACTTGGTCTTCAGATCACTGTCAAAACTGAAGACAAAGATAAGCAGCACTTTACGAGAGATGTTGCTTTGAAATTGTTTATGAATTAACTTTTTGTTCTCTGAAGATGTAAATAAACACCAGGATCAAAGAAGAGTGATGGCAACACATTCGCTGTGGCTCCTGGTCCTGAATCCCTGGCTGCTTCTGAAGTGGGATTCATAGGAAAAAGTTGCCTCAGCCTGGTTCCTGCTGTCTGTGTGGATGATGTTCACCATGAAGATGTGTGAAGGGAGCAGGACAGGCTGGGGGAGCTGGCAGGAGCTGCACAAAGCAGCAGTGCAGCTGTGCTCCCTGTGCAGGGAATGCACTGCTCAGCTGTTGGTCAGTGCTGCACCTGCCTGGGATCTTGCACGGGTGACAGCTGGGCAGTGGCTGCATGGAAATGCCCCACTCAAAGCATATTAAAAATAAAAGGCCAGAAATGGGAAAATATGGCAGAGGGAGGCTTTGTTGAATAAGTGGTGTTTGTTTGGTGCAGTAGCAAACATCTCTGCCATCTCATTCTAAGTTGAATGCCAGGTACACCACGTGCTCTTGAGTTGCATAACAATACACCCCAACTCATTAATGATTTATATTTTGAAGCTATGTTCATTCCCTCATAACACCTCTGGTGTGAGATAACTTGCTGCCAGAGCTTTGAGGACAGATTTATTGAAGACTTCCAGACTGAGGCCTTAAACACACACCTGGGGTGGTTCCTGTTTTCTTCTTTAAACTTGTTTGTCTGGTGATTATGGGGATGGGAGTGGATTTGGGTTTGGGTTTTATTTGATCTGATTTTTTTTTTTAAGTAAAATCTCCATAGTAGCAGTAGATGCATAATCCTAAAATCAAAATAAAATAAAAAACAGAGGCACTGTCCAGGATTAGAACTTCAGATGGCCTAAATTGTTACAACCCATTGTGTACTATCACATTGTCCTGAAAAATCTGTTCAAGTTAAAATCTGAGCATGTACCCAGAATGCTTCACAAGAAATAACTGGCTAATCTTCATTGCTGAAAATTATCATAGGACTTCCTGGGATCTGCATGAACCTTTGGCATATCTATTTAAAAATCTCTGAGAGAGGAGCTGCTGAGTACAGTTTCTCTGGGGGTTATGAAGTCCCTGTGTGGATCCTACTTTTGAATAGAAATGCATCATTACCTTTAGCATGTGTATCATACTCTGCTGCTTAGGGAACTGTAGGCAGGGAATTGGGGCACAGGGAAACCAGGTAATCTTTGTGCAGTTTGTTTTATGTCTCATTTCAGAACATTCATGCCAAAGCAGAGGTCAACTAAAATGATTTTGCATATTAGGACAGAACAATCCATCTGCCTTTCTTCCAACATAGCTTCAATCTACTGCTCTTGGCCTTCTCCTCATCTTGTACATTCTCATCCTTCAAAGCCTACAAAATGCAAGAATTTACCTGCTACTTTCAGTGCTATGCTTTCCTTGTGATATTGGTGTAAATGGGTTAGGTTTTCCAAATTATTTTTTGTCAGCTTCCTGTGTCTTATGCCTGTTTCCAGTTTTAGGGGAGGGAGCAATCACAGCTGCCTTTAGGTAATCTGGCTGGAAGGTGCTACGTGATTGAGGAAGGCAGCTTCTGGCAAAGCTGGGGCTGTGGCAGCTGGCCAAGGTCACTTCTTAATGCAGTGCTGCTTTTAAATTTAAAATTCCTCCTGCTCTGGAGGCTGCATGGCCACCAGGCTGACCCTGGAGGAAGCAGCCAGAATTCAGCAGTGATGGGGGAAAGCCTGGAGTGCTGGCACTTGCTGGGGACACCTTGAGCCATTCACTGCACTTTCCTCTTGACTCTTATTCCAGTCTTCCTTTCTTTGCTGTTTTTATCTCTGTTATGTGGCCTGCAAACATTTGGACTTGATACTCTCATACAGTATTTATGGAGAACCTTTCCTGTGGCTGAAACTTGGGGATTAATTCATTGCCATGAAAGGAGAAATAACTCTGGAGTTGTGCAGGGAGTGTGCAGTGGGAGGGTGGTGATGGAGCTGTTCAGACAAATATTGCCCCTTTCATCCCAGCATTGCCTGATACGGGGGCAACACAAAGCCCAACATTGCCTTAATCCATCAACAGCTGCACTTTTGGGCACAGTGGTCACTTTTTGGCTGTGGAAATCTGTCCATTTTCTGCCCAGTCTGTGCATTTTCTCCTGAAAATGAAATTACACAAAGACATTGGTGAATTTGTGCAGCTGCATAGGTGGGATCTGCACATCTCTGTCTGAAGAGCTCAAGGAAAAGCTATTTGGTGCTGAGTGCTGCTTTTCTATGTGCTAATAAAATAGGGTATTCAGGACTCTCTGCAACTTGCATTGTGATTTGATTCTGAATTGCGTGGAAGACCGTCTGTACCACCCCAGCAATCTGCCAGGATATTGAAGTAAATTTAAATTTAATGTATTTTTAAGGTCCTTTGCTCAGCTAAATGATGCAAAGGGGCTGTTTTGAATTTTCAGCTCTTACGAAGTGGTAATTTTTCCTTTTCTTATGAAATTGCATTTCTGAATCTGCATGAAAAATGGCAGAGGAGCTGCACACAGATCAGCTCGTGCTGGCAAACTATTTTTCCTCTCAAATGACATTTTCTAGTCTACTTCTGCAAGGATGTGAATCTTTTTTCAATCTTACTGGACTGACAGCAGCTTCATCAAAGTTAAGTCTTAATCTGTGTTTTCGGCTGGTGAAAACTTGCTCCTTGCTTTGATTAAGGGAGTGTTGCCATTTTCTCTTTGACATGCACTTACTGTCATGTCAGGAAAATGGAAACCCACTGCTGTCTGTGCCCTGTGGTTAAGGGCTCTGCAGTTACCATTCACCCATTCATAAGCAGAGAACTCAGGGAGGTTGTGGAGCCTCATGTGCTCCTGGTGTCCTGCTTGTACTCAAGGATGCTCTGACCCAGCTGCTGGTGGTGCAGAGCAGCCACAGATGGGTCTTAACGTCTGAGATTAATTTTTTCATCCTGTTTTTCCCATCTATAGTTTCAATATTTTGAGACGTGCTTTGGAGAGGGATTTCTGAGGAATACTTAGGATGACCAGTTCCTGTTTTCAGTCTGAGCCCTGCTTCACATAATGGTACTCTCTATCTTATCAGGGAGATGAAGCATTTATTTCAAATCACGTGAACTCATGTTCCAAGTTATCCCTCTATTCAGGCTAAACTTCACCTTCTTACCTCCACCTCTTTCTAAATAATTTTGCAGTTACAGCTTTGTATTTTTCACCCCCACATCCTGCTGTAAACTGCTGTGAAACTCACCTTTGTAGGAGGCTACAATTCAACTTTTTCAGGTACTGCATAGTTTTATAAAATGCTTTGGCTTGGTGCACCTGTGTAAACTAGGATTTTTACCTCTGCATCTTAACAATTTTTTTATTTATTGCTAATTCTGGACACGTTACATAAATATACTCTTGCTTTTAGTGAGATGTGGACTGCAGATCTCAGATTGAAACAGTTTTTTCTTCTGGCCCCTCAAAGTCCTGTAGTTTTGTAAACAACTCAATTTCAGTCTGAACTTCTTTGTAAAATGAAAATAAATGAAACCATTTTCCCTCCTGGTTTTGTTTATGATGTTTGTTGAAATTCCCAGGAAGTTATACATGGCTGGCCAGAAATACACTATCAGGTGGTCCCAGCTTGTCCAATAAAATAGGTTGATTCTTTTTCTTTCTTTCTTTTTTTTTTTTTTTTTTTTTTTTTTACATTTTTTTTCTCCTCCTTGGGGTAATGGGGGGGAAGGAAAAGCTGATGGGAGAAAGATTCACTATGGCTGACAGGGACAAGATTTACTTCTCTTCCATGACAGTTCACATTTTCCTCTGTGTTCTTCCAGGACTGTGTTCAAAGTTCTTCTAGTTTGGACTGATCAAGATTTGGTAGCTGGAGCAGAGCTCACCCATCATATAAGACACCAAATGCTTCCAAATTCATTGATCTCAGTGGAACATGAGGGAGCTCAGCCATCAGCATGAGCCTTTCAGTTCTTAAACATTGTCAGGCTTTCAAATGGGCTGTTAATCTTGGCTCTGGCAGAGCATCCAAGGACGTCAGCAGTGTGTGATATGTCCATAAAGTTCAACTTCTAGGAATCTTTTTTTTTTTTTTTTTATGTGTGGAGCATGTCAGGGCTCAAGATCTGTTTGCATTTAATCTAACGACATCCCAAAATGTGTTATTTAGAGCACATTTCAAAAAAAAGGGTTTGTTAGCATCCAGTGAGTGTCTGGGCTAATGTGATTACCTGGACTCTTAGATGTATAGGAATTCAGTAGTCTTTGTAGAGAATATTCCTTTTGAAATAAGCAAAATGAAAGAGCAAAATCTCCCTCTTTACAGTTTGTACCTTCATTTAGTCTGGTTTCATATAAAAACTTGCAGTCCTTGTCAGTCTACCTGAATTTAAGAAAGTTTCAGCACATTTATGTGAGAAGGTGGCAGGGACTTGAGTGTCCTTCACTTAGTCTTGTCTATTAATCCTGAGCAACAACAGAGTTTATGGATCCTGGGCAGTATCTGACCCTGTTATAACAAAGGGAATGTGACAGGGCATGTCCACAAAGAGGTTGTTTTTCAAAGCAGCAGACTGCAGTGTCAAATTTCTAAGGGTTAAAACGATGTGATAACAATGAGAATTGTGTTTTTCAGTGCACTGCACGTTCGCAGTCCATGTGAAGTGAATTTGGCTGTTGTCACGATGTGCTGCTTTGTAAGAAGTGTGGTTGCTCTGCAATTACTTATCTTCAGGCTTGTGCCAAGGATTAACCCATGGGTTAAGGCCAAAGGGCCCTGGTCTGTTGCCCATTAAAGTCAGCAGAGAGCCTTGCATCAGCTTCATCAGCTCCTGGATCAGAGCTGAGATTCATGGTCTGAATGCAGCTCTTAGGCTGTCATGATTTTTCAGTGTGACCTGGAAGTCTATCACTTTCTCTCACTTCACTTGACTTTGAGCAAAGCTGTTACTCTCTCTGTGCCTCACCAAAAAAAGGAGGCTTATAAAATCATTAGTATTTTGAAAGCACTCATCCTAGAGAGGGAGGGGGCTGTAGGAGCAGAGCAGTAAATCCTGCTCTATTGGAGCTGTCCAAATATTATTGCGTGTATTGAAAAAAAGCTCTTTGCTGAAGGCTGGTGTTCAGAAGCCTGTCCAGCCCAGAAGTCATCACAACATCACTGATCTTCTGCTGTAAACCTGGAATGTCACTTCTTGGTGTGCTTTCACACAAGCATAAGTGTTGAACCTCAAGTTTCTAGTTTAACTATTTGTGTTGCTGGAGAAACAGATTTGACTGTTTTATGGATACTCTAATGCTTCTTTTTAAATGGTGCTGCATTTTGTTCAAGGTAGATCTCGAGTAAAGAACTCTGGAAAGCTTTATTGAGATTTAAAAATAGATGCCTCATTCTAATCCCTGTAAAAGTCCACATTTATCAGCCACAGTGAAAACACAGTTTATTCTTTGTGCATATACAAAGCTATATGTATATAGATATCTGTAACTGGAACAAATATTACATTGACTTGATTCGGAAACTGTTAAAGATGTGCAGATTTTATTTTTTTAAAATCACATCCTGCTGGGGTTTTTTTCCCTCTGGTTAAGTGTTTTCAAGTTAATATTGTTCTATAGGAAGCATTGCAACGTGGATTTTTGTTTCAGTTTCTCAGTTGCAAATTCAAAGCAGAAATTAATTGAAAACTACAGTAGGATGATGTGAATTTCTTACTACAAAATATTTGTATCTTTTCATGTGAAGTCTGTGCAGAGCTGTATATCCTCCACAGAATGAAAGCAAAGTAGAAAGCTTCAGGCTTTTTGGCAAATTTTGGAATAATTTACTTCTAGTCACAGTTTGGCATCTCAGGCTTGGAGCAGCTGCATTTCTAGCAGCTTCCATTGGTTAAGCCTCTAATATTTTTAAAATTTGTATTACTTTCAAAATCAATGTTAAATGATCCAGTCGTGTTCTGCTCTAAATGATTTGTACCTACACGTAAGAAAATATTTTAGAAAAATTGTCTGTTTGGAGCAGTTTATGTTAGCATGCTTGTTATGTAGGGAAAAGGGGAAAAACACTCCTTCCCTTAGAAATTCTATGGGCTTATTTCTGCAGTTCTGCCTTGTGGCCAAATGAATTTTGGGTCTCAATTGTTGCCTGTTGCAGATCAGGGCTCTAAAGATCTCATGATTTTTGGAGGAGGAGAACATCTGGCAAGGCCAGGTTATTTACTGGGAGCATTACTCCACAAAATAAGATCATTCAATGCTAGAAAGGCTCTATAGGCAACTGCTTCAGTTCTTGCAATAGCATCAAAGGTTTCCCAAACGTGCTCTGGTGGTTTGTTTGCCATTGAACTGGCTGTGTGTGCCCATGGGCATCCTAACTGAAATGCTCTGGCACTCTTTTCAGCTTTTGCATCACCAAATCATTCTAGAAATCTGCTAAAGTGGGTCAGAATTCCTGGAAAAAAACCCCACCCAAACCCTTAAAAAACTCCACCAAAAGAGAACTGCCAATGAGATCTCAAATGAGAGAAATATTTGGCCTGCTGGGTATGTAAAGATCAATTCTCACACATGCATGGACAGGACAGGCTGCAGTCCTGAGTGCTGCATTTAACCAGATGTTTGACCTGTGGTCTGTGCATGGAAACATTCAAGCATGTAAGTTATCATTTTGCACTGGGACCACTTAAACTTGAAATTTCCACTGACAAAGTGAAGAATACTTCTTTTAAGTTGCAGCACAGTAATGGGAGTTAGGATTTATAAGCCCTGCCAAATTCAATAAGCTTGTGTTATAGCCTTTTAAAATTGTTATATCGAACAAAGCTTATAAAGAGCCATCTTCCTTCTATTGTTTCATAATTTATTCAGTGTTTTCTTAACTGGCCCATCAGCAGAACAGTAAAAATGCCACTGAGTAAACTTTGTTTAATGGTGACCAATTTTTGTCTATGTTACAATAATGTCTGTGGGAAGAAACAATTACCTGGTGATTTGCTGTCAAAGCGGTAAGTGCATTTTCTTTCCACTTCATTTAGAAGGGACATCAGTTTCAAGCTCTCCTTGTTCTTTTTGTGGGGTTCTTTCCCCTTGTGCACATTTGGGTTTTTTGCTCTGCACACTAGGAAATACTGGGTCAGTCCTGGATCCAGGATTCATAAACAGAGCCTCTGCTGCTCCTGGGCATTATCAGTACAGTTCAGACTTGTTGCTCAGATGTTTACTGAAACCCCCCCAAAACAGAACAAGCCCCCCAGTGTCAGCTGCTAATGCTGTATTTCATTTGGATTTGCTGTAGGAATCAACATCCATTGCTGTTTGCTTAGTTGATCTTCCATTTTCAGTTGCAGCAGAGTCCAAAAGGCATGGTCTTTTCTTTTCATACCTGTTCAAGGTGTTAGGCATGGAAGTGTTTGTGAGTTTTTGGCTACTGCATGTTGCATTTAGCATTATTATAATAATGTAAGAAGGCAGTTAAAAATCTTCATTTTGGCCTGAATCTTCTCAAATGTGTCACAATTCTTCCTTTTAGTGATTGCTAGTCAGTCCCTGGTGTGTTTGCTAGGATGGGAGTATTCCAAGGGACTCTCAGAATCACTGGTGTAATCTGAAAATCTTCAATTTGGAGAGGAGCAACACATATAGAGATTGCCCAGCATCACACACAGAGACTGTTTGCAGGAAGGAAGCTGAAGGTTCAAATACATTAACAGAAAACAGTTCTCAGAGCTTTTTAGGAGGGCTTGTGTCTGGGTTTGGGACAGCACCCGTGTGCCCTCAGGTTTTGGATATCTGTAAGCAACATAAAGCTTCTTGATTTGTATCCCCTGGTCCAAGATGTGCTTCCTGTGCTGTTTGCACAGCTTTCATCCTCAGAAATGCCTCCCAATTTCAATACCCCTATTGTACATTGAAAGGATGAAAAGCTAAACTGACCCCAGGGATTCAAGGTGTTTCCAATCTGAAGATTAGACTGCTAAGCAGCCCTGGGTTCTGAATAGCCTCAAATCTTTCCTTCAGGCTCTACAAGAAGAGCTGAAGTGCAATCAGCATCATCTACTCCATATATCACATTACTCTTCTTGGAGGCCAGAATTCTGTTAGAAATACCATTTTTGGAATTCGTAAATTGTGCTCCAGCATGCTGACCATTAACCACCATAGGATTAAACAGCTACTATTATTTAGGCAGCATCATATTTATAACAAATTGCTTCCTTACAGCCCACCTGTACTTTCAGTACTTCGAAAGCACAGTAAGTTAGATCTCAAAATTTGTGTTTTGGTAGATGATGGGGATTTAAATAAAAGGTTTAAAATTACCAGGCTTCAAATAGCTATCTAGAGAGGCAGTGTTTAGCATCTGGACTGTTACTGGATTACTCTAGGTCTCTTAATCAGCAAGGGAGCCCCTAAACTGAAAGGCTGGTGGGAATGAAACCTGACACTAAATGGACAGCAATGTAAGAAAGCTTTGTGAGCAACTCCCAGAGGTGTGTGATGATTAAGTACATCTTCAGGGAAAGAAAACCAAAGTTGCCTTGTAGGACAGAGAAGCACATTCCCTACAGTGTTTTTTCTTTTGGTTTTGTTTTTTGATGGGTTTATTTTCCATATACAGTTTTTTAATGCCTTCAGACCAGATCTTTTGGTGCTATAAATCAATGTAGTTCTCTTGGTTTCGATGGGGTTATGTTGATTTACTCCAGCTGAGGATCTACTCTGTGAATGTATTCTCCTGCTGCTGGAGTTAGCAAGTTCAAGCCCACATTTTGAGTCCTTCATGCATGCACAAGAAATTAATCATAGCAATGATGTGTGCAAAGTATGTGTGAACATTTTTCCACAGGCAGTTCTCAAAATCCCTGCCTCTGCTATCCCCATTTGATGCTGACCCTGTCTCTTCTCTCAGCTGTGCAGGCTTTACACTGGAGTAAGTCCACTGACTTCAATGGGTTTGCTCCTGGTTAGCACCTGTCTGTGAAAGGTTAAATGTTAAATCAGGACTCTAATGCTAAACCTTCTGTCTCCACATAAAGTGTTGTATCCCCAAGGGTCCTAGTTTTTGAATTTTTATCCCTTCTCCATTTAATGTAGTAACGAGTGATGAGTGATAACTCCTGTCCAACACCTACTGAAGAAGAACGTTTCACAGTGTCTTCTGTGGATATTGGCTCAAGCTCAGATTTTTTCAGGAGCAGTTTAGCATTGCCTGTCACTGACTTCATCTGTCTCTGTGTGGTGTCTTATTCATTGGCTGGGACATGGAGGGCTTGGAGGGGAGAGGGGCTTGATTAAACAGTACTAATTCTTTTTATGGTGTCCTGAACCATGATGCTGACAAGACACAGGGTGTTGTATGTAACAGTTGGTACATGGGGAAGCAAGGTGCCATCCATTCCTATTGGTTTGAGGTTAGCATGAGGGACCTGAGGAAAGCCTGGCTGGGGTTATCACACTCATCCCAGAGCACTGCATCTCAGTGTCAGTGCAAACTGGTTCTTAATTTCCTCCACACTTTCCTATTTCTCTTTGATTCCCAGCATAGCAGTTGGCAGCTCTGGTCTGCTTTTCCAAAACAGTGGCAGAGGTGTGAGGTGAGCAATTTTCCATTCATTCCCACGGAGCATGTAGGTGGTTTCTCTGTGGCACTCAGAGCTACAGGTGTTTTCCTGCTGTAGAGTTTCTGTATTTCAGAGGTGATAGGGTAACCCACCTGTAGCCACTTGAATTCTGTGTACTCTTTTTCCCTCTCCTCAGTGCTCCATTCCTGCAGCTATTGAACAAGAATGTGCTCAGCCTGGAGCATCCACTTTGTGCACCTGTGTCCTCACCAGAGCGTGCAGGATCACAGATCCAGGTGTTCAGCACAGATGGTCTCAGTCATGAAAGCACAGCAGGGAGGGGACCAGTGAATGGCCATTACGTGGGTGTGTTAAAGAAAGGCAAAGAGCCTTTGGGAGCACAGTGGAGATTGGCCCTTCAAGGGGAGTGTGTGAGCAAAGGAGGGCTCTTCCTCCACCTGTCCTTGCATGACACCACAGAGGGACCTTCAGGAAGTCTGGAGATCCTTTCCTGTATTTTACTTCTGCTTTCTCTGTAGCAAAGCCTGGGAAGGGTTACCTCACCTCATTTGCCAGCCCCTGCTCTGTGAGGTGTTGATTCCTGGGCAGCTGCCTTTGGCTTTCAAGTAGAAGAGAAATCTCTGTTCAGATAAAATGGACCCTTATGGCCTGGCAGGTGGGAAGTCCTAAAGAACAAAAACTGGAGCTGCCAAATAAATATTTTGCTTCCTTAAAATGCTCCATGCTGGAGTATTGGGTGCAGTTCTAATATTTGAGGTATTTTAAACAGACATGGCTTAATTTAAACTTTCCTGCTGTGCATTTGCATGTGTGCATGGATTAGCAGAGCACACAGTGCATGTTTGCACACACAACTGCTCGGGCCAGCTGTTTGGGCCTGCACACTGCCAGCTATATTGATTGATTTAATTCTTCTGTTGGCTGCTGAGTAATGTGTGCCAAATGCAGAACTTGGATCTGTTCTATGAAAATAATATAAACAAATGTAACAGCCCTCTAAAAAGGACATTCTTCTCGTTTGGCTGGAGGAAGATTCATGCTCTGTATTTGTGCACTGGCCTGCGTGGTGTCTTTCATTTTATTTTCTTGTCTGGGTAAGAATTGCTGGATCTGATAATGTGAATAAATCGGTTAACATTTTTATTCTGTGGGGAGTAAAAAATGGTAAGATCTTAAAGTCAAAAGAGATATGGCATGTTGTTTGTAAGGATGAGAAGCAGTGTACATATGTTTTGTAGTTTGAATCTCCATTCCATCGACAGGAGTAACATGAACTGAAATCACTGTGGTTACTGAAACGTCCATTTAGCCTCTGATTCCTTTAAAGTAGCAACATGCACACTTAATAAAGAATTAAAAGAAATACTTCAGCTATGTTAGATCATTATTCGAAGATTTGTATATGCAGGGATTGATAGTCCCATCTTTATGCAGACAAGTATCAGTCACTTCATTCCTACTACAGAAAAGATAAATTATATTTTCTGAAATCCTGTTTGCTGTGTATCATCTTAACTGGGGGAGGTCTGTACTTGTCCTTTCATTTTGCTAAAACTCTTATGATTGTGCTTAAGAAGAATCCTAATACATTGTGTAAATAGTTTTTTCTTCCTCTCCTGGGTAAATGCTCTTCCTGCCATCTCATTGCCACCTCAATCATCTGGTTTTGGAATTTCCTAGTCCTGGCTATGGGACTGCAGCTGCAGTTTATAGAGCTCAATTGAATTCTCTTTTGCAGTTCTCCCTTAAGAACCACATTGTGTATTTGTTCCTTCAGCTGTCTGACATCTCTGTAAAGAGACAAGCTTTGTTTCCTCTGACCAAAGCTGTTTGAAACTGTGTAAGGGGTATTTGGTACTGAAGTTACAGACGTCTTAATGTTATGTAAAAATGTGCTTGTGTCATATGTGTACCGTGTGAGAGCAGCCCTGCCCTCCCGTGGGTAGAAGGAGAACTCAGCTGCGTGTGCAGCCCCAGCTCTGCTGATGCTGGGAATGTTGTTTGCAGTCGGGAGTTTGCTTTATGGGGCAGGAGAATCTGAATCCTGGTTTTCTCTGATGTTAAACACTTCTTCACTGCAGCACAAAACCTCAGGACAGCCTTGTGGTTTGCTGGAGCTGTTTCCTTTCCTGAGTCTTGCTCCCATTTTCTTTTTTTTTCCTTCCCTGTTTCCCCTAAGGGGGGGACATGGTGCCTGGTCCCACCCAGCCAGCCTTCCCTTCTGGGAAGCAGTTTCTCAGAGCTGATGGGATACTGAACATTGTTTAGAAGAGGTGATGTTGCAACCTGTGGATGTGTGTCACTGTTCAGGTGTGCTGAATTTGCAGTGATATGTACCAGTGTATCAAAGCAGACTTGTGTGTGGTCACAGCATGTTAACAGGATTTATTTTCAATTCTAATCAGCCACTTAACCAAGTTATTTTAACCTGTCTCCCTCTGCCCTTGCTTTTCCTGGGATGAGTAGGACTTTATTTCTTTACTTCTCTCCCATTCCTTACAACTTTTTGAGAGTGGTCAAGGAAACTTGGAATAAATCTTTTATTCCTGTGAGGAAAACCATGATTGAAATTAGTGTTAGGTGATGTCCTAGCCCAGGTGAGTAGAACCACCCAGCTTTACTGGTGCTGCCTCCGGTATCCAAAGGGTGAGGAGAAGGGGGAAGGATTCATTGAGGAGGGATGTATGATTTTTTTTTTTTTTTCCATCATCCTGCCAAGCTTCCTCCAAAAGAGCCAAGACTGCTGACACGAGCAGAAGCTTGACCTGCAGGCAGCGGTGCCAAATAATGCCGGCAATGTGTTTTACACAAGGGTGTGCTAACCTCGGCATTTTTCCCGAGCTAGATCATTCCCACAAAAACAACTCTCTCCCCTCTCTGATGTAGACCGCAGTAGAAAGCTTGGTTTGCAAGCTCTGATTTGATCAAACACGCCCAGTAGAAGACAAAATGGAATCGCAGCTTTGCAATTTTAAAATGTGTCCATTTCCTTTTGAGCCGCATAAATCAGGAGCGCTGGACTCTCTGCCTGTGATAAATTTCTCATGGCAGGAAGAACGCGCTGTGTCAGTGTGTCATTAGATTTGATAATTCGCAGATCAGACCCAGCAGAAATATTTATTGCCTGGATTTACTTGTCATGAAATTGTCTTAAAATATGGGTGGAAGAAACATCAAGTAAAGCAAAAAAAAATAAAGGAAAATGCATTATTGGATTAACAGAATAAAAAGTCTTTGGGAATAGCTATTTTATAACCTTTATTTATGTAGGTAAATTCAATTTCTTTTAAATGAGTTTATACATAAATCAATGATCTGTGCTCCTTAACCCAGAAGGATGCTCTCTGGAATTCCTCCTCAGTAACACTGGAAATGAATGACTTGGAAGAGGAAAAGATTGCTAATGTTGGCAGTATCTCTTCTCATTACGCTGGTGGCTTTTTGTGGGACTGTACTGAATATATTTTAACAGGGAATATATTGTTAAATTTGATAAGATTTTGTAATTAACTCCCAGTATGAATATGAGATTCTACAATGATTAGGATTAAAACTGAGAGAGCCATAAATCCTAATAATAAAAAAATTTTAGTGGCTTTTCTTTTTGTTTTGAATTGGGTATCCATATTGTTATTCATATCTAATTTGGAAAAATCCTATTATAGAAGTAACTGCCAAAACTTTATTCAGGATATTTCAAAAGACCTGTTTATTTTCAGCCTTAAATTCAGTTCAGAAGTTAGAGATGCTGTACATGGGAAATTAGGCAGTGCTCTTAATTTGATTTACCTGAGTAAATATAAGTGTCTGTCAGGCTTAGGGAATAACCCCAGTGCTGTATTATCTGCAAGGCACTCCTCTCAAGAACACTTTCTGTATTTTATTAAGTGCCTGTGTGAATTTGGAGCTCAACCCCTTTCTAAATTTGAGCCTTGGCACGGGGAATCTGAGTTTGTGTTCTTGTTCTGTGGCACAACCCTCGTGTGACTGCAGGCGAGTCCTGAATCTTTCTGTGCCTCATGTCTGCAACGTGGGGTAGAGACACCTCAGTTTTGTAGTTTTGCAGTGCAAAGAAGCTGAAGAAACTGGAGAGCCACAGGTGCAGTGAGGAGTAATTTGAAGTATTTTAGCAGAGTGGTGAGCAGAAGCTTTTCTTGGGACTCATCTGAAGGCCACTTTTATTCGGCCAGCACAATAATGTTCTGGTGGAGGTTGATGTGTATCAGTGCTCAAACAAGCAAGAAAACAAATCTGGGATTCAACACTCCTCCCTATTCTTTCAATTGAAAAAAAAGTTCATAAAGTGCTTTAATTTAGCATTTTTATTTTTATTCAGAAGAACAGTTAGCTGTATTTTAAAACATGTAATTTCTTAGCAAAATGTTGACAACTTCTGAGAATTTAGTGAAGCAAACACTTTTTCTAGTGTTTATCAAGTATTGTAGAAAGGTTTGGGTTTTTTTCTATATTCTGATGTAGGCTGTTGAAACCAACTGTCACAAGTACCTCAGAGGAGGGGACAGACTCAGCAGGAAAGTAGAAGGGGTAGTGAGGATATGCCCAAATAAAGCCAGAAAAAGACAGTTCCACAAATGACTGGATTGCACCTGAAGTGGGTGATTGGTGCACTCCCCATCCTAGTGTGACCTGACTGGAAAATGGCAGGTTACAAAAACCAAAACCCTGAAAATTTACTCCTTTCATCCTTTCCTTTGCTCTTTCCCTTCCTGCATGGTCTCTGCATTATTTTCTATTTCTATGGTTTCTATTCTATGGTTTCTATTCTGTTTGCAGCTAAATGTAAACTGCACAGTTATGTGGTATATCAAGCTCTCCTTTACTCTTTATTATTAATTTAATTGACTCATTAGGTTGATTTAAAGAGAAACTGAATGGGTATGAAATGCTAGTCTTCCTGTTTTGTTTTTTTTAATTATAGTAATGCCACTGCATTAAATCTATGTTAAGCCCTCCAGCATCAATGGTTAGGTTAGCACAAACTCACCACGTTGAACGAGCACACTCAGTGCTGGATTCATATTTGGGAGGTTTCAGTTCAGTTTCAATTTGTAAGGAATTAATGAGTCTCCAGGAAGGTTTGCTCCTCATAGGACAGGTGAGGAGAACCCTTAAATCCCAGAGGGGACACTTCAAATCGACGCTGAGAGCAGGACAGCACCTCTGACAAAGCCATCCCTGCAGCAGAGCAGGGCAGCTGTGTGCTGCCAGCTGTGTGCTGCCAGCTGTGTGCTGCCAGCTGTGTTTGTCTCTGCTCTGCTTCCTTGGGGAGCCACGGGGCAGTGCCAGGCTGGCAGGAGATCACCTCACCCCATGCTCCAGCCTCTGCTGTGGAATTGCACGTTCTGCATCTTGACAGGAAGCCTGGAGGACATTCCTGGTTCTCCTTGGCAGGGCAGAGAGCTTCAAAGTATTCCAGAATGAACCTGCTACAGGCTGTCAAATGCTTTTCTTGATCTGTGTGATAAGGACAGTTGTGATTTATCTTCAGTTTAATTATGTCCTTTATGGTAAATCTGGTGAACAACTATGATCTTTCCCCTTCAAGTTTTTCCTTTCCTCTGTTGGGGATGGAATGATCAAGGGGCTTCTAAAAGACACAACTACTTGTTGTGTCTTTTTGTGCCTGGCCTCAGGCACTTTTGCTCGTATTTTCTTCTGTTAGGCCATTTTATTTTGGCTGTGGAGGATTTTCCTAGCTTTTCCACACCTCCTTGGGCAAAACGTTACACCATGTCCCTTGTGCCCGGTTTAGCATTTGAACATTTCATATTTAAATTACAGGTCTTCTTACTCTCTTAATTTCTCTCTCTTTTACTACAGCAGTGTAGGAGGGTGGTTCCCTGTAAACTCAGTCTTTCAGCCCTGGCAGTCCCAGTTCTTGTTCCTGCAAGCGCCCTCCCTGGAGAAGCTCTCAGAGCAGCACAGGGAACTGGAAGAACAGAGTTGCCAGGACTTGTATTCTGAAAACTTTCCTGTGGAGTGTTTGCACATCTCTGCATCCTTTCTGGTTGAGTTGTGGGTTATTCAGGTGCTTTGTGTGTCTTATTCTGCCAAAGCCAATCCCCATGTTGTTTTCCTGAAAGCTTTGCAAAACACAGTCTACAAGTCTGCATTACCTGCTTTTCTTGTTTGCTGTTTTTTGTCCCTCCCCTTCCATCCATGTTAAGCCATTCACAAAGTATTACTCATTAGGAACTTGAGCATCTCCATCCTGAGGAAAAAAAAAAGCTTATAGTGAGCCAGAACTTACTCATCCTATCCTGGTTTTCTGCCTTCTAAGAAAAATGTATATGGTCTAATCATAATTCCCCAGTGACCCATAAGCTGGGTCTAGCTGTGGTAATCAGAGCCTTATCCTGGGGTTGCTGTCAGAGGGGGTTGTTAGCACAACTGATGCAGCAGACATCTGTCTCAGCTGAACTCTGCCTGTACCTTGTGAAGGAAAGTGAGCGTTCATTTGTGTACATAACTTGGGAACAGGAAAGAATCCACGATTCCATTGCCATCCTCTTTAATGAGCTATCATGATATTTCATTAAAGTAACATGCACACTTTGAACTGTCACATCGCTGTATGAGGCACTGCTTCTGGAGCAGGAGGAAAAATTGCTTCAGTGCTGCTGCAGTTCATTGGTCTGTGCCTGAGGGGCATAAGGGGATAAATTAGTGAGGGACAGAAAAATATATTTTACTTGTATAACTAGGACCTTTTAAAATTTAAATATATAAAAAACCTGTCCCCTCATCTTCAGAAAGATAGTTTTGTTTTTCTTTTGAAAACAACTCTTCTAACTTTTCCACAAAGAATATGCTTCTGGAACTATGGAATTTCCAACAAATATCAAACTCTTGAGTCAAAAACCCAGAGGCCATCATGAAGTTGAAAAGCACACAGACTATTGTTAAAATTTGCTGATGTTTCTGGCATTGCCAAGGGGGCATCTTGTTATTTTTTGTTCATGTGATTTAAAGTAATAAGAAAATTCAGAATGAGACAAATTAGGAAGCAGATCTTGAGAAGGGACCAGGCCTTCCCCACTGCCACTGAGCAGTGTTCAGACAAAGTGCACACAAAGAGATTGTTGCTGGATGGGCCAGTAATAAGGGAATATAAGGATGATATTAGTGGAGCTGAGAGAGGGAGAGGAAAAAAGATAATTTTGAAAAAAATCGGAGTCCCACAGCTATATTTATGATTTAAAGTCTCAATTGTATATGCATAAATTACTTTTTCTCAATAAATTATCACTACACTCAGTTTGTTCATATGACAATGAATTGGAAAGTCCATCATCCTTTTCAGCCAAGTAATTTTTTCCTCCTCTAAATATATTACACTGTTTAGATGAGTCTACAGTTTTGTGAACAGTGTGTGTATCAATATAAAATGAATCACCCTCACACATTCTTCTCAGGCCTTTATTTAACACCTCCTTTGCTCAGCTTTTGAAATATAAGAATGTTTCTTTCCCTGTTCTTGGTGACAGTCTGGTAGGTAAAGAGTCCTTTGTACCTTATCAATAAAATAGTTCAAATATGTGCCTAAAGCCTTCAGTATATCAGAAACTCAAGCGTGTAAAACATCAGATTTCCATATTTGAAGACCATTAAACTCTTCTCTGTAATAAAAATAGAAGGGTGAAAAAACTCTGGAAGAAGCAAGTCATGCCTGTTGTCTTCTTGGCCAGGGCATCTGGGCAGATCAATACCAAGAACTTCCAGCATGTTTACAGCAGTGGGAAGTAGATTTTATCTGTGTTTTTCCTTGCAAGCTGGGGGGAAGAAGGGCATGGATATGATGAGGAATTTTCCATGTCACTCACAACAGGTCAGGAGCTGAGCAGTGTTTAATCTTTGTGCCTGGGCATTAAAATCCACTCTGGACATTGATCCCAGGGGCTGGGCTGTCCTGTGTGCACTGCCTGTGGAGCTGCATTAACCTCCTTAGGAAACTGTTTTCTCTAATTTTTTTTTTTCAGGGACTTTATTGTGTTTGCTTCAAAGCCAGAGCCTCTTACGTCCTGCTGAGGTGTTCTGTGTGCTTGAAAATATATTGAATCTGAAGTTGTGTGCATGGCTCACATACCTTTTTGACTCCTTTTCCTTGTTTCTGTTTTCAGTGTTGTATTTTTCCAGCCTGTCTGATTTTAGTCCCCTGTTCCTATCATAACATGCATGGTGTGTGCATTGGGCAGAGCAACCTGATTATTTCGAGCTCCAGTCTGGTTTCCTTTTTTTGTCCTTTTAAACCATGTTACTGGAGACTGGTAGCCATGGTAACCCCCTTATCTGTCTTGAGAAATAAATACTAAAAATTGCTTTTTTTACTATTTATATATAAAAATGTAGAAGCAAATAAAACCTGCAGTATATGACTCACTTAATATTTTTAAGTCTCCATCACTTCTCTTAAATGTGGAACCAAATAATCTGAGGAAATCAAAACAAACATAATTAACAAATTAATAAACACATTTTGCTCCTTTTCAAGGAGTTTTACTGCAATGTACAAGGGAGGAGTTCAGCTGCATTCAGCTCCTGTTAGTTTATGTACCCCAAAGAGATGAGAGTGACTCTCCAGAGAGCCTCATCTGGGACTGGACCCGAGTGACAGAGATATCCAAAAAGAGCCAGATCTGAGTAAAGGTTTAGACTGAACATTGTTTTCCATTTCTTTTAAAATCGGACTTTGTTCCAAAAAACACCTGTGTTTCCCATACCTCTGGATCAACTCTTTGTTTCAGAATAAGCTGAGAAATGCACCTGCTCTCAGTTAAAGTGAGCCTTTCCAAGATGGAATTGCTGCAGATGTAAAATCTTTAATTACTGCACCTTGATATCTTGAGACTAGTGCATAATTCAGTGATACCTTGTAAAGCAAATCAATGTTTTCATTTCAATTCCCACCTAGAATAGGCTGCAAATTGCTTCCAAAATGTTTTCTTCATGTTCATTAGGGGACACATGGCTGCAAGTATGTCTCTAATTGTAGCTGCCTGGCTGCCATTGACTTACATTAAAGATAATGTGACATCAATTCCACATACTCTGAAGACCACTAGGATCAGATACTGGGAAGGTGATTCAAATGGTCTCAAGGAATATCTCATCCAAGATCTTCATTTGCTTTCCAGTAACTGGGCTCCAGCTGTTGCTAAACTCATCTGCGTTTTGTAAATTGTATTTCTAGTATGTCTTTTTAGACAAATTCATTCCTCCTTTTTCCACCTACCTCACTGGGGTGGCAGGAAGGTTTTGTTGGGAGAAACCTGCTGATATCATTGCTGGAAAAAGACACACAAGTTTTTGACCACATTTATCTGTGCCTCACTGTTTAGTGAGTGTGCTCTTCAATTCATCAATATGAGCTTCCATGAGAAAACTGGGAAGCAGAGGTTTTCATTGATGACATCTGAATGGCTGGAGTTGGCAATGCTGTATTTTAATTCGAATAATCTGCTGCTTCACTTTACAGATGTGATTTTGTTTCTCGTTTTGGATTGGATAAGGGTAACTAGGATTTCAGTGAAAATGCTTTTGTATGTGAATTCTTTCTGTATATGCCAACATATGATTAATATGCTCTTGTTTACAACATTCCTACTTACAACGTTATTTGCTAGAACTGTCACATATTGCAAATACAAAAGGAGCCCTGCGGACTCAGTAGGAAGAAGATTATTTTAAAATGTTTCTATTCACAGAAATATTTGTTTTGGACTAGCTCTATTTCAGACTTCTTCTATTTTCTGTCCGTGATAATGTGCATTTATTTTCCAGCAGAGCTCCTCCTCCACGTGTTGTTCCATTGCTCACTGTCTCTCCTTCTACGTCTCTGATTCACTAATAAACTATTTTTGATTCTTCTCCCCTGCCTGAATTTCAACTCTTGCTGAGTGCAGCTTTGCCTTCTCCCTGCAGTTCCTGAGCATTGATTCTGGCTTGATTATTTTATTTTTCCTTTTTAATAGTTCACATTGTTCTGAATGGCAGAGCGGCTCTGAAGCTCGCTCTGTGACCATCCCTGTTCTGACAGGCACTGCTCCAAATTAGGGACTCTGGCATCCAAATGGGACAATTTCTAGGCGTGATGTTGAAGGTTAAATTAGGAGCATCTGTTACTCCAGAAATGGGCTGCCCATATATAGTCTGAACTGATTAGCCAAAGGGGATTTAAGAACTTGTAGAATTGCCTGGGAATTGAAAGGAAAAGCAGGCAGCAGCGTTCATATATGTGCACAAACACACATACCTTTGCAAATATGTGAATTTAATCAGTCAGGTATTTTACTTTTTTTTCCCCTATGATCTATAAAGGGAGAAGTGAGCCATGGAAAAGTAACTATTGGCTTTTGTAGCAGTTTAATAATTATCTGCTGTTTCAAAGAGATTTCTGTGTGACAGCATTAAGGACTTTACAGCAACATGGATTTGATTCTCAGAACTGTGTTGGGAAACCTGTTTCCCAGGCTGGGCTGCTTCAGATCCTATATTTTGGCAGCAGATCTCAGGAGCTCAACTCAAGCACTGTCCCAAAACCCAGGCCCTTGCTGTCCACTTTGCTCAGTCTGTACATGACCTTGGCCCTTTAAAAACTTCCTCTTCGTCTTGAGGTGCTGCTGTTTTATTTGAACTTCTTCATTTGGAAAAAGGGGAGCTTGCATTTCTTTGCAGGGATTTCTGATGTGAATGAGAACTCAGATGAGATGCAGAAAGCTCAGCAGTTCCAAGTGTGTTAGAAACTGTGCAAAGAGAGGAAAATTTGCTGCCACTCTGTAGAAGTTTCTTTGGCAGCTCTGGAGAAATCTTTCCTCTTCCTGAGCAGCACCTCAAGTCCATTCTCCCAGGGCAGAAGTGCAAAGATGGAAATTCTTGTTTAAATCTCTCCCATTTCTTAGGAGTACCTTGTCCCTGATATGTGCTATTTCATGCCCTTATGTGGAATCTGCTTGTCACCGATGCTGACGGATGCAGGATAAAGTGCACTTTCCTTTGCCTGTGCCAAGTGGATATGCAGCAGTGTGCTCAGCTAGGGAAGCCAACAGCAGATTCTGTGCAGAGCCAGAATTGTTGGAGAGAGCTTTTCTTTCTTAGAATTACCAATTTAAAGGGCACGTGTGCAGCTGCCTTGATGTGCTGATAGGGATGTGGTACTGGCCAGCAGTTTGGTGTGGGGTGGATGTGTTTGAGCCCACTCCTGCCCACTTGGAATTTTCAAATCCGGGGTGATTGTTTAAATCACCTCTATTATAAATTGAACTAGGAATTGTTAGTTTCCGAGCTTGGTACCTCTGCTCTCAGGTCTGGCATCAGGGCTCACAGGTTTTCTCTGCAGCTGCTAATCCTTGCTACTGAATAACGGGTGACTTTATGTAGCAAATATGTTACAAGATCTGAGGTCAGGGCATGGGAATGGAGAGCCAGAAAAGGTTTGTCACGTCTCAGTACTTGCCATAACAAGCCAAGTGGCCAGAGCCATATTTGACCACCCTTTACAGATCATGTACCTCAGCATTCAGTTTGCTGTGAGAGTTACTGGTGCTGAAGTTCACAGTATCATATTTCCAGGGAGTAGATAGACATGGGAATTAGGCCAGTAGATGCTGCCTTTCCATTTCTAGATCTAAATAATTAGTAGGTGTTCATTTACTTCTGCAGTTGTCTTGTACTGGATGCTAACAAAGGCACATACAGCAAATCACCACAGTTGGGTTATTTCTTCCCTTTAAACAATAATTTTCCTGTTTACAGGCTGAAGATTGCAGATGGCAGGATTCATCCAATATGAATTTCCAGGCCGTATTCAAGCTTTATCTTATTTTGAAGTGCTATGGGAAAAATAATCCATGTTTCTGTGAGCTGGTTTTCATGTATGCAGCTGCAAATGCTGGGTGCCAAGAATGTGAAGGATCCAAACCTGCAGTAACTAACTAGGTAACTAGCTGGTAACTAACTCTTGAACTGTTGTCTTGTGTTTGGGTTTTTGACTTTACTTCAATGTGACTCCAGAAAGTAAGGGCTGGGCAAGAGGTAGCAACACAAAAGTTGATCTATATATTCTCTCTCCAACTATTCTTCCTCCTCAGTAGTGTCTAGAAAATAGCAGATCCCAAAGTGGACAACCTAACAAGAACCTTCCAGCTGTGAACCAGTCCATTTTAACAAGCAGATAATTGGACTGGGAAGTAGTACGAAAGGCCAGATTCTAAATTCTAATTAATCATTGATAGTGGCTACATGACAATTCGTCAGATGCTTTTGGCAACTGCTAATGATTCTACATGCTTATGCAAAATTGCTAACGTTAATGTTAGAGATATCTGATCTATCTGCCTTTATGGTTCCTTGCTTGCAAGCTCTGACTGTATTTAGAAACCTAACTGCTTCCTTACTTAGTCTTTCTACTTGCACAAAACACTTGTGTGCTTCCATGGGCAGACAGTTGCAGTGATTTAATGGATGGAGAAATGGTGGTTCTGGCAGATGAGGGCTGCAAAGCCCTGCAGGGTATCCCTGTCCTGATGCTGTTGGGGAAACTAAGGCACATCCAGGCCCCCTTTACAGCCATCACCTCATTCTAAACACTTGTCTGCCAAGGATTTAGGATAAAAGGCTCCGAAGAATGTGTGATAGGAGTTTTAAATGCAATAACTGAGCCTTATTGGCATGAAGCTGAGATCAGGGATTGGGGGAGATCCAGGCTGGTGCAGCAGTGAAGGTCTGTAGTGCTTACCCATCGTGTTCTGAAGAGACCCCAGTTTTATTCCAGCACATGAGGCAAAGAAATTCCAGGAGCTGAGTCAGAAGTCTGTAAGGTGGCCTTGTCATGGCAGGGTCAGTCAGAGCCAGGGGTGAGAGGCATTATGATCATCACCAAAAGATGCTCTGCAACTGCATCTTCAGAGTTCACATCCACAGTCATGACCTGCTGTTGTCAGGCAGAACAGGTGGTCCTGTGGCTCTGACTGAGCAGAACAATCTTGAAATTCTACAGTGAATGAAAAAATTGTGTGTCAGGAACCTGGTCACTGCTCTCTGCTATTCCTTTGGAGAAAAAACACATTTCTGAAATGGATTTCAGCTTGGTCCATTCCAACTCGAATCAATCACATTTAATTATCTGCCCGGGGCACAGAGTATCCGTCATACTCTGATAAATTCAACGAACATGCAAATTGTATCATTTTTTGTCATCAGTACCGTCTGTTCTTGGCATTCATGCTATGAGGCTAGACTGTAGATATGTTGATTAGCAGATACGCTGATCAGTCATGAAAATTCATTTCCAAAATGAATTTGGATTTGGAATGAGCATGGGTTTTTTTTTCCACCTCAGGCAAAGGGAGCCTGAATTCTTGATTACACATAATTATTTATACTCATATTTAGGCCATTTTATATACCCCCAAGGTGGTGTAAACTGGTAGGAGTTTAAATATGAGGTTAGATCTGAACTGTTTAAGCATTTCACTTGTTGGGTGCTTGGAGGAGGAGGCAGAATGGGAGCTGTCTTTTTTTTTTCATTGTCTCTATGTATGACCTGATTGAGATGTCCTCTGCTGTTTTATTTTCACTTTGGAGATCTGGATTTATCTTAATCAGAAGCAGCCCAATTGGTGCCCTGATGTTTTTTCTAGAAAGTGGTACTGTCATATGAAAGGTAAAAGGGTCCTTTTGCTATTGGCTTTTAAAAGTCCTTGCAACACCAGTCACTTGGCATTCAAAGGAAATTTTTGCAAAGTTTAGAAATGCCAGATGTAGCTTGTGTCCGCCAAAATTGTTGCCTGGTGTTTTCACAACAAAATGGGCTGCCCAGAGTTCAGTGTCTGCCATTGAAATACCTTGAGACTCCTCAGAGGTCAGTGTTCTGTCAAGTCTCAGTTTTTCCATGTAAACCCAGACAGGCCTTGGTTTCCCTGTGCTAAAGCCAGGCTTATACTCTGACTTTTTCTCCACTTGTGAAATCTACCAAGAGCAGTGTTTTAAACTGCATCTTGAACAAATAAAATGAAAGTCCCCAAGTGGTTGTTTTTCTACCTTGTCCAAATTTGCAGAACTTTATTACTTTGTGAGAAATCTGTTTCCTAACACATACCTAAGAACCTCTTTCCAGAAAATCCTGGAGATTTCTTGAATCTATTTCCAGCTGTCAGTCACTCTGAGGAGTACAGGGGCTGGACTTTCCCTGCAGTCTGTAAGTGCATTTATTATAGAGGCCAGTGTTTAAGGACATGTTGGCAGCCTGGAAACATGCTGAGGTCCCAGAATTGACAGCAAGCCCACTACAGGTGGACCCAGCTGCTCTCTCTGTGTTTTATTCCTTGTCTGGGTTACACTACCTCATGGTCAGTCTGGTCAGTCACTGCCTGTTTGTGCACCTGATTCCCAAAGCACTCCAGCTCCAGCCCTGCAACTGCTGGGGAAAACATTGAAACCTGTTTGGGCTCTGTAGAGGCAGAAGGATCTGGCTGTGTGCTACATACTGGTGATAAGGACCTATCTCCAATATTCTGTATTATTCTTTCCTTTTTTAACAGATTAGTGTTCATTTGATCTTCCTTTGGGTGTGTGTTGTCCTCTTTTAATTGCAGTTTTTTGAGTATTCATACCCCTTTGCTTAGCTCCTCAGTTTTGCTAATAAGTTCCTGATGTGTGCCAAGATAATGAAGAAGATTAATGAAAGTGTTACACTCCTCAATTCTTGTTCTAACTCGCTGTCTTTAAGTGGTTTCAAACTTGGATCCATCTGCACTGTTACCTGCAGCACACCCCAGCTGTAGCCACAGAAGCAGAAAAGTGGGAACGTGCCTTGCTGTCTTCAGAGACTGTCATGTAAGAAACCCCCTGGGAAGATAACCAGAGAACAGGCAAGTGCTTGGTGGCTCAATCAGGAGTTTTCCTGAATCCCCCAGGAAGGTGACACCAGCACCAGTAGCTCACTTTCACATTTGGCAAAGGGCATGTTCCTTCTCTGCCAGGCTGCAATTATCCCACATGCCAAAAAACAGGACTGGCAAAGGTGGTGAAAGAATCCCAGCTCCACAGAAAGGTTCCAGGGGAGCAACCAGATCTCATAATCTGGGTTATACTGCTTGTTTTCCTAAGCACTTTTACTCTTCCTCCCAGACTAAAATACAGCAGTTAAGTTCATTAAAAACACTTTAAGTTATAAACAGTCACCATTTTTCATTTCCTATGAAAACAGCACTGATCTGATAAGTGTGTTTCCTTTCCCAGAGCCGTGAATATTTCTTTGTAGAAGAAAGTTTGCTCTGATAAAAGCTGGTTTAGTAAAGTCAGAGTGTGTGATTCTCTTTCCTCTGACAAGTATTTTGCTTTTCACTGATGTTTTCTTTTCTAAAGACCTGCCCTGTACAGAGAGTTTCAGATGTGGAAATAAAAGCTCTTTTCACAATGCCTTATGGAGGCATTTGATAAAATACCCACTATGTGCCATGAAAAGCAATAAATAGTACTGGTACATTGGTCAGATAATATATATTAAGAAACACATCCAGTTTACTTCAAGCAGCTTTGTTGAAAAAGGTATGTCAATGTAAAGCAGATTTATCTTTTTCTGGAAATTTGTATGGATTGCAATGAAGTTTCAAAAAATACTGCTTGTGTTAGAGATGGTTCTGGTTTCTTGTTGGGATCCTTATTCAGGATCTGAAACAGAGTGGGAGAGCTGGGAATCATCAGTTTCACTCCTGCCTTTCCTTTCTGAGCTGTTTTCTCATTATTTCACGCTTGTGTAGATCCTTCCTTGAGAAAAGCAAAGTACTCAGCAAAGAGGATGGGGCACACAGCAGCTAGGAATGGTTGTGCCCAAGTGCTGACAGCCCTGGGAGTTTGTCCCTGGCTGTGGCTGTAACATGGAATATCCTGTGTCTCTGTGCCCACCCAGCCTTGCAGCTATAGCTGCCTGGGCCAGGTGCTGAGCCTTTTCCTTGTTTTGTCCCTTGGCTGATGCTTTGAGAAGAGCCCACGTGCACTGGAAGAACAAATCCTGATGTCTCAGTGTAAAGCTTGACATATTCCAGCCCCATACAAACTTTTATTCTGTGCTGTTCAGTGACCCCACTTGTTATCTGCTTTGTAACAGACCTGGGGAAGAGTCCAGGCACTCACACTGAAGATTTATGGTTCATCCAGTCTGCAGCTCCCAACTGTGTAGAGATTCATTTGCCAGCAAGGATGTGCTGTGCTGCTGCTTCATCCAGAGCTGATCTGGGGCCAAACACACCCCTAGAAACACCTGGTATATGAATGGTAAAAAAAAATAAATTATTACTTTCTTAAAACAAGAGCAGAGCTAACCTTGTCTGGAACAGAAAACATGCCCTGTAGAGCTAAATGCTACTTTTATTTTTACCTCTGGAATGTTTGGAGTGTCTGTTTGAAAATGAAATA
Organism: Sturnus vulgaris; assembly: GCF_052056855.1. Lineage (NCBI taxonomy): Eukaryota > Metazoa > Chordata > Aves > Passeriformes > Sturnidae > Sturnus > Sturnus vulgaris. Next base: position 3,977,021 of record NC_142262.1, read on the forward strand.
ATCTCATCATAGTTTATGGGCACATTTTACACATATGCATCATCTCTCTACAAACAAATCAGTTGTTATGATAAGGAGAGAATTTAACAGCTACAGCCAAGACATCTTTCAAGAAATAGCTCTGAAGAGAAGTACAAACTCTTGACAGTGATCTGAAGTGTGGAAAACCTCTGTTCAGTTCCCTTCTATTCCACAGGTTTCTTCTGCGACTTTTGGCAAGTTAATTACTGTCTTGATGCCTCTCTTTAATATCTATAAAATTGCTGTGAAAGTATTTTCCACCCTGCAGCACTCTCATGGGGATCAGTGCACCTAGAGTGTATTGCAAGACAAAGTGGGGCTCAGATGCTGTGGAAATTGGGACCAGGCAAGTGCTCAGGACCACAGGAGGAGCTCCCTGTGTGTGATGTGAAGGGGCTGGCTTGTCCTGCTGCACTGGGGGCTTTCTCCCATCTGCACACAGTGAGCTGAACCTCTGTTTCTAGGACATGTTATTTCTCAACCACCGAGTCTGCACATTAAGTCTACATGGAACAGGGCATCCTCTTGCCTAATTGCAAAACTCTGCTTAAAAATCAATGAAGACAGCAGGCTCCTAAATCATCCTGCTGATCATCTTGCAACATCCTTTTTTTCCTGTTTCATGTGGAAACTCACTGACACTGTAAGAATTAATGCCAGTGATTTGTGAACCCTTTAGTTAAGATTATCCATGTCTGTAAAACTAGCCTGCAATTCATTAGCTGGGTCAAGTATATTTAATGATGCTTCATATGATGACATCACATCCTAACATAATTACATTTGCTTTTCTTAATTTTGATTTTTTTTTCTTAGCTAATATTGCTCTGTCCAAAATATGCAGTTGCTAGCTCACAGTATTATTGGCCAGATTCCCTTGAAAAACCTTCCATGCAGGCAGGGAGGACAAAAGGAGAAAGTTGTGTTATGAAAAAGGTGGAGGGTGGCTTTTCATACAGCTCATGTTTATGTTAAAGTACTATGGGCAGAGAGAGATTCTGCTGAAACCTATAAATCCAGGCTTTCACAGGTGTTCAGGTCCTTACCTCCCCTTGAGGATTTAACCACAGGCTGTTGATGGCCTCCTTCAATGCCTACTCTTATAGGTTAAATTTCAGCAGTAACAGCAGGGATTTCAACACATGAAGAAATGTTCAATATCTATGGATTTTACTTTTGAAGTGAAAAAGCTGTTAGACTTCTTGTAGAAATGTAAAACTTTTTGTTTCTCTGGCCAGAGTATGTTCAGACAGTGGGAAGGGTCCCTGATTTTGAACTGACAGAGAGGTGTAAATGAAATCTGAATCTGAAAGATTTCTAATAGAATTGGCTACTTCTGTCCTTTGGGGCTCGATGGGAGGGCTCCATCTGATGAGGTCAATGACTTCACCTAGTAAAGAGGATTGGTCTGAAAGCAGAGCAGGAGCCTCAGTAAATCTTGTTTGCTGAATTTTGCTTAGAGCATGTGCTATGTCTCTCCAAATGCCTCTGCACAAACCCACTAATTCTTCAACCATATAGTCTATTATTTTACCTCAGAATCTAATAATGTATTTATTAGGTAACAGCTTGGGGATTTAGGAGACCAAGACCCATTTTCAGAGGAGATGCTTCAGGCTAGATTTGCCAGGACATATTCCCTGTGCCTGCCATTTGCTGTTGGTTGGATATGACCCAGTGAGATGCCTTACAGGCATGAATCATTAGGCATTGACTTTTTGAAAGTACAGCTCAGAGTGTTTGGACCTTAGGAACATAATTTTGATTGTCTTTTACTGAGAGTGTTTCTAAGAACTCGGGTGAGTCACTTTCAGAGATGTGCCAGCACTGGGATTGTGTGGGATACACCTTTCTGAGCACATTCACGATGCTCAGGTTGACCATGGCCCTGCTTGGCTGGCCATGGGCAAATGCTAAATGTGTTTTTGTTGGTTTTCAGCATAAGTAGTCTCTAGTGAGTTATCTGCCTCTCATCTTTCTAGACACTGGATATGCAATGAAATGAAGAAATACATCCTGTCTTGGGCAAAGGAGAGCTCAGGCATGCAGAGGAGGAGGGAGGTGCTTGAAGTTAATGGCAGGGCTTTTACAGTTATGAGACAGTTGTGGCTGGGAATGATACATAATAATGATGCCTGTTTATGCCCACATTTGCTGTTTTCTAGGTAGTAAGAACTCGTTGCCATCCTTCCGTGGTAATTTTCTGAATAAAATGCTGAAAGGACTGGATTTGCAGGTTTTTTTATTCAGTTACATTAAGAAATTACTGGTTCTGGTAAATAATAAATAATTTTGCTTTTGTGAGTTTGGTTTCCAGCCAGGTAGAAATGGACTTCCTCTTCCCTTACAGGCAATACTGCAACTTGCCATTCTCCTGCAAGGGCTTGGATCACCAGTGCTCTGCTGTGTGCTCTTGGGAGCAGCCTCTCCTTCCTGGCTGTGGCCAGGTCTCCCAGGCAGGGGGCTCTGGCTGGCCCTGCTCTGCATCCAGCTGCATCCAAGTGCAAAGAGCTGATCCAAAGCATCTTGAAGCCAGCCTCTCCCCTGCTCTTACAAATGTTTAAATTGTTCTGTTTGAATGCTGAAAATATTATGTTTTAGAGCTGCCTAGGCTTTGCTTTCTCTCTCCTGTGGCAGACAGCTCCAGCTCAGACTCATTGCAGGGCAAAATTCAACAGTCTTAGAGATTTCTGACCCTGTGTCCAAGGCCAGGAAACCGTAGTTGAGCCAAAACCATTGGCACCACTGCTGAGAGTTAATAAATGCATTCATTCCTGTAGTACATTTTTATTGGCATGAGCAAGGCTTAATACATACCACCTTGTTTTTCTCTGTGCCTGAGCAAGGAAAGTTGTGCAAGTTGGACTTACCAGTGATTAAGAGACCTAAGCAAGCTGGACTGATAAGATCACAGATTTTATGACCACTCTATCATGATATCATCTTATCTGAGCTCCTGTGTAGCACAGGCTGTAGAGCCTCATCCTTTATTCTTCTTCAGCCAATGCATCTTGTTAGAGTGAGATTTTTCTCTAGAGGCTAAACAGTCATTACTCTCTGGATTTGAGTTTTCATGGGCATGCTGCAGAATCACAAGCAGCTGGCTCAGAGCTTCTAAGGCAACTTCTGTTGCTGGTTCCAGATGTGACATTCCTGACACTTATGTAAAAGACATGTAGAATTAAAAAAATTAAAAATATTAATGAGTTGTCCTGGAGCCAGTGTCTTGGGATGCACTCCTTGCACATGGATTGCTTCCTTCTAAGAGCACATCTCCTCAGCCATCTCTCCCTCCACATTTCTTAAATGCTTACAGCTGCTGCTCTTTCTTGAGTATGTCTGAGAGGAGATCCTGAGGGTTCTTCTGATGGGCTGATGCTTGGGAGCATTTGGGGTTTTTTCACAGCTGGCTGGCCATGGGCTGTTCCCAGCACCTGGCAGAGGCATCAATGCAGCCCCAGCTGCCAAAACCTGACCAACACGGCACTCAGGGTGAATTATTGGGGTGCTGATGCACAAACTGACTGTGGCTTGTTCATGGAATATTTGGGTCCTCAAGCATAAATTGCATGGGCATTCATCCATGGGCTGCTTGGGTGTTCATGCATAAAACACATCCCTCAGTTATTTGGGTGCTCATGCATGAAGTGTTGGAGTGCTCAAGCACGACCTGATAGGACATTCAAGCACACCCTGATTAGGCACTTGTGTACCACTAACTGGGTGCTCATGCATGTACCAGATGGGCAGCCATGCACAAACCAATCATATACTCATGCATTAATTAATTGTGCCCTTATGAACAAATTAATTGGCTGCTTGTGCACAGACCGATTGGGCACTCGTCTGTGTGCTAACTGGACACTCATGCATTAACTGGGTGCTCATGCATGAACTGCTGGATCATTCCTGCATAAACTTTCTGGGTGGTGTACGTGGGTGAAGCAATTTTGCACTCATGGGTGACCCAATGGGGTCCTCACGTGTATTGTTTGGCACTTGTGCATGAACTAATTGGGTGCTCTTGTGTAAATACTAGAAACCCTGCAATTTATGCCCGATACTCCCATTCCTGTGCCTTCCAAAACCTTTAGCACTTTGGGTGGTTTGGAATTGAGTTTGAATTGTGCAATTTAGGCCTGGAGCTGAGTTGGGACAGTAATTAGAAACAGATGACACAAAAGAAGAGCTGCCTCTCTTGCAGAGATTAATGACCATCAGTTATGTGTTCTGTGCTGTCCTAGAACGTCCTCCCGGCTCACTTAGCTGCTGTTCCTTGCCCTTGCTCTCTACACACCAGATTCCCTTTGTTCCAGATCATCCACTGTTCTCCTCAAGCCTCTTTGTTTCCTTCATAGCCTGTAGTTTTAGAGCTCATGTTCATTGCTTTCTTTACAGAGAGCAGCTTTAAGCTAAACTATACCTGTTTCCTTCCTTTTGTGTCCTTGGGTCTTAGGTCGTGGGGGTGTGCCTCTGTGCTGGCTGAAGATGACTTCTTTTAATCCTTGGTGTTCAGGTACTCACCCAGTAAGGCCTTATTCCCTGAAGGAATAATGATTATATTATAAAGGGAATGAGCACCCTTGCGATGAAACAAGCCAGCACCTTTTTTAGCATGAAGTGTCTGTCAACAACCAAAATTGGTGGTAGAGTGAGATGATTTCCTTAAGATCTCCTCATGACCTACCTTAAGATCACCACCACAGCTAAAAAGAAACTGAAATACTGCTTGCAGTACAAACTGTTGTGATAAATATGTACCAAATATATCATGTAAGTCCATATGTGACACACATGCCTATGGCTCAGGCTGCCATCACCAGATGCTCTGTTCCATACACACCCGTCCCTCCATCCTTTGGTGTTGCTGTAGGCTGAGAGGCTCTTCTGGGAGAGCCAGCAAGCAGCAGAAGAGTTGCTGTTCCCTTGATTTCTCCAAGTAGATTCAGTACTTGTGATAGAGAACTCCCTAGGGAACAGGCAGTCATGCTTGAGTGGTTTTTTGCAGGGTCTTTGTGATCATTTCTCTTCAAAGACTGAGAGTTGTAGTATAACCAAAATCAAGTTATACTTAAAAAACCCCAACCAACCACCCCTCTGTCTGCAGATGTGATGGCATCACTTTCTTGTCTAAAGAGAAACTGATCTCTAGATGAGCTGCAAGGGGCAGCTGGTTTGTCGAGTTACTCATACAGGCCTGGGCTGTGAACATGCAGATTGGCTCCCTGCACCACCACAAAACTCTATTTCTGGTGCTGGATACAAACTTTTGTTTCTGATTTCTAGGAACTGTAATTCAGAAATTGTAACTATACATATCTGCAATTCCTGCTGAAGTCAGTAGGTAGGTTTTTGTGTAGAAAATGTTGAAGAAATCAACTCTGTGTGTGGCATTCATCCAACTTCATGTTTTATTGGTCTTAAACAAGCAGCACTACCCTGTTGGTCGCTATTGCATATTTCCAAGAGGCTGATATTGTGGTTTTGAGGTTTCAGGCAGGGGCCTGATTGGAAATAAGGCACAAATAAGACACAGCAGCTGTCTACAGCCTCTTGTCCTAGGCTCATAGGGTGCAATTTCAGCAGTCGAGACCTACAGTGCAGCAACATAAAGAAGGAAGTAATAGACCAGCTCCAGTCAGGGCTTTCCACTCTAGAACACAAAGGTTGGATGTTTCAAACTGGATAGCAACTGGAACGTAACTGTTCAGCAACTGGGAGAACCCTGACACTGTCCCTGGAGCCCAGTTTGGCTTTCTGGGGCTACTGGGGGCTCCATACTCTGCTGGCTGAGAGGGGCAAACTGCAAGGAGATCCTGGCTGCAGTGGTTAGCACAAAGCTGACTCTCCACTGCCCTGTGTCAGAGATCTTCCTCTCCCTTTGCTTCCTCAGTCTTGCCAGCTGCTTTGGGAAAACAGTGTCTGTGTGTGCCTGGCCACTTGTAGCAGCAGCACACTCGTCTGCCAGATTCAATGAACAGATAACCATGGCCTCTTCATCTGTGGGATTATCCTTGCAAAAATCAAAACTCTGATGGTCCCCAAGGCAGAGCCTTGCTATGGTTCATCTTTGGGATAGATGCTGCACTGTACGTGACTCAAGTGAAAAAATGAAGCACCCTGAATAAAGATGTGGTAGGATAAAGCTTTTTTTATTTTCCCCAAGAAATTTTTTGGGTCTTTCCAGTCTTTTACAGTGATTAATTGTTAAACTTCAGGCAAGCATGTTGTCTCCCTTAGTTTATGCAGGTATAAAACAAATGTGCAAACACCTATTTATCTGATGAACAAACTCCCCCTGGAGCAGGATTTTGGCTTTGTTTCTGTCTCTGCCATTGATCACTGAAACATATTAATAGACTGGGCCTCAGTTTACATACTGATAAATGGGAGATAAAAATATTAATTCCCTAGCAGGTGCATTGGGAATTAATAACTAGTTTTAAAGCACTCTTAGAATAATCAGTATGAAATAGGTTACCCTGGGAAGTGGTGTGATCCATGCTGGTCCTCTGATGCATTTCCCAAATGTAGTCTGGATTCTGTACTGGGGAAAGGGCTCTTGGAGCTACGGTTTGCAGGTGGCAGATGGCTTCACTCTGTCTCCTGCATTAGTTGCTGTCTGCTTTTGCCATCATTTATGGCATTGTGTGGTGGGGCAAAATCCATCCCAGACAGGTCTCAGCTCAACTGGGGCCCCCAGTTGCTACCCCAGTACAAATGATCCCCCACACTGCATCTGTGTGCTCTGCAGGGCTGGGGCCTCCGTGTCCACCAGGCTGCTGCCAGCGAATCAGAGAGGTAGTTGTAAGAAAATCCAGGGTTATTTCCATCTGGTAAACAGAAAACATGGAGCAGCCCTTCCCACAGTTTATTGCTCCCTGTTCAGATTATTCATTTCCACACTATTAAAATGCGAATGTAATCCCCGCCCTTTAAACTAATTAATGTTAAAACTCTCTCTCCAACCACTGTGCAGTCTAAATAAAAGCTGAGACTGAGTAAGCCAAGGTTGGAAATGAAAGCGTTACCTTGTGCTCCACTCAGTGCTGCATTCCTGAGGTGTTTTATCTGATCCTGTACAATTGCCACGGGGCTTTTTGGGGCAGGATTCTGCTCCTCTCTGTGCTGAGCTGCCTGGGAGGAGCTGCCTGAGCAGAGGTGATGGCTTTCACCAGTGCAGGGCTGCTGCAAGTGAGGAGAGAGTTGGACCCAGTGCCTCCTTCCTGGCAGGAATGAACTGCACCAGTTGGAGAGAAACCTTAATTGCTGCTGAATCAGTTAGGCCATCTTTAACCAAATTCTCCTCTTCCCCAGCCTTGACATGTGATTTTTATCTTATTCTCTCTTAACAGTATTTATTTATATTAATGGCTTTCCTGGCATAAGCCAACATGATTTTTAACCTATTTGATTTTGGTAATTCTTTCACTTACATGAGGAATAACCCCATCATATTTGCAAATCAGAACTACACCAGTTTTGGCCCAAGTTTATGCAGTGAGAAGAACAAGTTACCCACGGAGGCACCTGCCTTATGGTTTCTTCACTGCTAGCCCTGCCATCGGGGTGACTCCCAGCAGTGTGAGCTCTGAAAGCCTTGTCCCAGGGACATGCTGGCTGTTCCCAAGATGATGCCTCGCTGCCACAGGGAAATCAAAGGGTATGAATGATGGGAGACTCCAGTTCCTTCTTCCCTGCTGAGCACTGGGACAGTGATCATCTTCATTTGGAGCAAAGCATAAAGTTACAAGCCAGTCCAGAGCAAGCGGACTCAGCAAAAGTGAATTTATAATAATGTGTCCATCAGTGTTTATAGATAGGAATTTAACTTGAAACTAAAGCAGTTAAGATCACTGGACCTGTTCCTGGCTGCCCAAGGAGTGAGGGTGATGCTGTGGAGGAGCAAAAGCTCTGGGGATACTTGGACATGAGTAAGAGAAAGCAACAGAAAGCAGGAGTGAAAACAGACACTTTAGCAGCTGATCCTACTGCTATGCAGGGTTGGTTTGTGCCATGTACTTTCTTGTGCTTTATTCAGTTTAATTTTAAACATCTCTCTTGATGGGACTTCCATGGTTTCCCTTGGGAACTTGTTCCTAAGCCTGCCCTGAATTTCCCTTCATCCTTATCTTAGATCTCCCCTTTTTAAAGCACACTAATGAAGTGAAATACTCCTTTCCCTTTTCTCTGTGTTTCTTATGATATTAAAATATATTCCTCCACACCTGGGTTGGCAGGAAGGAATTTAAATTCATTCTGCAGCTATGCTGGAGCACTGAAGAAATGCTTAACTCCATGGGAAAGGGTTTTAATAAACCCCTTGCAACTGCAGCCAGTGGTAGACTCGGGGCTTGTCTTAATAGGGCTCATCTTTCAGTGTTTCAGTGTATCCTGGGCCATCACAGAAGAACAGTAGGAAAAGATATATTCTCCAGGATTTTCAAGTATCCCAGGAGCATTTGGAGCAGAGGACTGCCTGGACTGTATGTCACTAGAGCAGGGGCAGGTAGGGTTTCATATCCAACCAGCACAGGGAACCTCCAGAAATGGAGCTTAGGAAACAGCCTGCCAGTGGATATTAACCTCTTCTAATCAACACTGCTAGATGTTAAGTTTATTTTACTAAAACTGCACACAAAAAGGAAAGGGTTTTTTTTCTAGTCTTCTAGGCTACAGTAAAATAAACAAACAAACAAACAAAAAACCTGAAAAAAGAATTTTTTTCTGAGAGTTATTAATAAATTGATAAACAAGATGTTTTATTTAGAAGCTTTTTTATCTTATAATTTTCTTTAATAAAAATGAACTAAATATTGACCTGAATATTTTGAACTGAAATATTGGAATAGTTAATTTTTCTGGATAGTTTTCTTCCACTCTTGAAATCTTCTTTACCAGTATTCATGGAAAAGTTATGCTTAATATTTCAGAATGGCCTGACCAGATTTCAAAAAAGAAGCCACATTTTTTTTGTCTATCTCTGATTTTAATAAAAATTAAAATTGAGGTTCTTCCTTTTTTTTGCATAGAGATAAAGAACCCAAGGGAATGTTGATTTGAAGTTTGAATTTATGCACTTTTCTTTGAAAATGTCCTGGAGTGGCAGGGAAACAATGTAAGGAATAAAAGAGAACAAAGGCTCAGTGCAGAAATGAGCATGATGACAGTGCAGTGAGGCAGTTTATGACCAGAATTGTTCAAACAGCTGGAGATCGTATTACACTGTTTATCATGTTTAAATCCATGTCAAAATGACATATATTGTGGAAGTTTTTGTGTGAGATTGGGAACTAGGTATTATGTGAAAAAGTTAACCATATGTTATAATATTCTTCTGGGGACAAGAAATCTAGCTGAGACTAAAGGGAAGAGTGAGTTCACCCGAGAAGTCGTGTCCTCCTGGGACAGATGGGATAGTGTGGGCAGCATGCAAAACACTTGGGTGGTTTGAAGAGCTCCATGAGTCATATAATTAATTTTACTTTTCCCCTCCACTTTTTATCTCTTTAAAAATATCATTGTGTTTGAGGTGTTTTTCCTGCCTAATTGTCTAATGGGCGATGGACATGGGGCAGAATCAGTTCCTTCCCTTTGACATTTTCTCCCATCTGTGGTGGAGCAGGAGTGTACCTGGGGCTGCTGCCTGGCAGTCACGTGTCTCCTTTCTGTTTTCCCTCACTCAGAGAAACTTATTCTTGTCATCACATTTTGCTTGTGAACACTCCCAAAATTTGCAAGTCAGCAGAAGGCTGGGGCACGGCAGCGCTCCCTTGGCCTACTGGACAGATTGAATTTCACCCACTAAATGTGTTTCAAACTGTGAGAATTCAAGCAGCTCACAATTTCTATGGTCATTTGTGCTAATAAAGTTTGACAGGCTGAATGTTAATGGAAAGTAAACAGGAGAGGGGGTGCTAACAAGGTCATAATGAAGCTCACATTTAAATTGAATTGAAACGAATATATGAATGCTCATGGGAAATAGTTTGTCAGTCTCCTCTAGGCTGTAGTGCAGCATGTGGTAGCAATGGGCAGTTTGTGAGTGGCAGAGTAAAAGGAAGCTATAGCCATTCTGCAAGGACAAGTTATATCTAGCTAAATGAAGAAAACTGACTCTAGAAAGGAGGGAAGCAGCAGAGGATGTTTTTTTACAGGAGCTCATCAGTCATGGCAGCTCACTCTTGCCCTCTTGTTTCTGTGACTCCCAGCTTATAACCACACTCATATCTCCAGTGTGATTCCCATTGATTTCAAGGACACAAGCCTGTAGGGAAGCACTGATCAGGGGTCAGATTTTACCAGATGTGAACACTCTCAAGCACTCTTAAATCCAGTTTTGAAGGCAGGATCGCTTTGCTTCTTGTAGGAGGGGCCTCAGCCCAGACCAGGCTGGTTAGCAAATCCTTTGAAAAGTCTTTTACTGCTGCCATAGTGAATCTTTTAATTTGTTCTATTTGAAATAACGGCTGAATACAGACACATGAGTTAGTCGCGCTCTCTCGCGCGTGCATGCAGGCAGTGTGTCATAGCTGAGGAATTGGGCTGGCTTATCCAAAGCTGTTGGCTCTTACTTTCCAGGCGTGCTTTCCTAATTCCAGATGGATAAGGAAACAGTGGTGTGCAAGGAACCATCCCCCTCCATCTCCTCCTCCCAACTTTGGCATAGTTGTGTTTATTGCCTGCAACTGAGGGAGTTTCAATATCCTTGCAAAGTTCTGTCTGAGGAGACCCGGGAAACAGAGCATTATTGGTGCAAAACCCTCTGTAACCATCAGATGCTTTTCCATGACTCAAAAACATTTCAGGCTCTTTTGTAATAAATGTAAATGGCAAACCAGAGGTCAGGGATGGTCTCAAGGGCAAAGGCTGGTGTCTAATCTTTATTTTCTCTTTATGAGCTGCTGTAACAACTTTGAATGTATGAAAGAAATCAGCAGAAATGTGAGACAAGGCAATCTTATTAGGAAACTGGTACATAGCTTCTCAGACTTGTTCCTTGACCTCCTTTGAAACAGCCATGGGGCCAGAATCCTCAGATGGTGCCAAAGCATAAATGGAGCTGTGAATTACTGTAGCAGGGATTTATTGTTTCTGTTTCTGTTAAATGATAACTTTCCTTCCCCCTATCCCCACCTCCAGCCCAGAGTTTTCAGCCATTTTAGTCTTGATTTTAATGGTTCTCTTAACATATTTTTCAAATTACTGCGGAGATGACAAATAGTTTGAGCTTAGCACTTGTGGATATGTTCAGGAAATGGGGCCAGTTTATAAGATGAAGGGTTTGGTCCTGCAGTGATACTTAAATCTGATCCTCCAGAGTGTCCTTAGGAATCTGGGAGCAATTTTGGATTGGACTCTTGGTTGATATTTACATTTACAAAAACAGGGTTTTCACCAGTTAAAGACAACTTGATACTATTTGCAAGAGGGGAGATAATAGTGCCAATTTATTAGTCTGGATGCTCAAGGTTTTTAAATTAATTTGCATATTTCAGCAATGCCCTGTACATATGCATGACTTTTTGGCTTGGCAACCAAAAAGTGAATTCCTTTGTGTCCAAAAGGATGTTCCATTTGTCGCTGCACTCCACTCTGCATAAAATGTTTCACTTTTGGGCTCTTGGATTTGGGGCAGAAGAACTAGATTTGCAAAGCTGCCCAAGGAGGAGGAAATGCTGGCATTTGCTCTGTACAGTACTGGATTAGGGGCTAGGATTCTATCTAGGAGCCCCAAGTTTGAGCTCCTTCTATTGAAAAGGTGTTCTAAACTCCCCCTACCACCCTTTTAGGGTGAGGGACTCACTTGGGCTCTCCCTAGTGCCCCATGAAGGGAAAGGAGTGCATCCCATGCCAGCCAGGAATGAGTGCTGTCCTCAGTCCCCTCTGCCAGCCAAAACTGGGCAGCACATTCATCCTGCGGCCAGATATTGTTTCCCAGCAAACAAATCATTTCCCAGCAAGTTTGCTGTGTCCCAGAAAGAGATTTCATCCCTTTCTTGCTGAGACACTGCATGCCTGCTGCACTTGATGTTAAGTTTCCCAAACCATCCCATGCTGTTCAACCACATTAAATATTGTGCTGAAGCTAATTAAGATGACAGTCTGGGAATGTTTTTATTAACTTTGCTTGCTGAATTTCTTTCCCCCCAGATTCTGGCTCTTGTAAGTAACTTTCAAAAGCTGATTCAGAGCATTTCTCTTTTACCACTTCACGTTGGTGTTAGCCTGGAGGTTGACACTGAACTTAATGCTGTGTTAGTGTAAAGGAAGAGTGGACATCTAAATGCTTAGTGTAGTTTAATCTAGAGGGATGTGCCTGACATGCCTGTAGAGCAGTTCCTTAAGGATGAGAAAACTGAATGTCTGACATTTAATTCTCCTTTAGCTGAATATCAGTGCAACAGGCATTGCTGACAGTGCTGCAGACAGTGTCACAGAGTGCCAGGAGGGCTGGGGCACATTCTGCACTCCTCAGCTCTGGTCAGTCCCTGACAAAGGCAGAAGAGCCTCAATGTGTGGGGCAGTGCATGGTGCAAACCAGGGCCAGTTTTTTGTCATGATGGTTTCTGACTTGGAATTTTCTTTTTTTTTGGGTTCTTCATATTTTATGTGCAAAAATTCAATTAAGGAAAAATGCCCTCCTGTCAGGCTTTAGGCTGCAGGTCTGAGAATTGAATACTCAGAAAAAAGTCTGAGCTCTTTCATAAATATGTCTCAGGGACCTTTAGCTCCCTTCAGGCTGGTTCCTGTGCCAGGAATAAAAGTTGCTCTAGGCCTTAAATCTGATGAAATTCTTCCGTCCCTTCTGTGTGAGGAAGTGGTTGAAGCTGCAGAATCTGGTCAGCCTGTAAAAGCTGTTTCAGTTGTTGATGAAGGGCCAATCCTCATGAAATCATTGAGAACTTCTTTCATTGGGATGATAAATGGTCAAGTCCTTGAAAAAGTATCCTATACTTTAAAAAATGCCCTCTGAGCATCAGAGTGAATAGAGGTGAAGGCAGAATGTTGTGTGTACTGCAAATCCCCTGTGAGAGCAAAAAGGAGACAAACACATTGGGGAGCTGGTGAGGGATGGGAAGGGGATCTAAATGTGACATAGAAAGTCCATTTATTTTCTTGTAACCCCAGACATATTAAGGACTAGCACGTACAGCTGACACATAAACAAACTGTGCTCTCTCTTTTAGAAAATGTGTGAACAGGGTTGCTCATTGTCAGTTGTGCAGGCAAAAAAATAATAAACACAGATGTATATTGGAGAGGGGTGGAAATGCTCTGAATTCCCCCAGCTGAAATCCAGGCGTTGAGAGGAGCTTGAGGAAGGATCCTCCCTGGGTGTCATTGGTGGTGGCAGTGCATTGTCTGTGCTCCTCTTACTTCAGGACTTGAGGAAGTTTGGAGGAGGATCCTTACTTCAGACATGGGCTTTTCTGTTCCCTAAATATTATCAGGTTTTTTTTCCTCCTTACTCTCATCTCTTTTGAGCTGTTGTAGCAGAGAGGATGTTGATGCCATGAACTGCTGGCTCTATTTTTCTGCCTTTTATCCTGGTATAATTTGAGCAGGGAGCTGGTCTGGGAGCATCACTGCTCTGAGTCTGCATGACTGTTGAAGAAAATTATTGAGTGTAAATTTAGATTTTGTTAATACTGTATGTGAAATAATTATTTTTGAAGTGACAAGAGGATATTAACCATGAATTACTTCATTAGGCAGCAGTTTTAAGAGAACCCAAACCACCACTCAAAGATGTCTAGTCAAGAATGACCCAATTAGCAAGCCCTGCTGTCTGCCTTCTGCCCATCACTGGGATGTGTTAGGATTTTTTCAAGTTAAACTGTTAATGTGAGCTGGTAACTGCGTGTTGTGCTAATAGTTAGAGGTCCCTGTCACAAGTTAGATCCCATTTTGTTTATGTTTTTTCCTGAAATGGGGGTCAGCTGTGCAAGAAGAGCCATAAATACTTGTGCTTCAAGCGCATTTTTCTGGTCTTGTTGTCTGTAAAATCCCAAAAGGCAGAGATTTGTTTTGTTTGATCCATTTGTTTGCAGTGGAAGAATCTTGCCTTGGTTGTGCTTGGCTAAGTCCAAAACCTCCAGAAAAAGAAAGTTGCTCTAATACAGACAGTTGGATGTGCATAATAAGTCTGATAGTTCCCATCAGGGAATTGCCACCTGTATTTTGAGATCCAAAGTAAAATTCCCTGCACACTATTATTTTTTGATTTATGTCAATGTTCAGAATTTCCCAACAAGTTCACCATCACAGTATATGAACAACAGGGAAAGATTGGGCCCAAGCAAGTTTACAATCTCAATAGAAGACAAACTGGGAAAAGTTAAGGATTTTTTGGTGAGGTTTTTCAAGACCCACATCTAGTTGTCATTATAGCAGTATTTAATTTTATTATTGTTTGTCGTACCAAATTTGTAGGATCACTTCTCAGGATCTTATCATGATTACTGCCTTAATTAGTGTTATCTGGAAAGTCCCAGCACCTAGAGTTCAGATGTTGCATAAGACTCAGTTCTCATACAAAAAACTCTGGCAAGTTTCTTGTCTTTGTGATTTTCAAGGGAGCTTTGGGGCTTGAGATGTTGAGAAAGCTCACAGATTTCTGATCTTTAAGAAGTCTGACTCATGACTTTTTTCATCTCTAGTGTCAGAAATATTGGTAAAATGCTGGTGAGAGAAACCCAGCCAAACACAGGGTTCACAAATCCTTGTTGCTTAATGAGATTATCATTGTTGTGCCTCGGAAATTATTTTGCACAGAGCCCTGCAGAAATGGGAGTCTCCCGTTTCAAACCTTTACAGAAGTGAAGTAAATAAAGCAGTATTTCAGTTCAGTTCTCTGGTTCCTCAAGGCTTTGTGGGACTGCTTGGAGGAGCACGCTCTGGGTTTTGGAATCTGCCGAGTGCCAAGCCTAAGGTGTGTGGAGCTCCTGAGCACGGAGAGGGGATACCAGAGGGTCAGACCGAGCAGATCCTGCTGTCCTGGGTCAGACTGAGCAGATCCTGCTGCTCCCAAGCGGATCCTGCTATCCCGGGTCAGACCGAGCTGATCCTGCTGTCCCAGGTCAGACCGAGCAGATCCTGCTGTCCCGGGTCAGACCGAGCAGATCCTGCTGGGCCGGGTCAGACCAAGCTGATCCTGCTGGGCCGGGTCAGACCAAGCTGATCCTGCTGTCCCGAGCAGATCCTGCTCTCCTGGGTCAGACTGAGCAGATCCTTCTCTCTCGGGTCAGACCAAGCTGATCCTGCTGTCCCGGGTCAGACTGAGCAGATCCTGCTCTCCCGGGTCAGACCGAGCTGATCTTGCTCTCCTAGGTCTGATTCTGCTGTCCCGGGTCAGACCGAGCAGATCCTGCTGCTCCCAAGCCGATCCTGCTGTCCCGGCCGCTTCATGCAGCGCTCAGCAGCCGCTCGTCCCTGCGGGAGCTGCTGACCCCGGCCTGGACGGGAAACCGGCGGACAGCTCACTGCAAGGTGTTGAGGGGAAAATAGATTAGTCTGAGACAGAGCGAGTCTCAGAGCTGTCATGGTGCTTTCAAAAATAAAGCTTGAGGTAAACAAAGCAACACGCCTGCTTCCACGCAGTCTGTGGGATCGCTGCCGCCAGCCTTTCCGACCGGCTCAGGAATTCCACTTATTTCCGAGCCCAGCTCCTCTGTGCCTCTCAGTGTTGACCAAGGCTGGCCCTGTGTTGGACACACGGTGAGCATTCCCTGGAGCATTCCCTGGAGCATTCCCTGGAGCATTCCCCGCTGCCCAGGGAGCCGGAGCACCGCAGGCCTGAGGGCACAGCGGAGGATGGGGCTCGGACACGGCTCCAGGGCTCTGCCTCCCTGCCTGCTCACGGTTATGGCTTACACACCATATGTTGTGTAGTTCAGGTCTTTACATTTCAAATGTGTTAAGCACTAGATCATTTAATACTTCTCCTGAGATAAATGGATGGGGTTTGAGTCTTTTGTTGCAGTTGCTGCTGCTGAAACAGTGCCCTGCTATAGCTGAGGAACGGGAACAGCTGAGCAAGACTGAGGAAGTTCAGCAAATACATGACAAAGGAAAATGCCAAAGCTGCAGGAAGCACAGGTATGATCACATCACTGCTCACTTAGACTTCCAGGCATGATCGTTCCCAACAGAAATCCTTTAAAGTTTACTTTTTGAACGAGGTGGTAATTGGCACCCCTGACATGGAGCTGTGTGAGTGCTGCTGCCCTGCCTGCCCCTCTCAGAGTTACTGTAAGGAAATGAGGATTTTCTGCCCACCACTCAGATTTTACAATTCTTTTATTAATTGGATTTTATTCAAGTCAGATGGAATTGAAGCTATCCTGCCACTCAGCTCCCATTTCAACTCTCCAAACAAGGCGTGCATGATGCGTAGTTAATTTTTTTCATGTTTCTTGTTAAAAGTATGAATTTCACCGTGTGTGGCACACGATGGTGAATAAAAAACATCCCCCAGGCCTAAGGCCTTCCTCCAGGCTTGCTGCTTTTGTCTTCTGTAGCCATGCTTTACCTGTTGGAGAGCTGGCCAGCCACAGCTCACTTCCTTGCTTGCAGGAGAAGCAATTTCTGCCAGAAGAACTATAAAAATAGCATCCTCCTTAATCCCTGCTCTGATTTCCACCATGAGTGACCGTTAGGCATGGAAATACCAGTAAACTTTATTGGCAGTAAAAAATTATATATATTATTTGAAAACCAAAAAAGAGGCATGAAAAAATGTTATGAGACCATTAAAAGGTTCATGAAGAATCCTCTTTTCATGTTTGCCCTGGGAGTTTCAGCTGCTCTGATATGAATACTGTCTTACTGAATGCCTTGCATGACTTTTTATAGAAGATGAAGCAATTGCTTGTGGAAGAGTTATTCCTAGAGTCTCTTAAAATATTGTCATTTGGGTGACAGCAGCAATTCAGTAATCCTTTTTGCCTTAAAATGGTCATATTAATCCAAATTAAACAATAAAACTTTCTTGTGGGATTTAAGCATATAATTATTAATTGTGAGTTCTCTGTCATTAGCTAAGGCTATGTTTAAATATAAATTCTATATCTCTAAGACCAACACTATAAATTACATTGGCTTGAGAACTTGATGTAAATTGATGGAGTTTTTGAAGGGGGGTGAATACATTTCTTGTCTGGACCTTTCTCCTTCATTCTTTCCTCTCTTGTTTCCTAATTGGTTTTTAGAATTTTGAAAGTATAACAAGCAAAAAGAAAGAGTTGGTTTTTTGGGGGGAAAGATTTTAACTGAGAAATGTTTTTTTAATCTAAAATTTAAACATTACTAAAATGCATTTTTCTTCTAAACTGCGTGCTGTACTTTTTTTTTATGACTGTAGTTTAATTTTTCATCTAAAGTCTTGTCAAAGGCTTTGGATATTTGCCTTTATAAGGAAATATGATGAACGTTTTTACACATTGCATAAATTAAAAAGGAGCAAAGAAAAATGGAAAAATCCATTCATTTCATACATGGCAACTTTAACAATTTTTTATGAATTAGACTTAGGTTTTTGTCCATCCTGATTGTAATACAGCCTGAGGAAGAAAAAGAAAAATTGGAACATAAAATATATATCAAAGCTCTTCTTCTTTAGTTGGTGTGGCTCCAAAAAAATTTAAAATGCTTCTAAATTCTTTTTAATTAGTTCACATAGAGGCATAGTTACTATGAAAATTAATGAATCAGGCTGACACCTGCTGTATTGACACAGCCAAATTCTTTCTTGGTCTTGAAACTTTGCTCCACTCATGTGTCACCTGCCCATGTAACCAGATAGGTCACTCAGTACATTGTGTTATGCTGTGATGAATCATGAGATGAATCAAAGATCTATTTTTTAAGTGTGTTTAATAGAGGGAAGGAGCAGAAACTCAATTTAATGTGTGTTTTCAACTAATTTGCTACAAATTGATGAGAATTACATTTATTCCCATTGTATTTTCTCTTTCTGTGCTGACCTGAGTGCCGTGTGGGTGATTTTGATGTTCAGTCTCACACCCAGTGATGCAGCAATGGTTTATGTGGGGCAGCTTTCATTGGCTTCAGGAGGGCTGAGATGAAAATTGAACAATTCCTTTGATTCCCTTGAATTTCTTCATCCTGGGAGCAAAGCTAGGATGGTGAAAGCTGGTTGGCATTTGCAGGTGGGCCACTCACCCTACATTGAGAACCTTGTCAGGGAACAGAACTGCCATCCTCATCCTGAATATCTCTATTTTGTAGCAGCCCACATCAATTTTCCTTTGAATTTCCTTGTGATCGCTTTTCGTCTGATGTGAAGACAACTGTCTAGACATCCCTTTACAAAAAAAAGAAAAAGTCTTTCTATCCAGCAGTCTGAGAGAGGCCAGAGCACAAGTACAGGTAAATATAGGGCATGTGAGATTGATTTGAAACCATAACTGGGAAGGTAAGTACTTGCACTCGACTCCGAAGGAGCTGCAGCCTTGTTGCAATGCCTGTCCTACATAGCTTTTACCTCTCACTCCTACTTCCCTGCTCACTATTGGTGGGACCAGAGTATTCCATTTTCCCAAGAGCCTTAATAGTTTGTTTTTTATAAACAGGCAGTGGTTCCTGGGAAGGCTGCAATTTTTTTGTTGGTTTGGTTTTGTTTTGTTCTCATATGAAAATACTGTCTCAGCATCCTGCTATTCACTGCAGTTGGCTTAAGGAAGAAAATAGAGATGTACTGAGCTGGCTGAGTGCCTCAGTATTTACAGTGTGCTTGTGTATTTGCAGTGCTTAGTGTTTGCCCTGAAAACTTTATTCCATTATCTTCTATCTTCAATTTTCTTCTGGTTCTAGAGGACATTATACTAACTTTCATACCCAGGTGTGCAGGAGCCTGTTCTGTCCCTGGAACTTAGTGTACAACTGGATATCCCATGTTTCTGTCATGCAGCCCTTCAGTGCCCAGAGCTTTTCCTTCTGGGTCTCCATCTTTGAAATATTCTCCAGCTCAGCAAAGGCAAGTACCTAACAGACAGCTTTTCCCTTTTGTTTTTGACTGAATCAAAAAAACCTCGACCTAATACTCAGACAGAATATTAAAAGAACTGTTAAAAGGGCAACTCATGGCTGCAAAGAGGCTGCTTTGGCTTCCACACTTCTTCTGTAGCTTCATCAGTCTTGATATTGGGACCTACCAATGTTAAAAGCTTTCCATAGCACAGGAGGCTGCAGCATCACCCATGTGCTACCTGCTGAACTCCTGCAGGAGATGATGACTCCTTACCTTGGTCACAGACCCTCGGGGAGCATCTGCTGTGGTGCCATTCTGGGGTGGGGTTGATGGCCCAGCAGAACTGGGGCTCCCTCACTGCTTCTGGTAAAATTACTCTGTGACCACAGTATGAATTAGTGTGTGTTGCTGAAATTGCCTAGGGGACATCAGAAAAAAAATAAATGTTGAGTTGGTTTGGGTTGATATATGACAGAACTGTGGCTGTTTCCTGGCTGTGTGGCACCACTCACACCAGGGCAAGGGCTTGCACTGTTGCTCAGCAGCTGCTTGAATTATGGTGGTGGCCAACTTCCCCCTCCAAAATGAAGCTGTTTTGTGCTCAAAGCACTGTGCTAATGTATTTTCAGGGATTCTTTCTTCTCTCCAAAGAAGGGCTGGGGCAGGCAGAGGTGATGGCAGCTTGGTGTTCCAGGTTCCAGGGAACTGTGCTGGGTGAGCAGCTCACCCAAGCTCAAGCAGGAATTCTGCAACCATATCAGGGAATTCACCCTCACAAATGTCCTGCCTGCTAGTGTGCTCCCAAACCACCCTTCCTCTCTGTCATAATTTTGGTTCCCAAGTTTTCTGCAGTTCTCTTAAATGAGTTTTATTTGGAGACTCTGGCTCTTAGCAAGAAGATCCATGTGAGACATGCAGGTATTTCAGCATGGAAATATTTTGTTCTTCATTATTTCAGTGAAAAACCACTATGCTTTTCAAATGGATGTTATTTTTTTAAAAAATGAACTCTGAGTAAACATGTTCTTGAGTATTTTAGATAGCTGAAAGAAAGCCTGTTGACTATTATGACTGTGATAATTGTCTAAAATTTAATAACTCCATATGAAAGTATCCACTATTGACTTATTAACCCTTTTGAAGAGCAGTTTTAAAAATATTTTCTTCTGGCTTCAATAGGTCTTGGATTGATACTTTAATAGTCTGCTTCCCAAGTGAAGCAGATTCAGCCTTTTTAAAAACAGCAAGAGTATTTTTTGCATCAAATGCACAGTCAGAAGAGTGAAATCAGTGTTTATCTATTGCTTTGCCCTGGTTCCTCAAGGCAGCAGCTTTGGGAAAAATGGGTAAGGTAGAATCAGAGTTTAGATTAAAGTAAAACATTTGCTGGAATTGCAGGTATTTTGAAGATACTACAGGAAAAATTGTATATAAAAAAAGCTAGAATGAATAATTGTTACCATTAAAGGGACTTTGGTGCTTCTGGTAGGTAATTCTAAGCTCCTTTCCCATTAATGGTAATTTGCCAGGAAAGAAAGGTACATTACATAAATATTTCAAAGTAACCTGGACAGCAATTTGAAGATATTAAGCTTTCAACTTGACAGCCCCAAGCACCTTGATTCATCTTAACATCCTGTAAGATCTTAAATGCAAACAAGCACTTTACTTGAACAAGACTGACTTCAGGACCAAAATGAGCTTCATTATGCAGGGCTGAACGAATATTAGGGAACAATCAATTTTTCCTCAAGCATGTTAATTATCTCAACTGGAGGAAGTGCAATAGGGATGGACAGGTGAAGTAAACCAGAGTCGTTTTTCTAAACAAACCCTGGATCTGCAGTCTGCACACAGCAAAGCTGTATCTCATCTGCTCTAATCTCTACACATCTCTGTTTGGATTGGACTCTGCTTCCCCAGGAAGGGGATAGGTGCTGAACAGAAGACAGGTGGTGACTGCAGGGAACCAAACTTCCTTTAAATAAAGCTTGCAGTGTTCGTGATGCCACTTCTGGAGAACGTACTGGATGCAAAACTATCTGAGGCAGGGTTTTGTTGGTTAGACAAACCCCTTGAAACTATGGAATTTGTTGATTATCAATGCATTTTAGTTCTAGGACTATGCTAAGGTAACTGTAGCACATGAGTGAAGGTGGAGGAGCTGTGGTCAGCCATTGGAGGAAGGCAGGCAGTCTCAGAGAAACAAATCTGGGCAGGAAGGCTCATGCTGAGTTCTGGGTTTGCCTGGGCACAGAGATGGTTTGCTGCTCATCCTTTGGCACTCCCTCTTGATGCTGCTGCTCAGAAATTAGAAGAAAATTCAAGATGCAGCTCTGTGCTTAACACATGCTGATCAGAGAGTCCCTCCCACTCCTGGCACTTCTCTTCTTTATCTCCTGTCTGTCTTCCTGCTTGTGCCCCAGGTAGATTTTTAGGGTCAGCAGCCTTGCCTTGGACTTCCTACTTGTACTTTAGAGCTCCTAGTTACAAGAGAATTCTGTCTAAGTTCCTGTGAAGTGTTGAATTTCTCTCTCTCTGATTGTAGGGGGTTTTTTTGTTTCATTTTGGTTGGGATTTTTTTGTTTATTTGTTAGTTTTTAGTTGGTTTGGTGTTAACGTAGCGCAAAGAGAAGTGACTTCTCTTAATTCTCTGTTAAGTGTGAGCCTGTGGAGGAAAGGCACAGTGCTCCCAGTCACACCAAGACTCATTTGCTAGTCTGCTCAAGAAAATAAGTTACAGCCAAGAACACAGGAATTTGATTTCTAGCTGTATTTACTGGACTGCAACTGGCGTGGCGAGCTGTTGTGTTATCTTAGACCTTGCAATTAGTTTGGAGCCTCTTTTTGAATATCTATTTGACACACATTAGAGGATTTCCAAAACAAGGGTCACACTGATCTGTGGTCATTAAAGATTATTCTCCTCGCAGTAATCCCTGGAATTGATATATAAACTCTGTATAAACAAATACCAAGAGACTGTCTCCGTCTTGAAGAACTTGGAATCTAAATAGAAAAAAAAAAAGGCAAACAAAGGGTTATGATCACCAGGGCTGGGTGGAGCTAAGAACAAATCCCAGATCTCCTGCATTGCCTTTGCAACATGTCTCTTCTTGTTCACTCAGATCATCTGGATTTTTTTTCCCTCCAAGTAAAAGGAATTTCATGCCAGAGGTCTGGCACAATTCCAGGTTGGATAACTCTGGGTGTTTACACTGTCATTGAAGGAGGGTTTCCTGAGCAATCAGAGGTTACAGCCACCAAGTCCTGAGGGCACTAACCAGCATTGCTGAGGCCTGCCAGCTCATGGCCAGGAGTCTCTCTGTCCCTACTTTGTGATCAGGCTGTTACACAGGCAGTGGAGCTGCTTCCAGGCTGAGTTTGATTCTCCTCTGGCCAGCACAATGCAGCAATTAGGACACCACATGGGTACTTTTACATTGTCCTTCCCACTTTCCAGCCTATGTGGGAGAACTGTGCTTTGGGCTGTAGGTACCCACCAGTGTAATTTATGCCCTGTATTGCCTGGAGTGGGCTCATATCCTCTATTTCCTAGGCTGAGCTATAAGAAGATATTGCTGTTTGATGTTATGTGTTGTTCTGCTTCAGCTCAGGAGTGGCTGTGTCACTGGTGGGCACAGTGGGCCTGTGCAGAGGCTGGGTACCACTTGGAGTGGGTATGAGTCAGTGGCTTTGGGGGGTTATAAAATGCTGAGGGTGGACTGTGACATTATACTGTGATGATTCCTGAACGCACAAACGTTATCCAGTCCATCATTATGGGAAAAAGGGCTGTGGGAATCTTTCCCCTTCCTGAGGCAGTGCCATGGGACTGACACTGGTGCCTCCCATATTGAGCAAAGGCTTGGGCATCCCTTGCTGAGTCAGTCAGTCCCTTTGGCTCAGCTCTGGCACCAGCTGTTTAGAGAGAATGAATGTAGCAGAGAGCACAGAGGGAGGGCAGAGAGGGGAGTTTGCCTTCTGAGCAAAGGCTGTGCGGGACACAGAAGAAAAATCTGTATTTCTTGCACCCCTTCATGCTGTGGCAGAGTTTGACCTACCGTGGTCCTCAGTCCATCTTTTAAATCTGTTGTAGGACAGGTGCAAGAGTTGATAGCTACCTAATTTGGTGATGTTGAGCTCCCTGGTTAGTGTCTGTAAAATGTTGGAGGAAGGCTAGGTGGTACTCTTGAGCTGGATTTTGCCAATGATTACCCAAGAGGAAAAGTGCTGTGGAAATCAGTAGAGGCACTTGCTCTTCTGAGCCAGGTACTCTTCCACATTCTGGGAGGTGGCAGAAGGTGCTCTGTTGGTCCTCAGGCTGCAGTCCAGGTTCAATCAGGAAAACACTTAAGCACACGGTTCATTTGAGGCATGGGCGTGTTACTGCCATTCAGATTTGTGTTTGCTTTGCTGAGTGGGGACAAACTGCACTGCTTGATCTGCTGACCAGAGCTGAGCAGCAGCTCCTTAATTCATGATGCCTTCTCTAGATAAGCTCTAAGTGCCTTTGATGAAAGGGTTTTCTATCTCAGATGGAGAATCTTGTGCCATCAGTGTAACCAGCATTTTTATGCTGTCACTCAAGGGAGCTGCAGGAGAAGTGAGTGCTGATATCCCAGCAGCAAATAACATAGTCCAGAGGACAAATTTATAGGAAGCTGAACTGGGAATTTCTAGAAATTTGCTGTTTGTCACAGAGGTACATAATGTTATAAAAAATAAAATATATAGCTGATCTATAAATCTTACTCTTAGTTCTCTTGGCTCAGGAGGTTTTGGAGCTTTCTCTGCATGTACTGAAGCTGTGTATATTATGCATGTGGCACAACGTTCTGTAGGCTCATCTGGTCCCTGCTGTCACTATTTCCAAACACTGCTGTTGTGGTGTGGTGGGTACAGTCCCACAGACACGTCAGTCTGGTGTCTGGTGAAAAGCAACACAGATTGATGATAATAGGATGAAGATATCTGACCACTGTAATTATGCACTCGAGTATTTTCAAGTTGTTCCTAAAAAGAAGAAAATTTCAGTGTAAGAGACTATACTTGAAAGACTGAACTTCTCAACCCAGCATCAGGAGGGATAAATGGTATTTAAACAATATGCTTAAATAAAGTCTGAATTGATACTGATTCATTCCAGATGAGACTTTGGGATCTGTCAGATGTGTGGGCTTGCTGTGCTATGCTCTAAACTTTTAATCAGAAATAGTCACCCTCTGTACTAAAGCAGGTATCTGCAAGGCTTAGACACATGATTGTGACAAGCAGCAGCATCTCTGGCCCTAGGTCCTTATCAGCTTTAGTGACCTGGGTGTTGGCTTGGAAATAATTCCTCTGGCTGGTGTGTGGGGGCAGAGATCACTGAGTCACCTCTCAGGGCACCTTCCCAGATCTGCTACAGCATTTTGCAAGTCATACAACCATTCTGTGCCTCAGTTTCTCTCTGGGAGGTGAGGATACCAGTTTCCCACTGAATGTTAGATTGGGAGATGCTGTACAGATGCATTATTACATTTCTTTGTACTTGTTAGACTATTCAGTGTCCTTTTTGCCCCTCATTTCAGTATCTACTTTTGTACATCTCCATAGTCTCCAATTAGTGCATGTTTTTTAGTTTATGTTCACAGCATGCTGTTACTATTTAATGATGTCTGGGGTGGGTTTTTTTGGTGTTCCTTAAAAGGCCTGGCAGGAGGACAAGTGTATTCCTCTTCTCCTTGGCTCCTCAGCATACCTTCAAATATCCAGCACAAGGGAAGTTCTTAAGTCCATGCTTATACCTTCATTATACAGGGTGGCATGTAAACACAGTGTAATTTTAAAATGTTTCTGAGTACTTTTGGGAATAAAGTTGTTTTGGGAGAATAGTTTTGTAGAGGTTATTGAGCAAAGCTTCACGTCCTTTAGTCACTGGGAGTACAGACATGTTCTGGTTTGAACCACTGCCTCAGCTAAGTCAGTCAGCTAACAGAAGGGATGCAGAGAACTCCCCAAGCCTGAGAGCTCCCCGAGTTCTGCACCTTAATTTACTTGAGCTGTGGTTTCTCTTTAGCTGTTATTTGGTTGGGAAGCTGAACCTCTGCCTTGAGCTTCCCCACCACACGTGGCATTGGTAAATCACTGAGCCACAGTGCCAGCTGCAAATGCTCCAGGAGAGATTCTCTTCTTTCATCAGTCTGCTCCCTTCTCTGGTTTGCTCCATAGAGTCACACAAAGGGGCCATATGTGTCTGTGTATATACACATACATACACACATATATATATATATGCACACATACATCAGATTCTGTTCTATCTTCACGCTCAGGGTTGCCAAGCAAAACGTCTGAGGAAGAGGTGACCAGCTGCACACTGAGGCTTTCAGCAAAGGAAGCCAAAGTCATCTTCAATTGTGAGAGTGTTTAATTGCTCTCTGCACAGTTCACTGATTTCAAGGCCTATAGGGACCCCTGTGATTCTTTTGCCTGAACACCTGCGTGTTACAGCCTGTGGCATTTCAGTGTTTTCTGCATTACAGCCATTAAGATGTGGCTGAACTGGAACATGCCTCTGAGAACACCATCCAGTCTCAATTTAAGCTTCTTTCAGCAAAAAGGACCTCATAGAGTTAGAAGGAAATTAATTTTTAATATTCCAGATATGCACAGAAACCTTGGAGTACTTCAGCTCTTCAGCTTTCAAAACTTCAGGTGAAGGCCCAACACCCATGTCCCACAGCTTGCATATACAGTCATTAATTAGTGTGAAGAGCTTCTGTGTTATTTCAGATCTCAGTACTTCTTGATTCAGTTTGTATTCACTGAGCTTTGTAATGCCTTTTTCTACTTGACCAAGGTAGCAGATTAAGACACCGTGAGGCTTGTTCCATTTTGAGCCCCTTGTTGGTGGAGCCTTCCAACATCATCCCAGCCAGGAGATGACCAGCTCAGGTTGTGGGATGTACCTGTGGGTTTTGTGTGTGGAGGGGGTGGAAGGTGCTGCTTTTCTGTCCTAGTGTCAAACTTGCAGGCAGTATCCATGTGAGCTTCTTTCCTGGTTCTTTCAGATTTGGTTTCATTGTCATTCCTCTCGCATTTAACATAATTCTCAAAAAGCTTAGTTACTGTCTGCACCAGCTGAGGAACTGCTTTTCTAAAATCTTGTCTGTCCTTGCAGTTAAGTAAAGTCCAGGATTGGTGTTGTCTGCTCCCAAGCTTTGTTTCTGTAATGAGGCTCTCAGGTAATGCCAGCATAAGCATGGGCTTTCATTTGACTACTTTTCTAAGGCTTTTTGTTTTCTCATGTAAAGCTTTGTATTCTTGCAATACTTGTAAAAGTTTTAGTCATTTCCACCATCTCAGGCTCCGTAGGTTTCCACACTCCAATCATGACTTCTGAAGCACCAAACCCAACCTTCCCTGGCAGTTTTGCAGTTTTATTTCACTGCATTTTCTGCACATTTATAGTTTTTTTTCTGTGTGTGTCTCAGCCCTAGATCAGGGGCCTGGGTAAATTATAAAAAAATACCTGTACTGATTTTTGCTTCCATTTTGTCCAGTTGCTTGCATTGGCAGGATGAGGTCTGAGCCTGCCAAGTGCCACACTCCAGCTCTGCCTGGATGCTGTGTGACCTGTGTGCCTCCAGAGCTGCATGAGCCTCTTGGTGCCCTGTCCTGTAAGTCAGTGGGGACTCCCACTGGTTTTGTTGAGCACTGGATCAACATTTAATCTTTGGCAAACACTTTATTTATAAATATTTTGAGATACTTTGATTTAAAAAAGGAGAGGTGTGGCAGGTGGAGCATCTCAAATGGATGTGTGTGTGTCTGTGGGAATGTGGTACTGACTCTTGTATTCATTGTCTGTCATGTGTGGTGGGTAGGAAGAATTAACAACAAGCAGGAGACTGTTTTAGGTGTGTGCACTATGAGCACTTGTGATAGATGAGTTAGGAGCTGTGGAAATCCTGAAATGATGGTGAACAGCAAGCCCATTATTTGATTGAGGGCCAGAGCTTGAGGATCTGTGGCCTCAAGGAGCCCCAGGGAGGACCAAGCCCACCTGCTGTGACTGTACTGGCAGCAGCATGAGCTTGTGAAAGCACAAAAGGGAGAATAACAGAATCCGTGTGCTACCACAGGTCCCCAGTCAAGTTGTCTGACTGAAATGACCTTTCATGGTAGCTGGAAAAAGATATCTGTGTCATAAATTTTTGTGTCTGTTTACAAAAGCACCGATTCCCACTTGCAATTGTGAATTCATCCCCGTGCTTTCCTGGAACACATTTATTTTCTTCTGTGTTTGTGTGTGCTGCAAGAAAGACCTTGGCTTACAGTGACAAACAGAAGAGTTATTGCTTCTGCAGAAATATGAGACCTTTCAGGGTACCACAACCTGTGACAGTGTTGTGAATGCCAGGATTTATACTGTGTTTCCCAACAAATGGAAGGGTGATATAGAGAAGTTTGCAAGAGGCAAATTGTTGAAAGTGACTCTCAAACTTAAGAAAAACTTGTGTTTTCACAAAGAGAAGACTTAATGTCTTCATTTCTAAGGTACCCTTCGGGAAATCCTGCAGCTTTGGTACCTCTGAGGTAAGTGCCACTTGGGAGATGCCAGCCTGGTGTGCCCATCTCACAGAGGACCAATTCAATCCCCAGTAATTACAATAAAAGAGCTTGTGAAATCTCTGCTTTCTGGTTTGTGGTTTCCTGCTTTCCTTTGCAAGCTAAGTAACCTGCCTCGCCTCCAGACCTTCAAATGGTGTGTGGACCTGTACTGAATATGTAATGCTCTTCTCACCCTTTGATCTTGCAGCACACTGCAAACCTCCAAGCCTCAACAAGCCCTGCTGAAGCAGGGGTAGTGCTCATATTCCTACCTTTGCAGGTTTGGAAACTGAAGCACAAGGTTTACCTGCCCTGTATCTACACAGCAGTCAATGGCAAGCTGAGGAATTCCAGTGACCTCCTGCATGGAATCAGGATTTCAGAGGAAATCCTTTGACTCACAATAATAGAGTTTTTTCATTTGCTGCCTCTGTCGTTGTCATTGGAATATAATGTTATCCTCCCTACCTCTTACACCACTTGCCTTTATTCCATTTTAAAGCAAGAAGTGTTGCAAAGCAGATTTGTTAAAGTTTCTAATGTAGAAGTAGCTGTGGAGTGTGAGGTAGGAAGTGCTGCTCCTCTCCTTTCCTCTTCCTGCTGCACCATAACCGCCCTCCTTGGCTGGTGCTTGGTCCTTGGTGCATTTTTATGAAGGAAACAGGGAATTGTTCATAACTGAACAAAGCACCCATGTGAAATATGGATAAACAAGAGGATATTTTTTTTCTCCCTCCTTCCCAGCTTCTGAAGTGCTGTCCTCTGCTTGAACTCATGTTGTGCCTGTGTGGCTGCATCTGTGCCCGATTGGCAGGAGCTCTGCAGTGCTGTACTTTGGATCAGGACAGGGATAAGGCACTTGTGTGCTTGGAGGAGAATTTGTCACATATCTGTTCTGGTGTGGTATTGTATTTCAGTATGTTGTGACTGGGTGTGTAACATGACCCAGCAGGGTAACCTGAAAGCAGAGCTGTGCTAAAATAGCCCGTTCCTCTGTGTGCTGGGGTGGCTGCTCACATGAAGCAGGTTTATGTGTGCACCCCTGGCAGGGGTTGCAGAGAGAGAGCTTTGACAGGATTAGCACATGGTTTTAGCAGCCCTCAGGAAATATGAGCAAAGGCTGGTTGGGATTTTGCCTTCCCCGTGCAGAGGGTCTCGTGCACTGAGGGGTTTTGGGAAGGTGTAGGGGAAGGTTGGTAATGGGGTTCACTGCTGGTGGTGCTGCTGCCTTGGCAGAGCACACAGATTTGTGTGCTTGTGTCACACACTGCTGCCACATGCCCCCACTCATCTCCTGTTCTTGTGTGGCACCTCTGTCATCTGCTCTGAGCACTGCCTTTTTCTCCAGAAGAGAAGAAAGATTGCTTTTCCAAAACTTCAGCAAGAACCCTTCCACAGACCAGTTTGCTCTTTTTCTCTCTTTTTCTCTCCTTTTCTCCTTTTTTTCTCTTCTTCTCTCTTTCTCTCTTTTTCCTCTTTCCTTTTTTCCCCCTCTCTTTTTTTCCTTCCTTTCTTTCTTCAGGATGTCCTGGTCATGGGACAGAACTGCAGCATGTTCCCCAGTCCCCATAAGTAGGCAGTGATGCTGGTAGGTGAGCAGGAGTCGTTGAGGAGTTTCAGAGCCATCTCTTTGAAATGAAGACATTTTCTTAGGGCTGGATCTGAAGGTTGTGCTGAATCTGTGTTGTATAATATTGACCAGGTTGATCATTAATGTAATGACAAGGGCACCTTTGATCTGCAAAT